>NW_006920410.1:224739-331861 GCF_000344685.1 Gloeophyllum trabeum ATCC 11539 | reverse complement strand
CTTCACTCAGGATCACGCACTGAGTAACTCCAAAAGTCAGTCCAACGCCTGCGGGCTGAGAGCTAGACATTGTATGAATATCAAAGTGCTGGGACTCCCTAATGGTTGAACAGAGTCTTAACTAAGAGACGCTCAGTTACAGGATGTATTAGTAGACGGACCCGACGTGAAGGGCATTCGCCGATCTCTGGAGGGTATGACTCTGTTTCCTGCATACTCTTTCTGGATTGGCTTCTTTTTTCTGAACGGGACACTTGTAAACTAAGCGTTATCGGCGATTATACTCGTATAAAGGGACTACCGCACAAGCAGTAACCTCTGCGAGGACGTGCATTCGAGCTCGCTGAGTCTGAATTGAGCGTGAAGTAGCGTGAGATATAGCATCGGACGTCTCCGAATGTTATGATGGCTCATGATATTATCTTCTCGATGTTGCATACCACATAACCCTTCGGCGCTCAATATTAGTATCGATTATAGTTCATATACAATACAAGAACACATCTATATAAGTTTTGGACCTTAGGTTCCCATCCGAAAGAAGTTATAGACAACACAAGTCAACCTGTGACATAGTCGCACTGTGTGACATTACTCTACAGGCGGTTCTCGGGGCCTTGACAGCGGTGCCGTCGGCAACAGGTCCATCCTGCGGCAAAAATCGAGCTGAACGCTCTCTGTTGCCATAGTCATAACCCATCGCGGGGTATGAAAGGGACCATGTGATTCTGTGGGGCCCCACAGATTCGCCCCAGATTCGATCAACTCTTGTGCAGCCGGAGGTGCCGGGACGTCGGGACGTGCGTCAAGAGATGAAATACCTGGCCAAATCATTTCAAGCTCTGACGAAAGTGAAGAGGGTAAACGCCGGGACTATAGCCTCATACAGGAGTGGCGATCTTGTATACGGCCCCTGAATTTCGTGAAATGCAAATACACGACGTGGAATGGATGTCAATGCTGTCGGGAGCCAGTGAAGATCACTTTCATCGACTTACAAGGGGAACGTACATGCAAAATGCGGACGTCATGACGTCGTAGAATCGGACCGGCTCTTCTCTTCCAACGTCTCGACGTGCGTTTCGATCGACTTCCCTCCTGACTCCTTCGGACCCTCGTCTTTTCGCCTTGCTGCGACATCTTCGTCATTGAAGTGCACAGCGACCTCGTCACCGAATCTGCCATTGATCTCCTCAAGCGAGAGGCCCTTCGTCTGAGGTAGCAAGCCAAGTGGTCAACTTACAAACCATAACCATAACCATAACCCGAGGGACGACTCACTTCGGGGAACCATCTCCAGATCACCGCAATATCAATCGCCGTCAAGCATATAAACAGGAGGTAATACTTCCACTTGACCTGCGCCAAGGCCACAGGCCCGACCTCCAGATACAGGATCGTGCTAAGGAACGTGCCGATCATCGACCACGCCATCCCCTCCGACCGGACGTGGTTGGGGAAGATCTCGGAGCAGTACACGTAGCTCGTAGCGTCGATCCCTCCGGCGTAGAAGAAGATGTAGCAGAAGATGAAGAACACCCCGAGCGCGTTCCCGACGTGGTCTGCGGTGCCGCCGAACTGGGCGAACATCGCGCACTCGAGAGAGAGGGTGACCATGCAGCCAGTCAAGCCAATCACTATAATATAATATTCTGTGAGGGATCGGGCTAGGGATCGGCGATACGAGGCTTGAACGCACAAAGCAAGCGTACACGCCCCATATAGTCCATGATGACAGATGCCAAGAAGTTGGCTGCAGCTGCCACCGTCACGTAGGACGCGCCCAGCATGAGCACCTTCGCTCCCGTAAACCCGAGATCTTCGTACAACGTGACCATATAATCTGTTTCCGTTGTCTCAGATCTGCATCGGCAGCCCAAGAAAGAAGGTAATAGACGCACTGTACACGACCATCGCCCCCGTACTCTGTGCGGCATACTGCGTGAAGAAGCCCATAAACATCCGCTTCCTGTACGACGGCTTTGTGACAAGCTGTTTGATGCCACCTCCGCTCTCCCACAGCTTGGCGTCCATCTCGACTTGCTTCACCATCTGGTAAAACTCCTCCCGGGCGTATACCTGGTCCGGGTCCGATGTGGGGTTCGAATGTAACTTAGCGACGATTTGCCATGCATCGGCCTCCTTGCCTTGCATGAGTACTGATAGGCTGCTCAGCGTTGTTAAATACGAGACTGAGGATAACACGCACGCCATCGCGGAGACTCCGGCACCCATGGACTGCATATCAGCAGCAGCAGGGGGCACAGGCACTGCACGGCGATCGGGAAGCGCCACTGGAAGCTCAGATTGGACGAGTAGTACGTCCCGACGCCAATCCAGCCTGCGATGGCGTAGCCAGTCACAATCCAACTTCCTAGAGCCTCCTATGAACGTCCAAGGAACCATCATGTTTCCGAATATACACCTACCATGTTGACCGACGAGGAGGCCTCTGGACCCAGGCGGGCTCACCTCCGCCTGATATATGGGTATCAGCACCGCCAGCATGCCCATCCCCCATCCCGTAATAAATCTCGCGACGATAAACATCGCTGCATCGATACTCCCCGCTTGCAGCGCTCCGCCTACTATACACACCACCGACCCGACATTCATACTCCATTTCCGTCCGAACCTATTGCTCGTCCAGGCGACGGTGACGCAGCCGACCGCGCCTCCTGCGGAGAATATGCCGTTCACTGCGCCGATGATCTGCGTGGCGTATGTAGCGTTGGCAGCGAGGTTGAAGTACGCGAGGAAGCCCGGCTGGCCGATCGTGTTCGAGATGACGGAGAGGCCATATCCGTAGGTTAGTGAGCCGAGAGTCAGGATCAGGATGATACGGATATTATAGGCTGTGTAGTGAGCCATCGCGTAGGGTGCTCAAGTGAGCACATCTTCAAGTCTTGGGTGTGCGGGATGTTATACCCCTCCGAGAGATAGTCCGAGTTGGCGGAGTGAAGAGGAGCATGGGTAACATGACTCGCTGGGGAGGGCTATTATTGTCGTACATACCAGGGTGATGTCGAGGGATGCTGAAATGGTGTTGAGGAAGCTCCTCCAACTGGGCACTGGGCGGTTAGATAGCCCTGCAAGATCCTCGGAATAGGATACGTAGGACGGAAGACCGGAGCTCCTGCAAGCTCAGCAAGGAGCACTCGTGACTGTGCATCCATCCGCTCTTAGGCCACTAAGATGATAGACGCACAGACTCAGTGTCCTATACCTATATGCTGTCCCTGTCCTGTCAATGGCATTCAGAAGCCGATCTTGTACTGTGTGAGTTGAGATTAATATTCCGGCCTGGTAAAAAGTGAACAGTCAACGCAGCGATCAAGTGCTGAAGCGCTGAAGCTTTGAATACGCACCGGTCCCATCCACGAAAGCGGCCGACTAGGTTGGAGAACGAAAATGCTCAGAGTGCCAACGCTTGCAGGGTTCGAGTGTAGGGATCATCCAGACTTGATTTTACTCCAGGGCCAAGGTGTTAGCACCACGCACTGCAGTGCTAGCAACAATCGCATGACAATTATACCGCCACCGTCTCAGTAAACGGTAGGAACAGCCCGAACACAAACGATTACTACGTAGTAGAGATGTCAGTTGGCCCAATGGGCTGTCATATTCGGTGATCATCTGATGCAATCCGTTCAGAGCCCAAAGCCACATTACGGGCAAGGGTCCGAGCTCAGCGCTCAGCTCTGGCTGTTGTGGTCAATCGCACCTGTATCGGCTCAAGATCACGCTCGGCTATGTGGGTAAGACCTGCCTCCACACTTCGTTATGCTCGTCGCTCATAAATACACGAATAAATACACGAAAGCATCATTGACCATAACCAATGCTCCATCAGTCGAGCGCGGACAGCGATCGGCGGCGCCTGGGGACGCCAGGAGCCTTCTCCGCGTTCGGGCCCTGGATCTTCTGCGCCGCGTTGTTGTTGGGCGTCGGGTTGCCGAAGCCGCAGCCGCCGTCGCGCTCCTGCGCGATGACGGGGCCGGCGCACTTGCCGGAGTGGAAGCCACAGCATCCCGAAGCGCAGTCGTCGTCGGACGTGCAGGCCCCGGTGATGAACTGGGTGCCGGGTGCCTTCGCAGCCGAGGCTAGGAGAAAAGGAGTCAGCTTGAGGGTGAGGATAGAGCAAGGTGTTCTCACTAGAAGCGGGAGCAGCAGCTGGGGCAGCAGCGTTGTTGCCACCAGACGCAGCGGTAGCGGTGCTGCCAGGCACGCCCGGGGCCTTCTCAGCGTTCGGGCCCTGGATCGCCTGAGCGGCAATGTTGTTGGGCTGCGCGTCACCGAAGCCGCAACCTCCGTCACGCTCCTGGGCGATGACAGGGCCAGCGCACTTGCCGGAGTTGAAGCCACAGCAGCCGGAGGCACAGTCAGCGTCGGACTTGCACACCCCGGTGATGAATTGGGTGCCGGGCTGGCGGGGGAGCACGCTGGCAGACACCATAAGGGCAACTGGGAAAAATATGAGTAACGAAGTACACTGTGCACAGGTCGCGGAACTCACCCTGGGCGAGGAGAACGATCTTGGTGAAGGTGGTGAAAGACATCTCGATGATGGAGTGTTGGTTAAGCGTGAACGTGTGTGGGCGTGTAAATGAGCGAGTGAACGACTGGATGAGGGAGCACCGGGCTCTTGCACAAGAGAGTGAGAAGCGTGGAGAGGATCAACCTTAGAAAATACCGGCTGCAGGACCTCGGTTCTTATAGCCGCTGCAGACAGGGGGTGGCGCACGTGGGGGGTGCGGCGGTGCACCGGGTGCGGCCAAGCGCGGTGCAGCATATGGCAGGAGTGTGATCCGTTGTCGGGTATCGCGGACCACGGTCAATGATGCCAAGAAGGTGGCACTGGCAGCAACAATGCACTGACCGTGTATTGTCCTAGGATAATGGTCCTTCCACGAATACAATGTTCAGTGGCACTTCATTGGCTGGTGAGGTCGGTTTGCCAGAGGAGCGTGCTTCCGCACGAGGTCGACACTCGCTTTCAGCCGCGATTGCTTGACCAGTTGTCCCGGGACGATCAAAGCACCCATACGTACGGGAGAGATGATCATGGTCCAGGGTTACAGGTTGCCCTGCATGCATCCCCTTTGATCACAAATAACTGATGATCATCGACCAGCGCTGGGTCTTTTATGCCTCCCATCGTTCGTGACCACCACTTCCTGTCAACGCGCCGGATAGTGTGGTCGGTAGAGGCGCAGGTTGGAAATTTGCTTTCCTATTGTCCGTTATGGCCACAACGGTCGAACCAAGAGCCGATGCTGAACAGGATGAATCATGATATGACATGATGCTGGTGGGCTATTAATGTCCCCCAAGGCGTACTTGTCTATTATATTCGAACTCAGCTGGTACAATTGAATAGAACGTCAGACTGCCACAAATGCCGCCCACTCCAAGGCGTTTCGCTTGAAGACCGTACGTGCTCAGTATGTTGTTTCAAATGCCGCACTCAGTATGAATGTTGTGCACCAAGCGGTGGCAGCATCGTCATCGTTGGATCATAGTGAGTAAACAGAGAATCACAGAGTAGAACCAGCCACGCGAAGAACGCCACCATCTCAACTTCTCTGTTCTGAAACTTCGATGAGTACTTCAGCTGCCATCTTTGCCATCTCCTGAGGATCTCCACCAGCTTGCCTCCGGGTGTACTGCTCCTCGTCGAAATGCGCAGCGACCGTGTCGCCAAACTTCCCATTTATTTCCTCCAGGGAGAGACCCTTAGTCTGCGGGAGTGGACGGATGCTTCAGTCTTCTGTAAACTATCAATCTATGACTAGACAATGACGCACCTCCGGGAATCATCTCCAGATCACCACAATATTAACGGAGGTATGGGTTATGAACAGCAGATAGAACTTCCACCCAAGGCAACAGGTCCCACCCCCACGTACAATATGGTACTCAAGAACGTGCCGACCATCGACCAACCCATCCCCTCAAACCTGACGTGGTTGGGGAAGATCTCGGCACAATAAACGTAGCTGGTGGCGTCGATGCCGCCGGCGTAGAAGAATATGAAGCAGAAAATGAAGAACACGCCGAGCGCGTTGCCGACGAGGTCGTCGGTGCCGCCGAATTGAGCTAACATGGCGCATTCGAGGGAAAGAGACACCGCACAGCCCGTCAGTCCAATCACTGCGTGTATAGAGCATGAGTTCGCGAACGTCCGGGTCGTGGAGCGAACTCACGAAGCAGGCGTATACGTCCCATGCGGTCCATGAGGACAGCAGCGAGGAAATTCGAAGCAGCGGCCACAGTTATGTAGGCTGCACCGAGCATCAGAACTTTCGCCCCAGCGAAGCCAAGATCTTTATACAGGGTCACAATATAATCTATCCCTGCGGTATGAGATTTCCGTCGAACCGTCTATCATGGATAGGACTCACTGTACACTACCATTGCACCCGTGCTCTGGGTAGCATACTGGGTGAAAAACCCCATCCACATGCGTTTCCGGTAGGAAGGCTTCGTCACGAGTTGCTTGATGCCCCCCTTGTTTAGCCACAGTTCGGCATCCATCTCAACCTGTTTGACCATCTGGTTGAACTCTTCACGGGCATAAACCTGATCCGGGTCCGAATTGGGATTTGAATGCAGAGCAGTGATGATCTTCCAGGCGTCGGCCTCCCTGCCTTGCGTAAGCACTATAGCACGAGTCGGCTTGTAAGAGACGTTCCTGCCGGAATCTGTAGGTGTACGCACACCATCGAGGGGACTCGGGTACCCATGGGCTGCACACGAGTAGTAACAATGGGAACAAGCATTGTACAGCAAACGGGAACCTCCATTGGAAGCTCAAACTGGACGAGTAATACGTCCCGACGCCAATCCAGCCTGAAATGGCGTCTCCAGTCACAGTCCAGCTCCCTATGCATTATGTCAACGTGAATTTGAGGCAAAGTCATCTTGACGAATGCTGACATACCATGCTGGCCTACAAAGAGGCCTCGGGATCCCGGTGGACTGACCTCCGCCTGGAATATGGGTACGAGAACAGCCATCATGCCAATCCCCCAGCCGGTGATGAACCGTGCTACGATGAGCATAGTTGCATTGACACTTCCTGCCTGGAGCGCCCCGCCTATCGTCGAGATGACCGCAGCGACGTTCATGGTCCATTTCCGTCCGTATACGTTAGACGTCCATGCAGCAGCGACACAGCCAACTGCACCTCCAGTCCAGAGCAGACCGTTGATGGCGCCAGTGATCTGAGCGGCGTAAGACAGATCGACGGATAAATTAAAGGCGGAGAGAAATCCGGGCTCTCCTAGCGTGTTCCATATCACAGAATGAGGCGTAGCCATACGTTAGGGAGCCTAGAGTCAGGATCAAAATGACACGGACGTTATAAGCGGAATAATGGGACATGGCGATTGAGGCGCATGCACCGCAACATTATGGCTATCCAGTATATTATAGCTTCGCGAGAGAGGTTTCTGATTTTTGGGTTCAAGAGAGCCAGGGGAGCAGGACCTGCTGACGACAACTATTCTTGCAACAAGTTACGATTGAACGGCGGTGAGGGGTACTGGAGTACCAATCAAGAAGCTGTTGTGGAAGATAGAGGGCTGCAAGGTCTTTGGACTAGAATAGACAGGACGGAAGTTCGGGGTTCCTATGCATTGCGCAATCGTGCCACTCGTGACTACGTACCTATCTGCTCCTGGCGCAGAGCTCGCAGATACGCTGGAACCGAGTAGACATGAAGGGCCGCAACCTAATATGCTGTTCGCTCGTCGAACCCACAGCACATGTACGAAGACGTCGAAGTACGACCTACAGGGAAGTAGGTCATAGATCCACGCCCGCGCACGGATACGGATAGAACGAGGTGTGCATAAAATCTTGATCTTACCTTGCATGCCTATAACTTCCGCATGGAAGCAAGAAAGGATCCATAAGCCCTGCCAGTCTGTGAAGGGTAGTTTACACCTCTTGAATACAACGAGATTGAGACAAGCCCCTGATTCACACTGGCGTGCTATTGGACTGACTCTTCATCTCCAACGCCTCCGGGTGCGCTGCGGGAGAGCTACCCGAGCCCTCGAAATCCATACCAGTTCGCATCGTTTTGACGTCTTTGTCATTGAGACGGACGGCAACTTCATCCCCGAACTTGCTATTGATCTCTTCGAGGGAAAGGCCCTTGGTCTCCATAACAAATTTCAACATCCAGATCAAAATGTGATGACAATACTCGCCTCAGGGAACCATCTCCAGATGACAGCAATATCAATCGCTGTGAGGGATATGAACAGGAGATAATACTTCCATTTGACCTCCGCCAAAGCAAGAGGCCCGACTCCTACATATAGGATCGTGCTCAGGAACGTGCCAATCATTGACCAAGCCATCCCCTCAGATCGGACGTGGGTGGGGAAGATCTCCGAGCAATAAACGTAGCTCGTCGCGTCGATACCACCGGCGTAGAAGAAAATGAAGCAGAATATGACGAAGACGCCAATGGAGTTTCCGACGTGATTGTTGGTGCCGCCGAATTGAGAGAACATAATGCACTCGATGGAAAGCATCACCATGCACCCGCACAACCCAAGCACTGTGATTATTGTTGGGTAAGGACAGAAACACTCAAGGAGGACCGAACTCACGAAGCAAGCGTCTCCGTCCAATATGATCCATGACAAGAGAACATACAAAATTGCACGCCGACGCCACCGTGACGTACGCGGCACCTAGCATAAGGACCTTTCCTCCGCTTAAGCCAAGGTCTTCATACAATGTCACCATGTAATCTTCTCCCTGCGCGTCAGAGTTACGACCGAGGTAAGTCCAAAGCTTTGTACCCACTGTATATCACCATCGCACCCGTGCTCTGCGCGGCGTATTGCGTGAAGAAACCCATCCACATTCGTTTCCGATACGAAGGCCTAGTGATAAGCTGCTTGACACCACCGCCTCCAATCCACAGTTCAGAGTCCATCTCGACCTGTTTCGCCATTTGGTGGAACTCTTCTCGAGCATAGACACCGTCCGGATCCGACTTGGTATTTGAGTGGAGCTTGGCAACGATTTCCCATGCAGAACTTTTCCTGCCTTGCAACAGTACTGTTGGGTATCGGTCGGAAGTGTGAGTAGTATGACAGGCAAATTGCACAGATGAAACGCACACCATCGAGGAGATTCCGGAACCCAAGGACTGCATACAAGGAGAAGCAAGGGGAAGAAACACTGCATGGCGATCGGGAACCTCCACTGGAAACTCTTGTCAGAGGAGTAATACGTCCCCACTCCGATCCATCCCGCAATGGCATCACCAGCACAGATCCAAGTACCTAAATGTCTTCCTGAGTCCTCGTATGCACTCCGAATATTGTGTGTAGACGCACCGTGTTGACCTACCAATAGGCCTCTGGATCCCGGAGGGCTCACTTCCGCTTGGAATATAGGGATAAGGACAGCCATCATCCCCATGCCCCAGCCGATAACGAATCTCGAGAAAATCAACATCGCCGCGTTGACACTTCCAGTCTGTATTGCGCCGCCTATTACCGCGACTACGGCAGAGGCATTCATGCTCCATTTTCGTCCGTACCTTTTGCTCGTCCATGCAACGGTGACACAACCAAGAGCACCTCCGGCAGACAATACTCCATTGAAGGCTCCAATAACCTGGCTGGCATATGCTGAGTCGGTTGCCAGGTTGAAGTAGGACAGGAACCCTGGCTCGCCGAGCGTGTTGGACATTACAGAGAGGACATATCCGTAAGTCAGGGAGCCTAGAGTGAGAATCAGGATGATACGGACATTGTACGAGGAATAATGAGCCATCTGGAGACACGAGGCTCAACCAACCAACCTTTCCATCTAGTTCTAGAGGACGTTATTTGTGGCCAACCCAGGGAGGACACGAATTCGCGAAGTCAAGCAGAGCCAAGGTAACATGACTTGCTGGAGCGAGCTATTCTTGTAAATCTAGAAGACGTCGAGGGCTGTTGGAATGGGGTCAAGAAGATACCATGACATGTCCTTGGAATAGATACAAAGGACGAAAGACCGGGGTACCCGTCAATTCAGGAAGGTATCACTCATGACCACACCCCGGCGTCTGCTACGAGTCGACCGCTTTGACTAGCAGTATGAGCGCAGGTGTTTTCGGTGGCTGTCATGGCTTCGATACTCGATATGATCCTGGAGCAAAGACATACTCCAGGCCATTTGCTGCCAGTCAAGGCCACTGGAATCAGTCTGAAAGTTCAAGCATTGACAGAGCTGAATCGAGGTCTAAACAGACACGGCACCAGCTTTCGCACCCTCCCTCGGACGAAGTAAACTCAGATTCAGACTCAGTGAGCACGCTTTCAAGTTCGCCGGCAGAGGAAGATGTGATATGCTGGAGCTCGATACTTATTCCGCTGGCTTCCTCCCAGAAACAGCGTCAGTGAACGTGTTCTCCCTATGTACCGACCTGTCTCTTACGAGGCTGCAGCTCAGAAATCCGATATAAGGGTCATGGATCCGTGTATGTATGCGGTACATGCAAGAAATACTAATGCTATGGCTGTATGTCAGTGTCCCAGTGTATTAGTATAGATTATTGGTGGTGCGTTGCTGACAATTCGTGAGTAGATGCTGTGTATGTTGATTCTTGGATCTTCAGTCCTTTTCAGCGTGGCCATCCATGATAATTTGGTTGTCTGCGGCCTTTTCCTCCAAGGGTTTCTCCTCCTCCTGCATAACCTCCGGCCCTGCACTGTCTTTCCCTTCCGATATCTCGTCCGCTAGAGCCCCAGCTTTGCCTCCTCCAGGCTGTATGCTCTTCGTGAGCAGGTCGCCTACGAAACCTTCCAGAAAGCCTCCAATTGCCCACATGTTTTCTTCGACCATGATACCTATCTGGTGCACGACCTCGGAGTCTCGCAGGCGGAACTGATCGTACGACAGATTGATGACCGGGATGTAGACGTCCGCCGCTGTGGCGATGTTGTTGTACGTCTGCCATAAGGTTACGGGAAGTTGGAGGATGGACGACAGAATCTGACTGTTCTGACGTGAGTAAAGCTTGGATAGGCGGAAGGGACGTCAGACGCACTAAGGAGTACTGATCGGGGTCTCCAACTCGTACGTCTCCCTCACTTTTATCCATCGCGCCTCCTCCATGACCATCACGAACCTGCCCCGATCGCTACTCAGGCTCGTCCGCCACTGCATATCCACCTTCCCGAGGGCGTATATCCTCCCCTGCCAATTCTTCGTATGGTACTTCTCCCCCATCACCGTCACCATCATCTCCTGCTCGCCGCTCATCCCGTCGACCTCCTGGCGCTGCTTCGACTCGGGCGACTGCCACCGGTCCGGGACGCCGAAGCGGACGCTCGTCTTGAAGTCGTCGAGGCGCAGGGTCTCGCCCTTGAGCATCGTCATGATGAGATTGCGCCGGAGGATCTCGACCCAGCGCGGCGTGCTCTCGCTGTCAAAGACGCGTACGCGGAAGTCGTCGAGCTGGACGTTGACGTAGGTGCCTGCGGTGAATCGGAATGCGTACGGGAACAGCCAGAGGGTCAGGAGGGCGCGCTCGACGGAGGCACTGGCTTGTGGGGATGCGTGGAAGATGTCTTTGATGGTGAGGGTTGCCCATGCGGGATACGATGGTCGAGGTACGCGGAATCTCAGCACTACTTGTGCAGCTTTGAGCGTGAATGGCTGGTTGGGCAACTTGAGGTCTGGTCTTGGGATGCTCGTTCGGTGCGAGTAGTAGAAGCCATCGACATGGATGGATAGTGAGGGTCTCAGGTGGAGTCGAATTCGACTCACTCGGAGAGTGCGACCGGCAAGAGTTCTCGTTAACAATAAAGAGAAGAACAGAGAGACCACGCAAGACAGAGCAGCAAACAACAGAGCTAGGTTGTGTAGAAAGAAAGCAGGCATAAATCTAGCATGAGAGGGTATGCGTCGATAGTCGTTACGGTATACGCTCATGAGAGTCGTGACAGTTTACAATACGGAATGGTGTCTCACCGGCCGGGTAGTGGTGTATAGCAAGCCGACTTTGAATTGACTGAAAGCTGTGGGCAGGGCCGGCGGATACAGAACTGTCAAGGGCGGATACTGATGACGTCGGAAAGGCACATAGCTAGGCATGGACTCCCATGTTCGAATCCGGCCCAAGGTACACGCAGCAAGCATTGTGTTTACGCGATTGACTTGTCAGTTCGACACCACGCAGCGAGGAGGCCAGCTTGGCATGACCAGATGAGGATGAGGCAAGACAAAGCAGGAGGACAGGAGAATGCAGCAGCACAGCTGTAAGCTCGGCACGGGATCCAATTGCAATGTTGCCTCGTCTGGAAGAGTACTGGCATCGTTATCAGGTGTGGCCCTTCGAAAGTTGGGGAAATCCAGGCGAAGAACATGAGCACGATGAAACCAATGCGTTATATCAGAGCAGTCAGAGAATGGGCTCTCTTCTCGCAATTGCGCTCATGCGCTCATAAGCAAGGACGGTGTGCAGGCACCCATGATCCAACGGCAGCGTGCTCGGAAGAAACGACCGGTCGACGCATGGATGACTGCACACAGAAGAGGGCGAATGGCGTGCTAGCTGAGCGGATCCTACTCCAATCCGTCAAGCTTCACGGGCCGCGACAGGCGAGGATTGCGGTCTATGTACGTCAACGCACAGACCAGGTGATGGAATAGAATAACCATGGCTTCACGAAGAGAAGCAGAGATCGTCGACATTCCCAGAACATACCTGATTCATAACCTAGCCCTGCAAATAGCCTCTGGCTGACGGCCTAGGAAAGCTCTCTCCTTAAGCACCTTGGTCGAAGTACTGGTGCTCAAGGATCGAGCTTTACGGGTTTGTCAAACCGCCTAGCAGAGAGTGTCTCCATGGAAGAGCAAAGAGCGGGAGGATTCGAGTCTTCAAGTCGCCGCTAGGAGCAGCCGAGGCAGGCACGGAAACTAGGAGAATTTGCTGAAGTCGATACAGTAACTATAAGCACTCACTCATCGCACACTCCCAAAATACATAACAGGCAGATACCAACGTCAACGATGATGATAGCACAAAGTACCCACAACGTAGTAGTATCAGTGCGGGTAAATCTTGGATCCTTGAGTTCCCACATTCGCGTAATAGCCACAACATGACTGGCACATTTCTTCTTCTGCAACGACGATAGCAAATACAGCGGTATACATGACGCCCTTCCAGTGTGCTTCCGGCCTACTGGAACTACTGGTTTGGGAGCACAAACACTCAAAGTACCGTTCGACACTATGCCACAATTTTCGGATTCGTGTGTTCCCCAATGACGCGTCGCAGGGACCTCACAATTCGTCCCGAGATCCTTCAACGGAAACTCGAGCTAGGTTCGAGAATTTAAGATTAGTTTACTAGTACTCTGTCCGCTTAAGGGGAGCTTGAATCCAGCGTTCCTCTTCGATTGCATCTGCTGCCGAATTCGAAGACACTGGTAAGGAGCCACCTGACTTTCCTGTGGGCCATTCAACTCCGTGTCGCGCACAGCTCTCCATATACTAGGAATCGAGTTCCGTATGTCTAGAGGGATGTCGGAGGCTCAGGCTCACTACCAACCATGAATGCACGTATGCCAAGAATCGAAGCTGCCGGTCGGTGGGTTTTGGGATTCGGGATGAACTGACTGTGCTACTTATTAGCTACTTGGCGTACTGATAATGGAGGTGCCGTAAACGGTAGCTGCCTCTTACTTTGGTCCTTGAAGGCGAAAGTCACCATTAGCAGATGGCCTCCAGCCGAACGCAAGTTGAGTGCGGCACTTGTTGCATTCATTGAGCATACATGAATCGTTTTTCGCAGTACTTCCAGTCTGAAAGTTGCGAAGTTGGCCGGCCCGGATCCAGCACAATAGAAGACTTAGTGTATAGCAAAATCTGACTTGCCACTCTCCTGGAATGGGAGGTAAAGGTCCGAGACGTTCGATGCAAAAATACAACGGCTCATCCAGGGCGATGGAGCTCCGTCGAAACACCCTTTGGTGCTTAGATCGACTGTAGGGTTCACCCCATGACGCTTTCAGCCTACGAAAATACCTCTCTCCAACTTCGAAGAATGCTTGATACCTCACCGTGCTCCCACAGATGACCTGCTGATACACAGAACGTATATAACCCCGTCGATTGCGAACCTTTCCATTCACCCGTCTATCAGGGTGAACTTGACACCTTTTGCTTAACCTTGCTTTGGCGAGGCGCGCTTTTGTTCCAGCATGAGGCTTTCAACGAACAATAAGGCCATTATAATGGCTGTATTCATCGCCTTCGGTAAGCGCATATCTTCAGGAATACGTACCATCCTAGCACTGATAGAATATTATTCCAGGCGGATTTCTATTCGGCTATGACATGGGTGTCATCTCAGTAGGTCGCTTCGTTCTTTACTCCCATACACTCCACTGAGTTTTCTGATCACCAGGGATGCCTTATCATGGATGACTTCATAGACCGCTTTGGACAGGGTCCTCCAGGGGCAAGAGTACTCACAAGCTCACGGTCGTCAATAATCACGTCCCTACTATCGGCCGGGTACGTAGACCGTCCTTACTGCTCACGCGTAATCTTCTGACATGATACTGCGTTTGCTTCAAGTACATTCGTTGGCTCGCTATGCCAGGCTTTTACGTCGGATAGGTTCGGCCGCAGAGGCTCGCTCCTGTTCTGGAGTGGCATATTCACCGTTGGAACTGCCATCCAGACTGCCACCAATCGATCTATAGTGCAGCTTGTCATAGGTCGCTTCATTGCGGGTCTTGGAGTAGGTGCCATGTCTGCGATTGTGCCCCTGTATAATGGGGAGACTGTACCCAAGGCCATCCGCGGTGCACTACTGGTCGTTTACCAGATCCAGGTTATCAGCGGGTGAGTACATTACTTATAGATAGCCGTAGACGTCGCGTAGTTGGGTACTGATACATGCTATTATGCTTACAGCATATTCATAAGTTATGTCATAGAGCTCGGCTCACATCATCTCAACAACTCCGGCTCCTGGCGCATACCCGTTGGGCTGCAGATGTGTTGGGGCCTCATCCTTCTCTCCGGAATGTTTTTCCTTCCTGAGTCGCCGCGCCACCTCCTCGGCACTGGTCGTCGAGACAAGGCTCGCAAGGTGATCGCTCAAATGAACTCCGTGGATATCGACGATCCCTTAGTCATGGAGATTGTCGAAGAGTTGGAATACGGTATAAAGGCCGAGAACGAGGGAGGCAAGGCGGGATGGCTGGAGTGCTTCTCGACGAGGAATAAGTTATGGTTCAGGACGCTCAACGGAATCATGCTGCAAGCTATTCAACAACTTAATGGGCAGAATTTCTACTGTGAGCTATAGGAGGTCTCTCCTCTTCACGGTCTCACTAACTTATCATTGGCCAGACTACTACGGAGATACATTCTTCAAGAGTGCTGGAACAACGTAAGTCTCTCGTTCCATTTTCCAACCGACTGAGGCACTGACCCCATGCAGACTTGATCCGTACTCAATTCAGACGATCCTTGGCGCTGTGTCAGTAGTTGGGACATTTCCCGCCCTCTATCTCATAGAATACTGGGGACGTAGAGATGTGCGTATTGAAAAATATCTCCCCTCTTGACTAGCTCATCACTTCTCTCAGTCTTTACTAATCGGTGCGGCCCTGCAAGCGGCCTGCGCCATAATTGCTGGACTTGTGGGCCACTTCACATTAGCTCCTAGTGGCACCCCTACCAGCCAGCTTACGGCGCGGAACAAGTCCGGAGGAGATACACTCATCGCATTCGCAGTCCTCCACGTCTTTTCCTTCTCTTTATCTTGGGGACCAACTCCGTGGGTTTACCTCGGGGAGAGTTTCCCCCTCAGAGTTAGGCCTAAATCAATCGCACTGGGTAGCGCCTCAAGTACGGTGGCCATCATAATGACTAATATGATTTTACGGGTTATTAACGGGATGTGTCTACAGATTGGATATGGAACTTTTTGCTGTCGTTCTTCTCCCCTCGTATCGCCGCCGACATAGGACCTCTAGTGCTGCTGATTTTCGCAGGAGTCTTGATATTTGGTTTCGTATACGTATACATATGCATACCAGAGACGAAGGGGCTCCAGCTTGAAGAAGTACGTGACCTTTGTGATATGACCCGTCTATCTTCTGATCGTATATAGGTGGATGAGATGTATCGAGCGAACATCAAACCATGGAATTCATACGGCTGGCGACCACAATTATTCGACAAAGTGGACGAACCAAACCATGAAAAGGACGCCAGTGCAGACTCTGGTTCGGTGGAGGTGCGTGAGGTCATGGAGAAGAAGGAGAGTGATTCGGCGTAGATACATACGTGGTTTGCCATCTGTTCAACTACTTAGTATGTGTGGTATATTGACGCACGCTTGCCACATCGTGCACATGCGGGAAGTTGGTCCACACTGTATGCCCGGCTGAGGGGCATCCCACCTCATACTACGAATTGCGCACTTCACCATGCTAATACACCCACGTACGTGTCCGTAATGAATAAATAACGCCATCGTCCGCAAGTAAATATCGGATCGTATACAACAGGATGACAAGAAATTACACCGCTATTCCAACCTGTTTCGGGAGAAGATTTAGTCGGCTTATCTCAGATGGAGAAGAGGAGTAACTCACCAGGGAGGCGCTACTTGGCATTTCACTAGAAACCGCAGAAGAGGCCGCTGACAGGCGGCTGGGACCTAACGGCCCGCTGTTGTCCGGAGGAGCACTCAATAGGGCCTTCCATGCGCTTGGAGGACCGCTACTTGACACGGACGAGTTCGATGAAGCTGCCGATAATCTGTTCACTTGATTGTCCAGCCCTGCTTCAGACGTGGCTACACCTTTCCATGCGCTGGGCGGTCCGGGACGATCTACTAAAGGGTACACTAGTTGATTCGCGGGATCTAGGAAGGGGTTTGTCGCAGCGTCCCCAATCGACGCAGGAGCATATTCAAGTCGAGCAGTCAGCGATTGACGTCGCTCTATCGGAGATGTCAGGGGGATAGGAGAAGGTACGGTAGTCATCGCCGAATGGTCTTGTGGATCGCGGAACGGATCCCTCATGGAAGCAAGGGTACCCTCTGACGAGCCACCAAGTATGGGCAAATGGATGCGTGGTATTTCCGTCATGGTACTGGCGATGGAATCTCCTGAGACCGATCCCCTCTCCGGATCAAGCGGACCTCTTGGTACGAAGGTGGGAGATGTGGCCGCGAGCGAGCTCGCTTTGCGTCTTCTTCGTAATGCCATAAACACAAGGAGCAGAAGGACGACAAGGAACACGACGCCGCCTACAGCGCCCCCGATGATAGCGCCCTGATTAGCGCCGGAGCCCTCGGAGAGTCTGTGAGGGTAGAAGTCTTCAGCACGATAGACGAAGTATCACTTAGGATCAGTGACGTACCCAGTGCTCGTCGGGCCTGCAGGCAACGTCGATATTTGTGCGGTCTCGGTGGCAATGCTTGTCACACTCGTTGTCAAATGCCCATCCGAACTGAAGACGCTTGACGACACGATAGTAGTAGGAAGGATCTTGGTGGTGAGCTTCTGTGTCGAGGTGTTTGTGTTTGCAACATTTATGGCGTTACTACCGAGCGTATGTCAGACACTTGAAACAGATGAGTGAGGATTGTACGCACCTCCGAGATACACTCGTCACCGTACTACTTGCTGATCCCAGATTTACGGTAGTCGCCGAAGCAACGAAGACGGTGCTGGAAAAATCAGAGGTCGTCCCTGCAGCTGCAATGCCGCCCGCTCTCGTGGGACTCGCGGTCTGCACGGGGTTTGAGGCGGGGTTAGATGCGGACCCAGCCGGCGTATTGACGGTTGCACTTTCAGAAGGAGCTGGGTTGGATGGTCCCGGGATCAACTGGGTTGACTGAGACTGAGCCGGGTTCGCTGGGCTTGACTGAGTAGTGGATCCAGCTCGAAACTGCGTCGACCCAGATCCGGGGTTCGCGGAAACCGGCTGCCCATTCGGAGCAGTAGCCACGTTCCCTGAGCTGGCCGGTGGTTCTGGTGAACCGGTGGTCGTCGCTGTCCGTAATGTAGTCTTTCCGGTGGAGAAACCTCCGTTGGGGTTGCCTCCTCCAAGCGACTCCGACGTCTGTAATGGAGGAGACGTCGATTGAGGGGAGCTCTCCGCGGACGACACTGGCTCAGTAGGCTGGGGGTTGAAACCTTCCTTGGTACTTTCAGGGGCAAACGGAGGGGTAGGGATGGACGGGTGGAAAATAGAAGATAGGATACTGAGCGGATTGGGCTCACCAGAGCCGCCTCCTGCACTTGGGGTAGGCAACCCAAAAGGCTTAGACAGCGATCCCGGTGCCGGCCCCGCGGTACTGGGCAGATCGGTCGGATCAGGTGTAGACCTATCCGTGGTATTGGGAATCGGCAACGACAATGGCACTGAAGCTGGGATTGAAAATGTTGGGAGGTGTGGTTCAAACGTATCTCTCGTAGGGGCGCCGGGCAAAGAAAAGGGGGGTGAGAATGGATTGGGGATCCCAGAGGGAACGATGGGATGAGATGAAGCTGGGTCTGCAGACTTGACGGGATCTGTCTCGGTTACCTGCGCAGAAGAGGTAGGTTGGTGACCTCCAGCACCATTTCCTTCGGTACGGGTATTATATGAGGGAGGTGTAGGCACCGAAAAAGTAGGAAGGCTGGATGTTGGCCACCAGTTCGTGGGATCCCATCCTCCGAGTCCACCCCTTGTAGTTGTGAATGGCGTCTGAGTGACCTTGCCAGTCCCGGCGCTCTGAGTAGTGCGCGCTGCGGACGTGTTCAGATTCCCTCCATCGGGCTGTGTGGATGAGTCAGGAGCGGACTGCGTTTTGCTAGATTCCATTGCTTTGGAAGAAGTCGCCGTCGAGTGTCCGCCGTTCCCGCCTCCTGGAAGCCCCTCCGAGCTACTGATCCCCCAAGGATTCCCTGAAGGGATTGAGGCAACCGATATCGGAGGCGACGGGTGCGGAAGAGTGGATGTGCTGCTCCCGGGGGTGGGAAACTGGCCGAACCACTTGCTCAGTCCATGACCCGTGCTCGATGTATGCTGCCCGGAAATGCCGGTTGGGGTCCCCGTTCCCTTACCTTGCGTAGTCGCAGAAGACGGCGTAGGTGTTTTCGCCTTTGGTACAGTATGCGACGCGGCAGTCGTTTCACTCTCCAATCCTGCAGTAATCGATGCACTCTCTTCAGACCCTGTCGTCGAACCGGAAGCCGTCGACTTATGATTCCATTGAGAAACGGAAGGCGCGGAGGAAGATGTCGCGTGACCCCCCTGGCTGTTACCACTGCCCGAAGTAGGGTCTGCAACGGATGTTCCAGTGCCCGTGGGACCAGGCAGCTTGGTCTCCGGATCAGTGGGTGTCGTCGAGGGTGGTGTAGGATGATCAATGGACGGGGAATTCAATAGCTGTGTAGCCGTGGTCGATGGACCGGATGACGACGTCCCACGTTCCTGAGTTGCACTGCTGGACTGCGGAGTACGGTCAGTGGATGTCCGATCTACCACTACGCTCGAAGATCCCAGAAGGTCCGACGAAGTAGTTCCAGGCAAAACCGAAGTTGAGGTGCGCGAAGGAGCAGCGGACGGCTTAGCATCTGACACCGAAGTCGGTTCTGTGGTATCTGTGGCCGAGGATGACGGGAAGCCAGGGTTGGTCGACTTACTCTCTATGGCTGAAACCGTGGAATGAGAAGGGGAAGTGGTCGGCTTTGAATCTGACGCTGAAGCAGTCGGCCCCCTGGTATCTGCGGCCGAGGACGACGGATTGGCACCAGGGTTGGACGACTTGCTCTCGACGGCTGAAGCTGTAGAACGAGGAGCAGCAGCAGACGATACGGCAGTCGACACTGGAGCAGTCGGTCCTCCGGTATCTGTGGGAGAAGACGACCGATCCGATCCGGGGTTCGTCGTCTTGCTCTCCGTTGCCGGGGCCACCGCAGTCGTAGTTGCACCACGACCAGGCGCTGAAGACTCGGAACTCGGAGCTGCTGCGAAAGATGAGTGAGCCAGGGAAGACTCAGGGGCTGCATCGGAAGTCTTAGCGGGGGGAGCTTTACTAGAAGATGATACTGTAGGGTTAGCAGTAGGTTCCTCTGCTTTCACTGAAGTGACAGGGGAGTTCGAAGGAGCGGCATTGTGAGAAGCGGACGGTGCCTGCATCGAAGTGGGCGTAGGTGCCTTGGACTCGACAGCGGAGGAAGTCATTAAAGCATGTGTAGCGGTAGGGGACTCGGACGCATGCTGGGCAGAAGGGGAAACACCTGTCTTCTGCTGCTCAGCTCCTTATGAGCCGAAACACGACAGATAAGCCCGAGATGATCAAGTAATCAGAGGGAAACTATGGGACGGTCAAACTTAGAAGGCACTCAATCAAGTGATGATTATGCTACTCACCATACCAGCTGAGCTATCCATGTCTGAGGTCGTCGCACGTCTCCAGGACATGCCTCGCATTACGGGTGACATTAAAGAGGTCTAGTAAGAAGGACGAGGATGCAGCCCACCAGTGGTGGGGGAGACCAAGGTAGCCTGGCGCTGACATCCCTCTGACCGTCTCCTTCATATCAATCAATAGTTCGGGGACAGCGGCATCTTTCCGACGCACTGCATCTAGCTGCAATTTTAGAGCACACTGGAACAACGATCTTTACCCGAAGTCTGCTGTATTGTCCCGTCCAAGGTAGGAGAGGGGCAAGGCGTGTGCATCCCGCGCACTGTTACTGATTCTGTCCGCCCCGCCACCCACAGGCGTCAGCGAAGACATATGACGAACGTCCATGATTCTGCTCAAGAGACTGGCATCGTGGTTCCCATTCCGTCGTCAGCAACTATGACACTGATAGATTTGATCACTCGCAGCATAGCCATCCCGGCGTGTGTCCCCATGTACAGTACTGTATTTCCGGCACCTCCGTCCATCAGGTCTGATGTTGAGGTTTGATATGAACTGCCCAATGAATAGCAATGAATCCATCGGATGGTTATGGATTCGCACTTCTCGCCAACCCTGTAAATCCGTCGACTTCCCGAGCGGTCCCGACGCTGCGTGCACTAGCACCACTCAAGAGGCTCGGTGGTTAGGGTAAAATAAGCGCCAGGGGGACTCGGGGGAGAGAGGGGCGCATTCGGTCGAAAATTCTGTTCGCCTCGACGAGCTATGCCGAGGCTGCCAACGGCGGCTCACGAATAGCGTGGTCGATGTGGATGCAACTGCCACGGCGGGGCACGGGGAGCGCCAGCGCCTCGATCCATCACAACCTTGTACCGTCTGCCGGAGGCAAAAAGCCAAATATGCCGCGGCTCGCTACAGGTACCGAGCTCAAGGAAAGAGGCTTGGATGTTCTTTGCATGTAGTCCAAAAGTACGAAAGAGAGCGAGAGAGTGTACAATACAGTTTGTTGTGTACCACCGATATCTACATCGACAGACTCCACCAGGACCTGCATCAGCCGGGAAACCACCACTCAGAGTCAAACGTACGCAGCTCGACCACTCACCGCTCGCGAGGTCGATAAACGTCAACGGCGAAAGGAGGAAGGACAAATGAGAATGGGAGTTGAATACAACGAGTTCGAGTGTGAGTTCAAGGACAGCGAATACAAAGCATCACAAGAAAGAAAACATCGAAGCGTAGGATACAAAACGGCGCGTTGGCACGGGCGAGTCGAGGACGGAGTGCGGGCAAGGGTGGCATCGAATTCGGCTTTGAGTGGGTGCCAAGTAGGCTGGAATGGGATGGAATGGTATGGAGAGGACTGTCCCGCGTATGGATTGATTAGGGGCGGCGCCGCTGTCTGGATGAATAAGGTGGGCGGGCCAGGTGGGTAAAGTAGACGCGAATAAGGGCGATCATGAGCCAGCCACCGGGAGCAATCGCCGGCATGTCGTACGTTGCATGAGGGGGATTATTAAATCAATTGGATATCCTTCAGGTTGGCTTTCAGGATGATATCCCGTACTAGCGGAGGAACGGGAGCGCGTCAGCATACATCGGCGGTCGGCGGGGCAGGCGAGACGTACCATTATTGATGATAGTATGAGTCCTCCTTGTATCAGTTACGGACGTAAAATGTACTGAGGGATACGGACGTGGGTGGAGAGCATCGTTTTATGTGGCAGAGGGACTTACTGTACAACTCTCGGTCTCTGTTGGGAGTATGGTTCTGATGCATCAAACCGAACTTATTGTAGAAGTCTACAGAAACTTTGATTTAACCGCTGCAGAGCAAGTGGGACGGAGGACCACATACATTTCCGAACAGACTCGTAATCGTTTGGTCTGTCACCATACGAAAACAAGTGTTGGTTCAACTGGATGCCGCTCTCCAGTTTTGCCTGCAGTTCTCAAATCAGGAAGCACGGCCGGCGGGGTTGGAAACATCAAACCTACCTTCAACAGGTCGCACTTGTTCAGAAACAGCACTATATTCACATTCGCCAGCAGTTTATTTGAAACCACCGACTTCCAAAGTAATAGCGAGTCTTCCAGCCGATTCACTCGAGGATCCTACAGCGCAGACTGTCAACACGAAGCTCGTCCCCATGTAAAGTACAAACGAAATAACACACCTCGGCGAGCGCTTGGTCAAACGCGCTTATTGGCGCCAAGAAAATAATAGCATTCACGTCCTCAAAGTACGGCGCCCACGCTTGCCGCTGGCTCCGCGCCCCACCCACGTCGTAGATCTTCCACTCCACGCCGCGAACAAGCCCGTGTGAGAGCATAAACGAGTGCTCGATGACCCCTAGCGTCTTCAGCCGCGCTTTCAGGACGTCCTCTGAGCACGATGAGCATACGAAGCGGAAAATGACAGTATAGAAGTGCGCACCATCAGTGGGAATGTACTTCTTGGCCGTTATTCGGTCGATCTCGTCCAGATAACTACGTCGAAGGGGAATCAGGACGGTCACCGCTTCCAACCGTACACAATCACTCACAACCCACTGCTCTCCTCCAGCCGTATGCGCTTCTGGTCCAATATCCACCGCACCGTCTTATCCCTCCACAGCTCCATCATCGCCGGCGCGCACGCGTAGAGCACATGGCACGGGTCGTCCGGGTCCTCCCACCACCCGACGAGCTCGTTCGTGTCCCCGCCCTTCGGCCGCCCGCCGAACGAGAACACCTTCTTCCAGTTGCTGTGCGTGTGCACGGACACCTCCGACGCCATGCTCTTCAGCGTGTGCGCCGTCGCGCTCGACGCGGACGGCGAGAGCTGCGGCGCGGGCGCGGGCGACGACGGGCCGGAGCTGCTGCTCGACGACGCGGGCGACGTCGGCGCGAGGCTCACCGAGGACGCGGACGCGGACGCGTACGCCGGGTCCGTGTGCGTCGGCTCGTCCTCGTCGGGCGACGAGAGCTGCCGCGACAGCCGCTCCTCGAGCCGCGTGAGCGGCGCCAGGCGCGACGCGTACCGCTCGTAGTTGGGCACGGCGTAGCTGCGCGGGTTCCCGTTCGACGAGATGATGAGCGACGCGACGGACTCGGCGTCGTCCGGCGCGTCGTCGCCGGTCGCGCTGCTCGCCTCGGGCTCGGGGGAGATCGCTTCGAGTATCCTGCGCGCGGTGGTGGTGACCCATATAGTCGCGCGCTGGGAACCCGGAGAGATGAGGACTCACCGCCGTATCGAGCGGACCAAGTTGAGGTAGATCACGGACCGCCACGCCATCCGCTCTGCGCGGAAGGCCGCGGGAGTGTGCAGAAGCTGGAACTCTGCGATAAGGCAAGGGCAAGTAGGGCAAGTGCGTTAGCCGCGGTCGGAGATGCATCAGCGCATGCCCAGTTGCGATCAGCCCTGCCCTGCAAGCCGGTAAGAAGGGTCCATAGCATGTTGCGGGCTCAGCTGCATTTCACAGATGGACACCGCCTTGCTGGGCCCTCGTACCGCCCTGCAATCGGCAGGTACTGATGCACGCGGGGGGTGGGGGAATATAAGGGCGTACTCACGCTTGAGGGTGGTGCTCTTGCCGCTCTCGCTCTGGCCGAGCAGGAGGACCTTGACCTCTTTCTTTTTCATCCGTTCCTTTCTCTCCTGCCTGATCATCTCGTCAATTCCGTCGCTGACCTTCTTTGCGTGGGCCTCGGCCTGGAGCCGCCGCTCGCGTTCGTTCATGGTTTCGTCCTCGGGGGGCTGCATGACGCGCTCGAAGGGGTCCGAGAGCGACCTCCGCCGATTCGGCTCGAGCTTGGGCGCGGCGGGCATATTAACATCGTAGACCTGCGACGGGTACGAGGAACGCGAGAGTATATTTGAGGGCGCCAGGATGGACAATTGCGACGGCCACGACGGCGGGAGCAGCAAAAAAGGACCGTGGAGGACGGAGGCAGGAGGCGAGCGACGCGAAAGGGAGGCGGCAGGAGAGTTTGAGAACGTTCGCTCGAGAAAGGCGGTCTCTACGAAGACTCGATGTCCATTCAGCGCCGACCAGTAGTTACCTTTTCGGGCCTAGCGCGACTAAACAAGTTGCCGGCGGCGGCATCTCCCGTCCGAAGCCCGCCCGTCGCACAAGGCGGACGCCACAAATGCAATAAACTCAGGCACCGTCGCCAGGGAACGTCCCAGGGCCCGTGATAAAATAGCGCGTATTTGCAAGGCCCAAAGCTTTGCGGCACGAGAGGCTCCACTTTTCTGAAAGGCTCACGGATCAGTGCGGCACGCTCGCTTACCGAAGAGCGGGTTTCCTATATATCACCTCCGACTGCCACAAAACTTGTAGGAGACATATCGTAGGTATCTGCAGAGGCTCGTTGAAGAAGAATGAGGGCAAGGGAACAAGAAATATGAGTTTTAATGAGCACTTCGCAGGACGGGTGGAGCAAGGGCTACCGGATTAGGTAGGTAATCCTAAATCTTCTGGATCAGCAGCTCCCCATTATGGATCAAAAGTCGTTGGGCCTTGCAAATATTGGCTTTTGTACATGATTCTGGGGTGAAAGTAGTGTGTATGGCAGCCACTCCGGAGCCCTGCCAGCTGCCGGCTTGCCGGCAACTGCCAATTTTGCCGGGTGGCAGGGAGGTGGCAACATATCGTGGGACATCCATCCTGAACCGGCTGGAGACCCATGGTATGGACCTCGACTACACTCAATTCATTCTCCATGAGCCTCTGAGGCGATTTAAAAACCTCTGAACTAGTGGTATGAGCAATCAAGATAATATGCCGAATTTTTTATGTAACAGTAAAAACTGAATGAATTTTGGTATTTTCTTGATTTCCTGCCACGTCCTGCCACAGCCCTTTGGGTCTGCCAGCCGGCATTGCCACTGCCGGCAGCTGGCATGGCAGGGTGGCACAGCACTGCCAACAACATCAGGTGAAAGGTCATTGGCCTCACTAGCCAAAAGTAGCCAGTAGTCGACTTAGATACTCAAACAGAATGTAGACCTCAGTATATTCTCGAATGAATATAGGACAGTTACAGAGTGGGAGCAAGAGGAAATAATCCAAGCACGAGCAGAGTTGCTGCCTTTAAAGGATGCGCAACGGAAACATGAACCATTTCACAATGACGCGGAAGCATCAACTTCAGCCATAGCATCTCGATATAGCACCTCTGATACCAAATACGGCAACCATAGTAATCACCATGATTACAGGGGGCTCACAAAAAATAATCTATCGTGTGCTGTGATCAGATTCCCTTTCATACACCTTTTGCCCAGCCCTAAAGACTATAACTTGCAAACTGCTTGGACGGGCTGCAAGATTTCCTATTTTCATTTCCAATGAACCTTTCTGTATATGATTGTCTGTGGCTATAAGTATACCTTTTGTGTGGTTTAGACAGGCAATAAAATAGAAAATATATATTACAAGCTTCAAAATTCTTGATAAAGATTATCTTTTGTGGGCCCCAGAATCATTTACAAAAGCTAATCTTTCATGTATCCCTACTATACAATCTTTTGCTAGTGCAAAAGAGTGCAACTCCCGAAGTGAATGTCACGCTCACCGACAGCCCAGATGCCCATCAGTTTCTATTGGGGGACTTGCACCATTTATGAGGTGGGAAAATGTTGGTCAAAAGGGTGAGTTATATTTACAGACATATCTCTGAGGTGTCAAAATATAACCTGTCCTCCAGCCTCAAAATAGTATGTATAAGTCTTTGTATGGCACCAGCTGCCAAAGCTCACTAGTATCTTATATTCTCCAATTTCTTTATTTACTGAGGAAATATGATATTTTTAAAAACTCAAGCACTGCCAAGAAATAGCTATCCCCAGCATTAAAATAGAATATTTTGAAGAGCGTAAAAATGTATGGGGAATGTGCAGTATTGTGGTTACTCCCTGCATTCTGGATAGCCAATGCCAAAAATAATCTGTTGGGTTCACTTTTGAGCACAGGAAAAGAGGTTCATACCAATGTTAGTGGAATGCATTAGTAAATATCATTTCTCCAATAGAGCATATTTGCTGTGGTGGGGCCAATGGGGTTGCTTAAATCCATCAAAATTCCCTTACTTGGGAGCTCCACCCGTAGTAATTACCACACCGAATATGCTCTAATATCACTCTTGACCAACATTTTTTCTGCTCTATAAATGGTGCAACTCCCGCTGTGTGCAGGCGGCGGCGGTCTTCCTTCAGCGCTCTGCGGCTTCTCTTCTCACGTGTATGCATATCTGTTCGCGTCCAGAAACCGGGGGCGAGTATCAGGAACAGCGGGTGGCTGATAACTCCCGAATGGGTTCTCAGCGCCACCAACATACGCCGACTCCGTGACTCTGAGCGCCTCCTTGTCTCTGCCAGTGCGTGGCATTTAAATTTCGCTCGAGCTCCCCAGCTGACTTGCGCGCCCTGCTTCCCGACTCGGTGGGCTGATCTCGCGTGCTGTCGGCCACATTCCCTGGCGAAGATTCCGTCCCGAACTGGCCTGGCATGCAGAGCCGGGCGTATGTGCGCGCCGGGCCAAGGAGCGTCCGTGCCGCCAGCGTTCCACTGCTGCAATCCAGAAGCCCTGTAGCTGGCACCCGTGGTAATCCCATTCTTACCTAGCATGTGGAACTTCGTTGGACGTGGGCACCCTGTCCGTCGGATGATCCTTCTGCATACGTGTGTAATATCGATATGTAGTCACCGTCTGTTCATAGATACAGGTAACACATTGCCCTGAGCCTGACAAGGTTCCCGTACATACCGTAATGAATTAAGCGTCTGGTCACGCCCGGGAGCACTGAGCAGTCCGGATTCATATCGCAAGTACATATTCCAAAGGAAGGTGCCCACAAGATAATACCACAGCGATGCCATCCCGATTGTCCATTGTCAAGCTCCGTCCACGCATCCTTCTATCGCCTTTCCCCGCTCTTTCTAGAAACCTTCGCAGCACGAGCGCCGGATTGCATATTCAGCCTAGCTCGCCCGCAACACCCGCCATACGGAGAAGCATGTCCTCCAGCACTGGCACCCGCACGCACCCCTCGCTCTCCATCGTCTCCACGCAAAGTACATATCTCCTAGCATCATCATGAAACACCTTCCCCCCATTCCATCGAAAGTACCGCGCGCGCTAACCCTGCCCACATAGACGCCCCCGCCGCCATCGGGCCCTACTCGCAGGGCATCACGCTCGGCGACCTCGTCTTCGTCTCGGGGTGCGTCCCCTTCGACCCCCAGTCCGGCGCCGTCGTCCCCGGCGGGATCGAGCCGCAGACGCGCCAGGCGCTCGCGAACCTCCGCGCCGTCGTGGAGGCTAGCGGGAGCGAGGTCGGGAAGATAGTCAAGACCACGGTGCGTGCTCGAGGTCTGGAACGCAGAGCGGCGGCGCGCTGATCGCGGCGGATGTCGGCAGGTGTTCCTGAAGAGCATGGACGACTTCGCCACCGTCAACGCGATCTACGCCGACTTTTTCGGCGCGCACAAGCCCGCGCGCTCCTGCGTCGAGGTCGCGCGCCTCCCCAAGGACGTCCTCTTCGAGATCGAGTGCATCGCCAGGTGCGCTTGCTTTGTCGCTCCCTCCTCTATAACGACTGACTCTTATCTGTCAAACACCCATGCTTATCTGGAAATCCCTGCCTTAGCTTGAAGTAAGGGCAGAAACTTGGGGTTAGAG
The DNA here is from genome assembly GCF_000344685.1 of Gloeophyllum trabeum ATCC 11539. NCBI lineage: Eukaryota > Fungi > Basidiomycota > Agaricomycetes > Gloeophyllales > Gloeophyllaceae > Gloeophyllum > Gloeophyllum trabeum. Next base: position 303,775 of record NW_006920410.1, on the reverse strand, counting down.
AAGTAGCAAAGAAGCGTTGTACGTTCAGTCAGATTCGCAGACAGAAAGTCAGTCATGATCACGGGTCGTATGCTTTACGGCGACGACCCCTACGCGTCTCCCTTGACCGCCACCTTCTGACATAACTTATGTACGAACATACCCCCTCCCGGTGCACGCGCAAGCGCTGGCCGGAGACAAATCGGCCGCGGCAAAGATCCGCGTTCCGATTCCCTGAGAATCGGTTATCATTTCGCTATGGGGGTGTAGGAACACGTGGCAATTGTGCCTGACCGCAGGGGCTAATGCCTTTCTCAGCGGTTTGGACGGGACTCCTTTCTACAAGGTTGAAGTAGGCGATCGATCGTTCCCTCTCGATTTAGGTCATGATAAAGTTTTATCTTCTTTCTGAGTTTAAAGGGCAATGGGGGTCTCGGTCGTCATCTCGCTCTTCCCTCACTCCCGGTTGTTGTCCCCGTAATGATGTGGCAGTTGATACAAGCTTGCGCTGTGAAGGAGCCGCCTATGCCAGGGTGTGCCCAAGATGGTTACTGCGCGCAATCATTCCGCTCGAGCATCGATCGGGATATCCTCTGGTTCAAGCTGCCTTCTTTACTTCACGACAATCGTCAAGAAGTGGTTACGCTACGTCCAGGCGCAGTCTGGCGGTTGGGAGGGAAAAGCTGCAAAGAGGGAGAACACCGCATCATAGATACAGATTTTATGGTTCAGGCTTTGTATGTAAACTGTTGTGGAGACTGGCTCCAGAGAGTCAAAGTGAATTTAAGCATATTCTGGAACGGGAATCGGATCCTGGCGTGCCGCGCAGCGCCGATACCCTCACGTCTAGTGCACGGATTCCCTGATGCAGGTACCAGGGCACCAGCATCAGGAGTCGCGGAAGCAGATTCAACTCGAAGGCAGAGGCGATTTGCAGCCTATGTAAGCACGGCGTTCCATTATATGCCCGACGGGAGTCGATGACTCGGCGCACTGTTCTCTCCTAAAAGTAAACGCCAGTGTATCCCGACGTGATGCATGATGAGCTGAGCCGCGGTCCTGCGGCCCAGTGGCTGTCGCCGCTGTTGGAGAGGGGAACTCGACCTGAACTTCATGGTACGGGCATCTCCTCATCAAACTAACGCCCAGGAAGAGACGTCACCTCAGTGCGCAAAGACGCGGCCCACAAAAGCACTGCCAGGGGTGCCAACTGCTGCGCAGGGCTCAGCTCTTTCGTAGTCACGCAAAGACCCGTTGCGCAGTAGCTTCCCAGGCACGAGAAGGAAATGTCCATCCTCGATCCCTCCGATGATATGATTAAACGAGTGTCGCACTTCTTCTGCAGACCAATGTATCATGACGAAGCGCCCTACAATATAAGAACGCGGTCAGCGGAAAACGGACATGCATCCAACTCCGGCCGTACCGACCATGTCAGCCAGCGCGGTGTTCTCCTCGTCTTCTCCATGTTCCAGAAAAACCATCATGATCAAGATGCTTCGAATTGGGAGCGCCAGGCACGCTCTTCGGGAAAATCCACCAGTATCGCGCCCGTGTCAGTTAGTCTGTCGCTACCCGCGACGCTCGCGCAATTTCGTATCCTGTCAATGTAGTGGTGATAGAACGCCGGGCGGGGTGATCCCATCTTCGAGGGGGTACCAAGTAAGCCTGGGAGGGGGTGAGTATCTGACTCGGAATAGAGCTCTTCGGCGCCAGTACTTCAGCTGAGGAGGATGGATGTGGAACGGGACTGACTGCGACTGCGGATGGACGAGGGGGTTCGCCTTTCCCACATGACATATGAGCATGAGGCTCGACTCGACTCGGAGTGTCCTCACGAAGGTATCAAGATGGTCAGCCAGCAAGTGCAAAATAGAATCAGTCCATGCACGCGATATCGTAAAATTACATGTCGTCAACAAGCTCTTTTAGTCTCACTTCGTCCAGGATCTCGAACCCCTTCTCCGGTGTAACCTGTGCATCCCGAAGTCAACACTCACAGTGCACACACCACACCACACCCACAAGACGAACGCACCTGCGCCAGCTGCACGTTGTGCTGGTCCAGCTTCTCCTCCATCACCTGCTTCAGCACGCGCAGCGTCAGGATATGCGCTTCCCGGAGCGTCATTTGCTACACCAGCAGCAGAAATTAGCAGTGTCGCTCAGTCGAAGGGGTGTGGGCGCGGACCTTGTGCCACTTGTCCTGCAGCTCACTCTGCGCCGCCTCCGAGCCCGACCCGATCGCCTTCGCCTCGTACCGCATGAACGTCCCCGACGGATCCGTATGGAACCTACAACCGCGCCATCAGCCGCGCCAGTCCAGCCCAGCCCAGTCAGTCGAGCCCATCAAGACTATCACGCACAGCTGCGGCCCCTGCTCGTCCACGCCCGCAATCAGCAGCGCGACCCCGAACGGGCGGCTCATCATCGCCTCCTCGTCGTGCACGCTCTCCCCGAACCGCAGCGCGAGATCGCACACCGCCTGCGTCGCGCTCTCCACGCGGATGCGCTCATCGTACGTGAACGCGTGGTTCTGCGCCGTCACGCGCGCGTGGTCGACCATCGTGCGTGCGTCCGCGGTGAGCCCGGACATCGCGCAGCCCAGGTGCGCGTCGATTTCCATGATCTTCTCGATGGAGGCGGACTCGAGGAGGGGCGATTGCACGCGCTTCTCGACGCCGAGGACGACGCCCGCGGGCGTGCGCACGCCGACGGTGGTGGAGCCGAGCTGGGGGGAGGGTGAGGGTGCTGCTGGGCGCGGAAGGGGGGTAGACGCACTTTGATTGCCTCGATGGCGTACTCGACTGGTGGGTCGCTGTAAGCTTTGATACCAGCAACTAGCAATACCGCACACCTTGGAATAACCGTCCCTCTGGCGAGAACGTGTTAACACCCCGATCTCCAAGTGCAAGTCAGCGCCGAGCCAGACAAGTACTAAGCAGCAAACACACCGTACTCCGAACGCGTCAAGAACATGTCGTCAGAAAAGCTGGGAGAACGAAGGAGAACTAGAGAGGATGACGAGTACCGGTACCGTTACAAGTGCTAAATGGACTCATTCATGTCTGGGTACGCGCGTCGCGTCCCGTGGGAAAGCGTAGACTTGCGCTACTCACGGTCGTTATTAGGACTGTGGCGTGCGTTGCCACAATTTGCCACAAATCCAATGTCCTCGTCTGCGTGCACTGAAGAAGTAACATATTTGACTCGAAAAGCCAGGCGTGAGGGCACGTATGCGCCATCTGAGGGCGTGTCTAGTAATACACTCCATCTCCCTTCTCCTACTTCTTTTCTCTCTCTTCTCCTTCCTATTCCAAGGGTAATTTCCCTACAACGGATCCGGCTCCGCAACAGTCTCATAAAACTCCCTAATTAGCCTCCGCTGCGCATCGCTCCCCTTCTCCTTCTACACCCCCACCACACACCCATCAGTCCTACACAGACAACAGAAAACGGAGAACCAAACGCACCTCGGTGTCCGCGATGGCGCGCACGACGATGTACTTGCGCCCGGTGAGGATCTCCTCCGCGACGTCGCCCGTGTGCGCGCACTTGGAGGAGCCGCTGACGAGGCAGCCGGCTTCTTGCGCGATGACGGTGCCTGCCTGTATATTGAAAACATACAAATCGGTCAAGGGAAGCCGCAAGTGGGCGTACTCACGCAGATGTCCCATGGCCTAGGATGATATAATTAGTGTGGACGTACTGAACCACAGCTAAATATAATAATAAATATATGCGTACCAGCACCCAATCTCCCTGCGCTACCGTCAGCTTCCGAATAAACAGCACACGCACCACCACTCACCAATACACATCCAGCCCGCCCTGCGCGACCAACGCGAAATTCAGCGCCGCGCTGCCCACGCTCCTGAGGGAATGCGCCATCCTCCCGCCCTGCACCGCGGCGCCCTTCCCGCCCTTGCTCGCGTCCGGGCTCGGGTCGCCCGCGAGCTTGAGGAAAGAGTCGGCCTTGGCGCCGAGGACGGGCAGCGTGCGGTCGGACCCCCACTCGATGGCGATGAGCGCCTGCGAGAGCGAGGGGAGGGGCCGGGGCGGGGAGAGCGGGAGTTTTAGGGTGCCCGAGGAGGTGTGCAGGTGCGAGCCTTGGCCGCGGATGCCTGTGTACTGGTATTGTGGTAATAGGTGAGTGGGAGGGGAGGGGAGGGGGACAGGACGCACGAGCTGGTCGAGGAAGGGGTTGTAGATGACGCCGAGGGCGGGGCGTTTGTGGTAGATGAGCCCGATAGAGATGCACACAAAGGGGAAGCCGTGGACAAAGTTCGTCGTGCCGTCTGGTTGGCGAGAGATCAGCCGGGAGGGAGAGGCGAAGGAGCGGGCGCACCGATGGGGTCGACGCAGAAGGTCGGGTCGTCGGTGAGCTCGTTCTGCCCCGCGACGTACGACTCTTCTCCGATACTATTCCATCCACGGTCAGTTCCAGTTCCCGCCAAATCCAACATACACCCCGAGGCCGCGCTCACAACTTAAAGTCCGGATACGTCTGCTGGATCTCGCGCCTGACGAGCTCCTCGACCTTGACGTCGTACTCGGTGACCAGATCTACCGAGTTCTTCTTCTCGCCGACGTCCTTGGCCTCCGGGGCGTGGATGGCGCGGGAGCCCTCGAGGATGAGCGCGCCGGCCCTGCGCGCGAGGGCGGTGGTGAAGCCGAGGATGTCGCGCAGGTCGGACGGCGTGACGACGGGCGTTTCGTGCGCCATTGCTGGTGGTGGCGGAGATTTATGGGATGGCTGTAGAATGTCGGCTCCAATCCTTGAGCAGCTACAGTCTCCGGTGTCTGCGGAGGGTGTCCGGAGATGCTGGACAGCAAGAGGTCCTTCCCGGACCTCTTTGCCCCCAACACGAGGCCGCCGGGATACTGCCCGGACGAGCCAAGACTCCGGCACAGTGACATCATCAGCCACAATCGAGATCTTACAGTGACGGCGAATAATCTTTCCCACCCCATAAAAGGCAAGTCCTCTTGACTGCTTCTCCTCACTTTCAGTTCTTGCTTGTATCACCTTGACCTTACTTACACACAATATAACAATCATAAGAGCAAAATTCAGTAAGGAGCCAATGAACAAAACTAAGCTGGAGGGCCTCGCACATGCCACAGTGGCGTGAGTTTACTAGGGATGGGAATAAATTACCATTTATGGGGTGGGAAAGATTGTTCGCCGTCACTGTACATGTATCGCGATCGAGTGCTACGCGTCTTGATCATGACGGCTGTGCACGACCGAGTCTGTCCTTTCGTTAACAGGAGCTGTATCACGTCTAAGCAATAGACAACACTAGCTATCCATATCACTTCAGGTACCCGTTTGTATCCGCTCTACTGACAAGGTTGGCGTTTTATCGCTCGAACAAATCTTTGCTCTAGCTTACTCTAGAACAAAGGAGATTCACCGCCCTGTATTCAGCGCAGGATATCGTACTGCGTATGGCTATATCGAAAGTCCACTCGGCGTGTCTTATCAACCCACAGCAGGGGGTAATAAGACCTGCAGGCAAGAATAGATTGTCGGACACGGAGAGCCGCACAAATCGACGTGTCCACCCTACCCCAGACATGCAGACCCCATGATATTCCGCCGACCAAAATAACCTCTTCCTCGCGAGTTCAGCACCAGAATGCGGAAGACGAAAGTGCGACGAGGTATAAGACGTCGCGGACAAGCAGAGAATGGACTCGCTTGCATCGGACGCGAAGTCGACGAGAGCTGCTCCATTCGCTGCCAGTGCTTTGTCCACCCGCGGCCGACTGGAAGATGACTAGTAGTAGTACTGCGAGCCTGCTACGGAACGGCAAGGTCATCCTGCTCGCCGTGTTCATTGCTTTCGGTACGTTTTCACCAGTACTAGTGCCCTTTCTCTTGAATCCCGAATCCTTAATCATAAACCCCTAGGCGGATTTCTCTTCGGCTACGACATGGGCGTCATCTCCGTACGTCCTGCGTATGAGCCCCGCAGTGGATTAGTACTGAACACTACACCAGGGCTGCCTCATCATGCCCGACTTCATCCACCGCTTCGGCCAAGGACCGCCCGGCGCGCGCGTCCTCACCAGCTCGCGCCAATCCATCATCACCTCCGTCATCTCTGCCGGGTAAGCCCTTGCCCTTCCCTCCCCCCGTTTCCCCCTTTCGGCCCCCTCCCCCTCCCTTCCCCCTCGGCCCCGCCCCCCCTAACCCCGCCCCCCCCTAACCCCGCCACCAGCACCTTCCTCGGCTCCCTCCTCCAATCCCTCACCTCCGACCGCCTCGGCCGACGCCCCTCCCTCCTTATCTGGGCCGCTATCTTCACCGCGGGCATCGCCGTGCAAGTGGGCACCGGGACGGCGCTCGCGCAGCTCGTGCTCGGCAGGTTCGTCGCCGGCCTCGGGGTGGGCGCCATGTCCGCGATCGTGCCACTCTATAATGGGGAGACGGTCCCGCGCCGGCTGCGCGGCGCGATGTTGGTGATGTACCAGCTGCAGATCAACTTCGGGTTCGTCTCATGTCATCTTATTCTTTGCTGCATTCTCCGACCCCGTGCCTGACAGGTTTCTCGCGAGCTACGTCGTCGAGCAGGGCACGCACACCATCCGCGGCTCCGCCTCCTGGCGCAGCCCCATCGGGCTGCAGCTCCTCTGGGGGCTCGTCCTCCTCTCGGGAATGTTCTTCCTCCCCGAGTCCCCGCGGCACCTCCTCTTCCTCGCCTACTCCTCCTCCACTTCCCCTTCCGAGTCCAAGTATGCCTCCCGCGCCAGGCGGGTAGTAGCCCAGATGAACGGCGTGCCGGCGGACGACGCGCTGGTGGACGACGTCCTCGCGGAGCTGCAGTACGGGATAAAGGCGGAGAACGAGGGCGGGAGGGCCGGCTGGGCGGAGTGTTTCAGCCGCAATGCGCGCCTGGGGTACCGCACGGTGAACGGGATGATGCTGCAAGGCTTACAGCAGATTAATGGGCAGAATTTCTACTGCGAGTATCTATATCCTCACGAGCTCCCCTCCAAGCAACTTCGAACTTGTCGTGACAGATTACTACGGCGACACGTTCTTCCAGAGCGCGGGAGCCCCGTAAGCCCTGCCTTTCACGATACTATCACAGGCTCACGCGCGACGCGCTGTCCGGCAGCTTGTCGCCGTACTCGATCCAGACCATCCTCGGCGTCGTCTCCGTCGTCGGCACCCTCCCCTCGCTCGTCCTCATCGAGACCTTCGGGCGGCGGAACGTACGTCGCCTCCCCCTCCCCCTCCCCTCTTCCCCTCTTCCCTTCCCTCCTTCTACTAACTCTTCCCCCTCCTCCCTGCCGACTCACCGTTCACAGTCCCTCCTAACCGGCGCAGCCCTCCAAGCTGCATTCGCCCTCATCGCGGGGCTCGTCGGGCACTTCACCCTCGCCGCCCCCCACACACGCCCCACGCAGCGAAACAAAGAGGGCGGCGGCGTGCTCATCGCGTTCGCGGTCCTGCAGGTGTTCGCCTTCTCCGCGAGCTGGGGGCCCGCGCCGTGGGTGTACGTCGGCGAGAGCTTCCCGCTGCGGGTAAGGAGCCGGTGTATCGCGCTGGCGGTGGCGACCAGTGAGTCTCAGATCGTTTGTGTGTGGGTGGATGGTGATGGGTTTCGGTAGATTGGGTGTGGAACTTCCTGGGCTCGTTCTTCGCCCCGCGCATCGCAGCGCGCATCGGCCCGCTCATACTCCTAATATTCTGCGGGATCCTCGTGTTCGCGTTCGGGTATGTGTATTTGTTCATACCGGAGACCAAGGGGCTCCGACTAGAGGAGGTGCGTGGCCTTTCGAGTTCACGGCTGCCTTACAGTGGTGATGGAAGTGACGCAGGTGGACGAGATGTACCGCTCGGGCGTGAAGCCCTGGAATTCGTATAGTTGGCGGCCGAGCTTGTTCGAGAAGCCCCGGGAGGAACCACGGGAGGCTGGGGATGGGAAGGAGGAGGAGTTGGATGGGTGCGACTCACTGGGGAGGGAGGAGGAAGGGAAGGTCGAAGTGGAGGAACAGCAGGTAGTTCGGTGATATTGTCGGTGTCGAGGACAAGGGCGGTTCGGCGATAAATGGTAGCATGAATTGTGAGCTCGAACAGCGACGTCCATGCTCTCTATACGCGAATCCGAGAAGGCAGGCAAATCATATATTCACGACGACGGGAAACAGACATATACAGCACACCGATACAGCCAGCAACTACCCACCTCTAAGCAGCCTGCACGGCTCCTCCTTCAGCAACCAAAAATCCCGACAAAATGAGCGGATGTCCCAGGGTTTGTCGACATACCGCGCCCTAGTGCAAGGCGGCGCGATACTTCCTATACTGGAGATGCTCTCGAGAGAACAGCGACTCGAAGAGTCTCTGGCACTGTCATCGACGGTCGAGAGGTCTGCGTCGCGCAGCGTGGCATATCACCCTTGAAGAGAGAAAAAAAGTCGCGAAAATTTGGGTTTATAACTTTATATAAGGTAAGGGTGGCGTTACGTAAGACGTTCCCAGGTATGTTGCGCGGCAAATCGAGAGGTTAGAGTTCTTCCGTTGTATGTTAGGGTCGGGTGCTGGTATGTTGCGGTCCTGTTTTTCGCAAAGTGAGTGCCCTGCTGCTGTTCTCATCTACTCTTTCTAACTGGAACTCTCTCTGCTCAGGCTCGAGGGCCGTCGCCTCCTCCAGCACATGCACCCGGGCAGGCCTGCACACCTCCGCCGTCTGGCGAGCCGAGGGCCACCGCGAACGCACCGCCCGCCAAGCTAAAAAGGCCAACCTCGAGCAGCGCGCCGAGCGCCAACGCCTCGCGCAGGCCACCCGCCCGCACGTCGTCCTTGGCACGCGGCCAGGCGACGAGTCGAAATGGTCGACATGCGACCTCGCGAAGGTCCTCGTCACCGAGGAGCAACTGCTCGCCTCGCCCGCGCCGCAGCTCGTCTCGCACCCGCTCGGCGAGCTGCGCCTTCCCCCACTCTTCCAGTTCGGCGTGCGCGAGGAGGAGAAAAGGCTGCTGTTCGAGACGCTGCCCGTCCTCTCGGCGGAGGCGGCGACGACGCGCAACGACGTGCGCGTGCGGCGCGCGCAGAACTCAAGGCAGGGCGCGGACCCGTCTGCGTTGATGGCGGAGTACCAGCGCGAGATGGTCGGCGAGGTGCGGAAGATGAACCAGATGGCGAGCTTGCTGGACTTGCGGAACACCAATGCGGCGGGGCTGGCGTTCGAGAACCGCAAGCGGGTCGTGCAGGCGTTTTCGGACCCGCGGAAGCCAAACGATCCGGGCAGGCCTGAGGTGCAAGGTACGAGAGTTCACAGAGGTCGCAGCGACACTCCTGACTTATCGTTATCATGAAGCTGCTCTCCTTACGATGAAGATTCGTAACCTGTGGTCGCATCTGACCAAGTACAAGCGGGACGTCGGCAACCGTCGGTGGTTGCGCAAGCTCGTACATCAGCGAGCGAAAATTCTCAAGTACCTGAAGCGGTTGGACCGAGACAGGTATGAAGCGTTGCTGCCGCGCCTGGCGTTAGAGCCAGGGAGTGTGGAGGGGGAGCTCGTGGTATAACATGTCGAGCTACATCACACCGTACCTGCATTTACTGGGATAGCCAAGGGTCACTCTAATAATCTATACCTGTTATGCATAATTTCCGCTGTTCTGTGTCCGTGCAGACTCGTCCCGCTGAATAGCACAATGGAATCGTCGCCCCTCTCTGTTACAGCGTCGATTGTCTACGAAGACACTGAAAACGCTTTCAGGATAGCCGTGCCCGGAGAAAGAACCTGCACGCAAGATGCAGGCCCCAACTCAGCAGCCTGAGGTTGCTCTTAAGCTTATACACAGCACTCAAGGAACTCCACGACCTCCTCCCGTATATTCTTCTACACTGCATCAAGTCAGTATTGTCATGTAGATCCCACCGTTCGACGCGCTACAACACACACCTCGGTCAGTAAGCGCACGCTTCTGCGCCACCGGCTTCAGCTCGTCAAAAACAGCCCAGTCGGCTTCGGTCATCTTAGCCATCATCTCGGAGTAGCCTTCCTCTTTCAGCTTCTGAATGATGCTGAAAGGCGGGACGATTGAGTGGGCGACGAAATGATATGAGGGAAGAGTCCGACATACGCTGCGCGCCTCTCAGATTGCTGGGCATCCTGATGTGCTTTATGGTCCGCTGCTTTCTTCCGAGCCCACTCTTCGCATCTGTCCGCATGCTGATACCACGAATCCAGTAAACGAACGGGATAAACAGGGGTGAAACTAGTGAAATATTTTACGCACCTCGTAAATATGTTCGTTCATTCTCCTCCGTTCAACCACTAAATCGTCAAACCCGGGGCTGCACCGTCTCTCGCGCATCTTCTCGATGTGAGACTTGACGTATACATGTTTAGCCGGCGTAACTAGCGCTCGTCAGAGGCGCTACCGAAGAACAGACGAGCGGACTCACTCTCTCGATGCGGGAGTGCTTCGAGCACGGAGAAGTCGCCGGTGAAGTGAGGGCAATGATAGTGATACCTGTGCACGCAAGGTGAGGTGATACGATGGACCGAGGAGGGGTGTCTTACTCCTCTTTGGCGCAGCGCACGCATAATCGTATGCGTAGCCTCCAATCCGGCTTCATTACTCGGGACGTAGTACCGTGACATTTCTGCGGCATCGCACATGCATTACATCAGTGTGAGTGCGTCATCGCCAGTTGATATAGCAGTAAGCTGAAGTCCCCTACTAGTACTTACATGACAGTAGGGATCATAGACCAGGTGCACCCATGCGGGATAGGAGAGGTCCTGTGGACACTCTGGAAGTTCGGGGCAGACGCAACAGTCCTTTTCCACACAGATGATGCAGCGCGCGAGAGCAGTCTCTTTCGTAGCTCCTTGCTTGTTCTAGCGACTTGGAGGAGATCCAGCGGGTGGAGATGAGACAGAATCTTATACCGTGTATATCCATCTTCAGTAACGAGCATCAAAAAAGAGAAGGCGCCGCGTACTCCGAACAGGATATCCATTGGCATCTCCACCAACATAGAAAGTTTGTCGTCTTTCCGCCGCTTGCGTTTGCGCTTGGCGGGTTTCTGGTCTGCGTGCGCATCCCCCTCCACTAGAGCAATACTTTCCCTCTTCGTACGTTTCGCCATTCCCGTATACAATGATCCGATAAATCTAGCGAGGAGTAGGCGGCGACTGTACGCGTCATTGACGCGGACGTAGGACGCGACGCGCGCCACAGACGCGATCTCTCATGAAAGTAATTAGTAAATAGGTACAAATACAGAATGCTTTGCCACACGCTTGGTCCCGAAGTCGCATTTTATCGAGAATAACCCTCTGATACGCGCTATCGCTTTAGAATATTTGAAAGCGAGAAGAGATATGCGTACAAGCAGCAGTGCTATGGTTACAAAGCCAATGCAAATTACAACAGCGAGATGCACCGTGGTAATATCAATCTAGTGGTACATGATACGACATGTATAATGATACATCCTAGCCCTTCTAGGTCCCTTTCCTCCGCAACGCGATGAAATGAATAATCGGCTCACGACTGTTCTTCCACGCTGAGTTCAAGTCAGCTTCGGAGAAATCGCCTCGATGCGCCGGATACTAGTGACTGACCTCGTTCGGTAAGCGCGCGGTTCTGGGCGACCGGCTTCAGCCTGTCGAAGGCGGTCCAATCGTCGTTTGTCATAGAGTCCAGATCCTTTGCGTACCCTTCGGCTTTCAGTTTCTGGATGATGCTGAAAGTATGCACAGACTAAGTTACTGTTACGGGCAAAGGATATTCAAGTGCAGGAGACGTACGCCGCTCGTCGGTCCAATCGCAGTTGGTCCTGGTAGGCTATCCGGTCTAAAGCCTTCTTCCGAGCCCACACCTCGCATCTAGATGCATGCTGGTACAAGCGTCAGAGACGGGTGTCCCTTGGATAGGATAGGACGAAGGAGGCCGTACCTCGTTGATTTGTTTCACGATCTCCAGGCGTTCGAGGAAGAACTTGAACTGTGAGTCTTCGTCGCTCTTGAAGGACTTCCACTTGGCCGTCATTTCCGTTATGTGGGACGTTACGAATAAGTGCTTGAAATTCTTTGCTGTAGAATGACAATCAGCCTATGATTCAGCGGGTGTAGAGCCAATGTAACCCTTCGCATACCATCTCGATGTGGGAGCAAGGAAGGTATTGGCACCCAGAAGCTCCATGGGACGTGCTCGCAAACCCTGTTAAAAAATCGGAAGGTTGGGACGATGCTACAAACAATTGAGATATAAAGACAACTGACTCTTGTCTGAAGCACGGGGAGCAAAACCGTACCCTCAGCCTCCAATCGGGATTTTTCACTCGGGTGCGGGAGCAATTCTAGGACAGCCAGCTAAGTGTGCAGTCGCCCCTAAGCTGCTATTGACTTACATGGCAATAAGGGTCGTAGACGAGGTGCACCCAGCGGGGGTATGACAGATCCGGTGGACATTCTGGTAAGTCTGGGTCGGCTGCAAGGGATGCTTTCCAGATGGACGTCGAAGAGGGAGAGAGCAATGTACGACGCAGTTCCCTGCTTGTTCTGGTGACTTGCAGGAGATCCAGCGGATGGGCATGCGACAAAATCTATTTTTCATATCCTCGTCAGAAAAAATATCAAGTATAGTAATCAAATATAAATTCGACGTACTTCAAACAGGATATCCATAGGCATCTCTAACAACATAGCTAATCGCCCATCGTTCTTTCCCTTGCGGGCTCGCTTGGTCGGGCTGTCGCTTTCCGCTGCAACAGTCCTCGAACGTTTTCCCATTCCTGAATAAATCGGACTTGTTCAGCTGAAGCAAAGGGGGGTGAATCGTCGAGAAATGGTAGTGGTGGTCAAGTGTCAAGTGCGACTCCGCCTCGGTACGCGGGACCGAACGCAGTGCCACAGGGAAGTATTCTAATTATAACTCAGTGTGGCTGTCCACCGGTGCTTCTCAGTGTTCTCACAGGCCATGAGTCGATCTACAGTAACTCGGATTCGGATTCTGGCAATTGCATCGTTAGAGTACTTGCTTGACGCAATATTTATCCTAAGGCGGCATAGAACGCAGCCACAAGAGCCAACCGTATGCCGCTCTTTCCATCGGGCCAGAACTTGAACAGCTCGGAAACAAGGAACTTGAAGAGACAGATGGAAGCAAGCGTCAAGATCGATCATCCACAAGGAGGCTCGCAGCAACCAGAGTGTAAGCATTCGACGGCCTGATGCATGTTCGATAGTACAGTACAGGACGGACTTACCATATGAACTATTACTGATCTTGTTTCATATTGGGCCACATTTATGCATCCTGTTTCTTCGTACTCCCACTTTAATATACTGACTTCCACGCTGCTGTAAACATTCGACGGATCCCAGTTCAGCAAACATACTCACTGCGCAGCTCAATCCTGTTCCCTGATGGGCCGCACTGGTGTCTCCACACACCCATCGACGACACAGGGTACCATTTCGGCGCCTTCCTCCCCCGGAACGACGCCCCGGTCGGTAACCTATCAATATCCCTAGATCCCCTGCCTCATGATCAGGTAGCGCAAGATACTGCGGAAGATCGATCTGCCACCGCCGTGCACTTCTACAAGCTCGCGTGCGACCCGGCATACCGCGGGCGAGGAATCGGCTCAGCCCTGATGCATCATTTGTTCACCGTCGCAAGGGAAGAGTATAAAGCGACATCCGCGTGGTGTGAGGCACGGATGCATGTTGTTGAGTGGTACGAGCGGCTGGGCATGAAGATGTTCGGGGAGGTGCATTTTGGAGTGACGCGGAATTGTATAGGGATGAAGATCAAGCTGTAATTACCCCCGCATGCTTGAGCGCTCATTGCCCCTAGTGCTCCGACCATTCCATGAAATGATGTAATAGAGTTGAGCTGGGTTAGTACGACGCACTCACAACAGTCTATCTGTCACATTCGAGATGGCTGTCATGAATAACCGGCGACCCCCTGCATAGTCAGCTCATGCCCTTCATACACCAAAGCATCCGGGTCTCCCAGCCCCTCCATCTCGGCGAAGTCCATCTGAATCATCGCCACACCTTGATCAATAGACTGCCCCCTCCCTCCCTCTTCGGCAACACGCACTCCCTGGGCACATCCACCCGAGAGCTGCACTAGCGAGGGAAGGCTTTCCCCCAAACCGGGGTGCGGTTGGAGGGCATGAAATTCCTAAAGTCTCTTCAGTAAGAATACGAGCGTCATACGGTATTGCGACGCACCGCTGACTTCTTGTTCATGCACGGGATGGTCCAGATCCCGGTGTCTTTCTCACTGGCGCACGACATGCAGGCGAACCTGCTGGCATATTCCGGGTCGAGCTCCCGCAGGTATCTGCGCCATTTTGCTTCAGGCTCCCGCATGCGTCTGCGCCATTCCTCGTCTTCAGCCTTTTGTCTTTCTAGTTCCTCTGCCGCAATCCGAGCCTGCTCTGCCGCAATCCGAGCCTGCTCTGCCGCAATCCGAGCCTGCTCTGCCGCAATCCGAGCCTGCTCTGCCGAAATTCGAGCCTGCTCTGCCGCAATGGGAGCCTCCTCTGCCGCAATTCGAGCCTTCTCTGCTACTATACGAGCCTCCTTGAGCTCCTTCATCCAGGATACAAGGGTCCCTTCGATCTTAGCCCATACTGCGGTGAAGGGTTAGATAGGGTGTTCACGCTGATTCAACTGACCGTGCTCACTGCGGTCCGTGAGCGGGCGTGCTTGGTAGACCAGCTGGTGGCGGTCGAATTTCATTCGGGCGGAATTGCCCATGTTGTCAACCTCCTCTGTCCATCCTGCGGATCGGAGTCTTGCGATGATCCTGGAGGCCGCTTGCAAGTCAGCAAGTCCGTAAGAACTGCTACTAGGCTATGATGCGCACGCTTCTCGTCTCTCCATTCGCGTGAAGTAGCGCTGTAACTTGCGCTGTTCTGCTCTCTGATCGGCCCATTGTTCGCACTCCCTCGCCAACTAAGTAAAGCAGGCTGGTCAGCGCACCCTTTCCACGATGCCCGTCAAGGGTTAAAGGCGGCGTACCTGCTGTGTCCTCCGGCAGACCTCTGCTCTCTCTTCAACGAAGGCTTGCAGCGCCGCTGGGTCTCCTTGCAAGGTCTTGTATTTCGCGATCACGGCTTTCGCCTCGGATTCGAGGTAGTAAGTGCCTTGTTGATAACCTTGGGCGGTATGTCAGTACGGCGAGCGGGCTGGAACAAGGAACACGGCTCTCACGCAGGACGTGATGAGGGATCAAGTTGTTGATTACTACACCGTCATAGTAGTGGCTGCCGTAAGTATACCTACGGGGAAAGTAGTGGCCAGATGATAGAGGATGATGCAGAAGGCGTGATACGTACGTCTTCTCCGAACAGCGGGAGCATAACCGTCTGCGCAAAATCCAGTCCGGATTGTGCACACAAGCGGCGAGGCAGACCTTAGAAGACCTGTTAATCATACACCCAAGAAAGCATCGGCGTGCAGAGCTCACTTGGCAATGCGGGTCGCAGAGGAAGCGGGCCCACGCCGGTAACGACATCTCTGGGGGACATTCGGGGAAGTTTGGACGAAGCGCGAAAGAGGCCGTCCATATGGTCTTCGCGGAACGGTGCATGATAATACCCCGCAGTGATTTGGTGGTCCGTGCCATGTGCAGGAGATCGAGGGGTTGCAGGTGCTGAAATATCTGCAGAAGGGGGTGTAGGGACGTCGACTGACAGCGTGGGTTAAGCGCGTACTTCGAGAAGGATGTCCAGGGGCATGTCTACAATTAGTGAGAGTTTGCCTTTGCGTCTTGCTTTCTTTGAACGAGTCTGACCAGTTCCTGGTCGTTCATCGGCCTCTAGTTGGCGGCGCTTCTGTGAAGGAGCCATGAAGGGGCCAGTGGAAGTCTGAGGTGAGCAAGGAGCTGTGGGGGCGCGCCTTTTACATTCGCGAGGAGCGCCCACTGCGGCCACGCTCATAACGTGAGCCTTCCAAAGATAGATAGGGTTTGTCCCTCCCTGTCCATCAGCTTCGCCGCTCTCAAAGAAACCGCAAGAGGTCATAGTATTAGTAGAATATAGGATATAATTCATGTCTGTAACCTGTTCGTCTGTCTAAACGCTGGTTTCAGATCCCGTTGGTGCTTGTGCACCACAGCGGAGGTACTTACCTAGCTTAGCGATGTAGGACCGTGGTTCGGTTGGCTCTGTCTAGAGGATCTGTCCCGAATGCCACGGGCTCTAGTTCTCGATGCCATACAGCCACTGAGTACCGTTGGACGCATCGGTCATGTGCTCATCGCTGCGTTTACTCTAAGTCGGGGAGCAGTGGACATCAGGGACACAGGTAAAGCCACCAACAAATTCATGATTCTATTGTCGCATCCATCACAATGATTACGTCGTAAATCCCCGGACGGAAGACTTACTGATATTCAACTTGATCTCTACGTGGCTCTGAAGGACGAATGTAGCATCCCGATACCCTGCGTCGGGGTGCGTGGGAGAGTGGCATCGCCCGACGTCCAGACTTGGACGCGACCTCAGCGCTCAGCCTGAGTCGCTTCCCATCATTCCGTTGCCCGGGCTTGAAATTCTGCAGGCCGACGATACGCGCGTTCCAAGCTGAATCTGGTTTATCTCGCCCGAATGTCGACCGTCCTGAAAATAAATGATTGCTCGCTCCGCGTGCTGCCGGGAAGATTCTGATGCATGACGACAAGACAAATGCGCCAGTGGCGTCACTGCGCAACTCGAGGCCGACGCATTTATAGGTGTCGTTCCTCGCATCTTTCTCTGTCTAAACCACCATGGCGTCTACGGCAGCCAAAGCCCAGCAAGTCTTTCGCGTCCGGCTACGAGGGGAGGCCATTTTGAACAACCCTCGATGGAATAAGGGGACTGCGTTCACTATGGAGGAACGCAAGGCGTTCGGACTGACTGGGCGTTTGCCATTCCGCGTCAATACTCTCGATGAACAATGTCAGCGTGCCTACGATCAGCTGCAGATGCGGGACACCCCGATAAGAAAGAACAGCTTCATGCAGAGTATGAAGGAGCAGAATCGGGTGTTGTACTTTGAATTGCTGCGAAGGCACCTGAAGGAGTTGATACCCATTATATACACTCCCACTGAGGTACTGTCTTCGCTAATATCCTTAAACTCTGATGGTGACGATTGTAGGGCGATGCGATCGCAAACTATTCTCACCTATACCGCCGTAGTGAAGGGCTATATCTCACCTTTCCGAACCAGGACTCTATGGAAGAGGACTTCTTAGAGCAAGTGAAAGGGCGAAATGTTGACCTTATAGTCTGCTCGGACGCTGAAGCTATTTTGGGAATTGGAGATCAGGGCGTCGGGGTGAGTCTGTGTGCCATTCTCCAATTCGTTTTGACTCATTTTCTTCCAGGGTATCGGGGTAAGCTTGGGATATTATACTTCCACGACGATAGCTAATGCCGGGATCGCAGATCTCAGCTGCGAAGTCTGCGCTATACAGGTACACCCCCCCTCTCATCTGAAACCCGATAAGTTACTGATAGGATTTTATAGTTTAATTGCAGGCATTGATCCTTCCAGGACTCTGGCTGTCATTTTCGATGTCGGAACCGATAACGACGATATACGCAACGATGATTTATATGTGGCATGTATATCTCCCTTTCACACAGCATTTTCTCCCTTACGACAGATTCTTGCAGGGCTGGCCAGAGAAACGCGTCCGTGGTAAAGAGTACGATGAATTCATAGACAAGTTCGTCCAACTCGTACGGAAGCATCTCCCGCATTCCCTACTTCATTTCGAAGACTTTGGAACCGCAAATGCTCAGAGGCTTCTCGATACCTACCGTGATCACCACGCTGTGTTCAATGATGATATGTACGGCAAGATCTCGCCTATGCAGCCTATCCCACGATGCTGATACATTATGGCTTAGCCAGGGCACTGGTGCAGTCACACTAGCCTGCATCATGGCTGCGATCGGTGTGACAAAGACGAAGCTCTCCGATCAGCGCTTCGTAGTTTACGGTGCAGGATCCGCTGGGCACGGTATCACCGCCCAAATCCGCGATGCCATGATGACGATGGACAACCTCTCTCGCGAAGAAGCCAATAAGCGATTCTGGCTCCTCGACAGATTCGGCCTCGTCAAGGAATCGCTGGGTCCGGAGAAGATCCGGGAAGGCATCAGGGAGTTCACGCGGCCCGACTCTGAGTGGCCCGACGCGAAGGGGGAGGTCGGGCTGCTGGACGTGGTGAAAAAGGTGAAGCCGACGGTGTTGATCGGGTGCTCGACGAAGGCGGGCGCGTTCACGGAGGAGGTGGTGAAGGAAATGGCGAAGGGCGTGGACCGGCCGATTATCCTCCCATTGAGTAATCCGAGTAGGCTGGTCGAGGTGGACCCGAAGGATGCGAATCAGTGGACGGGCGGGAAGGCGTTGATGGCGACGGGGAGTCCGTTCCCCGCTACCAAGAACCCGAACGGGAAGGACTATATGTGAGTTTTGGTTATGACTTGCAGGTGTGTGTGCTGATGATCTCCGCCTGCTTAGCATCGCCGAGTGTAATAGTAAGTGGTTGTCTTAGGGAGGTTTACTCGAGGACCCTAATTCGGATTCAGATGCTCTTATTTACCCCGGAATTGGTTTCGGCGCCGTGATTTCCAAGGCTCGCAAGATTACAGACAGCATGATCATCGCTGCCACACGTCGACTAGCCTCCCTGGCCCCTGCCCTCAAAGATCCTGATGATGCGCTGCTCCCGGATATGGCGGATGCGCCAAAGTGCAACTACGAAGTTGCCGTGGCGGTTGCGGAGCAAGCTATCGAGGAAGGCATTGCGGGTGTGGATTGGAAGAAGGAGGAGGCAAGAGAAAAGGTGAGGGAGAAGCAGTGGGAGCCGATTTATGGGACGTATGTATACGATCCCGAGGGCGACGAATAGACTACCTAATGAAGTCTCACGGGGCATTGTATTTTACGGAGACGATGACTAATTGGACGTTCTCGTCATACATGTGCTGGAGAGCTCGCTGATATGCCTTTACACCACATGCAGCCTTATCTGTCGAGACGGTCACTTCGCATTGTAGTTTGTCAGGCCCCCAACGTTCTTGGGACAGAGACGGCGTCTTAAGAATCACGCGTGACCCTAGTTGGCGTCCGGTGGCATGCTCTTGTACTTTGCCGCCTTTTCAATCTTAACTCTCTCCATGTTCTGACCCATCCTAGCAGTTTCAAGAGTAAAGTCACTCAACACAGCCTCGCATGGCCCACCAAGCACGAACGGAGCATGCAGATGACCTGACCCTCCTAGTCAGCATGCCTCTGGACGTTCTCTACGAGGTAAGTGGCAGTGGGTCTTGCAGACACGGTCATTTCATCTCCTATTACATACATCGCTGCCAGATATTCCAGCGCATGCATCCTGAGGACTTGCTACGCCTTGCGAGAACTACCAAGACTTTCAGGAAACTGGCTCTCAGCAAAAATGCTGAAAGCGTTTGGAAGGCGTCGTTTTCGATCCGCCCGTCGCTGCCCGCCTGTCCTCCCGGTACGGCTCTGCCGGCCTGGGTAAGCTTCCTTCACGATAAGCACTGTCAGGTATGTAGCATTAAATGTCCAATTTGGTCTGCGTTCTCACTCTCGTAAATAGCACTGCGGGGCACTGTGGCGCGAGTACCATTGGGAGCTGCTTGCGAAATGTTCGAGAAAGGAGTTGGTGCCACTTCATTTTTTGTACTGTCTACTCAGCTTCGCTCATGGATCTAGCTCCTTCGCTGGACCAATTTACGAAGCAGTAGACATATCGCGTCTCCCGGTGCCGTGTCAACACAGTCAGGGCTTCTCTTTGCGTCGCGCGTCATCGGGAATAATTGATGTATTTGAATGGATATGCCTTGTATTTATATTGTCCCTCGGACTACTAGTACTCGGATCCAATCCATCTCGGCTCGCAGGCGGCACCTGTGGTAGCAAAGTACAAGGGCCTGGAATCCAACCAAGAAGCACTTGATGCCTCCTTTGATGAAAGATTCAAGTTGGTCTCGTGCGCAGAGAGCGTTCGCCGCTGGGCTCTACTATGGTGTGCTCGTGTCGTATTCTGGCACTTGCCAGATAGCGAAACAGTGTCGGAAGTGGGTCACCGTCAGGCGTTTAAGGCGCAAGACCCACATCTTCGTATTACGAGGCCCATCTGAATCGAGGGTGTTACAGCATTGAAGAGAAATACACGAAGACCGGGCGGGGTGCCTATGTTGCTGGTATGACAAAGGCAGACCGCGAGCCATTCTTCAGCCACGAATCGGTCGATCAACCCAAAGGCCTTGACAGGTACATCCCATCACCGTAGCAATAGTGTCAACCGCGTTCAAAGAATTGAATATTCAAGGCGTACGTATGAGATATCTCAGCGCGTGAGTCACTTCTTTCGTCAAGATTGTCTGCCACAGCGGAGGTACTGTTCGAGTGGAAGATCTCGCAGCTTCCGATGGCACTGATAAAGATTGGGGCACCTGGGAATTCCCATGCATGAATTGGCGCGTTGCGGTAAGTGCGCTTCCACTGGTAGGTGATAGTTGTTCCCACCCAGGGCGCAGATCCATGAAACATGCCCTCGATACAGCGTCAGGGCAGATTTGCATACGCCTCCCGATCGGCGTCCAGGAGGTGATATGAAACATAGAGAGATGGCACCATGGGCAACCATCTGGTTGCGTCAACTACTGGTCATGTCTTCATTGTCGCTACCCATCAATTCCTCCCGCACCCATGCAGATGTATCAGGTGCTGTATCACCTGGGACGAGTGTACTAGATTCCCTTAATTTTTAGTGCGTCCTGCTGAATGGAAATTTACGCATGATGTATCTTATGCCTTGGAAAATTGTGACTACCATGTCGAGCTGGATGGGATGCCCTCGGGAATGTTCCCCTTTCCGACAAAGATCCCGTTCATAGAGAGTATGTCCATACTTCGACTGAAAGCCTCAATTTTTCATAATATCATATGGTACTGCTGCTGCGTTCTACCAGTCATCGATCCCCTGTGGCCGTCCCGTCCAACCAGGAATAACGGCTGAAGTCGCCATCCGCCACTGACTACCAAAAGTGGTAGGAAAAATACCATATATAGGTCAGGCTGTCGATCGTCGATCCTTGACGCGTCCTGACCTCATCCCATGTCACCCGTCTACCCTCCGCGCTCCCGCCAGCCGCCGCCATGCGTATAAAACCTGTCGCAGAGCTGGCATTATACCCCCATGACCTCACAGAACCAACAGCCTTCCGATACTCTATTGCCGACGACGACTAGCCCCTCGACGATGAGCCAGAAAGTCACGATGCAGGATGTGAACAGGGCGCGGTTGATGACCCTCGGGTCGTGGGCCATTAACTTCGCGGCACAGACTTACGGGATGTTGACGAAGCCGAACATGAAGGACATACACGATACCGTACGTGCCTGTTGTATCTTTTGGAGATGTTTGAATATTAATGCAGCAGAATTAGTACCATTATGCTTTCTCACCGAACCCGATGTTCATCGGAGTGTACTTCTCGATGCAGGTGGTGATCCAACTGACGTGGATCAGCAAGCTCTGGAGGCCGAGCGGCGGAAGGAAGGACGACGCAAGTGCGTATGGGGAGCCATCGCAGCTGAAATATGCGCCCATATATGCGCTCGGGAACCTCTGCATCGGTAAGAGTGTACCGTATTGTCCGGACGAGGGTTTTAACGCGTCCCTACAGCCGGATGGATGCTGTTCTGGAACAACGAGAATTTCGTCATGTCCCAGGCGCTGGTGACCGTCAACTCATTCGCCCAGTTCTACGCCGTCTTCGTGATGCTGCCACCTATGACGGCGGATAATGTCTGGACGCACCTTACCGCTCAGACGTTTGCCGGTATTGGCGTCCTTGATTTCGTGGACAACGGCGCTGTCGTTTTAGTAAGTCGCAAGTAGTTACACTAACCTCGTATCTGACGCGCGTCCTACAGCGATTAGCTGGACCACCGAGCACCGCTATCCAGGTTGTCACCGGACTTGTCTTCGGTCTTGGGGTAAATGATTGACTCACCGCCCGTTTGGTTGCCTGACTGACGCTTTAGTATCCAGGCTCTTTTGACTAACCCCATCTTTTCCGCGACGATGCTCTACAACCTCGTCGGCCTATACTTCGGCCAGTCCGGCGTCTGGGCTAAGAACCTAGCCTGGATGATTTTCGCCACGGGCATCGTGGTGTTCTTCAAGCTCTTGACGTTCAAGGTTCCCGGCCAGGTTCGCCTGTAAGGTTTCCTTCTTGCGGTCTGGTGAATCACGATTTCGTGTAGCCGGAGGACGAATATGTATCTGCCTGTTAGTTTCTGATGTCATTGAATGTGAATGTACCTGTAGTCATGATGTACGATTATTGTGAATGAATGCACAGCAGCTGGAAACGAGGAGCTTATACTTTACATCCGGGACCGTCACGCGTTCCGCTGGGGATACTCTAAGTCTGAAGCAACTTTGGCAAGACAAATAAACAAGCCAAATTCGCGGTATCTCTGACCAGGACAGGACCGTCTGTACATCCACGGTTGTTGTGCTATGTCTTCCGGTATTGCAAGCTCTGTATATTGCGTCCACATGGCCTGACATCCGACATAATCGTACCGGAACTGTCCTCAAGCCGGGCCGGACATACGTACCATGCCCATCATCATCGCCTCCATGGGCTGTTCGTGAGGTGCCCTATAGATTATACTACGGAGTTAATATCCCCACAACGAGTAATGGGAATGGGCATTCAACGGTGTAGGAGAAGCGACGAGAGCTAAAGGCTGGACGTCTGCTGGCGCTGCTGACCCTACGTGAAGTCACAGGGTGATGTCAAGTCGGAGGTATCACCGCTCGGAAACCTTGTATGTAGAGCGTTGTTTCCTTCAGGATGCAGGCCCGCCCGTACGGTCAACGAGAATGACATTGTAGCTTGGCATCCGCGGTGTCCGCGGATGTTGATGGTGCTCTGTTGACTTTGAAACAATAGTGCTCTTTCCTGGAATGTTATAAAAGGCCCTGTGTTTCTTTCAGCCTTTATCCAATCACATCTCCACCAGACGCATCAGCTCCTTCGCAAACCAGCTCTAGTATCAGAACTCACTTTCTGTTCATCACATAGGTGAGCTTCCACTTTCGGCTTGTAATGAAAGGGTCATGTCATTGACGAGTTTCTACAGCCAAATATGCTCAGCATTCAATCCACCATCCTCGCCATCTCCCTCGCCGCGCTCACACCGCTCGTCGCAGCTATCAGTCCCAGCGACGGCCGCGTCTTCTGCGACCAGGGCGACAAGGGTGTCCCGCGCGCCTTCGCCCAGGACATCATCAACAACATCAATACGTCCCAGCAGGACTTCGGCGTTCCCGGCCGCGACGCGGACTTTGGGTTCGGCAGCAGCTGCCTCAGCCACAGCCAGGGCGGCGGCTCGTCCTGCTGCCAGGTCGCGTTCCTCAACACGAACGGCAACGTCGGCACCGTCACTATGACCGCCAATACGAGGTCCACCGGCGTGGACGCCCTGGGTGGGCGGACGGATGGGGCGACGCTGAGGAGTATCGCAGAGGACATTTTGAATACTTGTTGGTCGGGCAATGGGGACCACTCTGGGCGCTGGGCCGGGGATGGGTTCCAGGTTGGGTTGAGCGGCGGCACTTGCTAAGCATTCGGGTTTTAGCGCCATCTAGGGTCCTACAACCGTCTGGGGCCGATAGAGTAGTCGGTGTCGCCTATTTCATTGTTGACAGACTTGCGATGTAGTAACCTGTCCAGACTGGATATAAGGAATTTGGTCCTTGGAGGAAGATTGAAGGTTGATAGCCAGCTGGAGGTTTGATTGCACCCACCGTATATACGGCATAAACCATTAGTTCATAGCGGGTCAGTGATTTTAAGAGGCTGTCAGTCCATTCAGCAGCGTTGGAGCGAAGACGGTTTACCCATCCAAATAGGCACGTAACTACCCTTTCTATCAGACTGTGCGCAGAGTCGTGATAGTTCTGCCTCACTCGTGCTAGCCTGAGAGAGGGTGGCCACCAGCCTACCATCCAAATTAAAGGACATGATGTGTTCCAAGCTTGAGGACGACGTGGAAGATAGACCCATAATTTCAATTTTCAAGCACTCCTTTGCGTACGAGAAACTTGGTAAATCTTCGCAAGTGGTATATAGAGACACAGCAGATTCACATCGCTGAGGTGGAGGTCGATTGGGACTCGAATCCGGAAGGTCACGCGTGACGGACGGACGCGATTCAACTCCCGATCACGACATTGAGGAAGATTCAGAACGTCCAGCGAGTACTTGAAAACTCAGCCGCATACTTGATACAAGAGGGTGTGCAACATGTAAAATACAATTAGTCTACGAATCCAGCCATATTCTCGCAACTATCATTTAATTCGGTCGAGGCGACGGAGGGAACAAAGATCCAGCAACAACAAAGTTTGAGAGAAAGAGTCCTTAAATGAAGCAACATCATACAATTTCCTTGTTACATGTAAGATTCCGAGGATATCCCTATCTGCAGCTCGCGTAAGCTCGTATCGCGAAAAGCTAATCCGAGACAAACAGACCTACTTGCAACCCCCCTTGCATCCAGCCTTGAGATGTCTCCTCCACGCGTCCTTCCTGCTAAAGTTCTTCCCGCACCCCCCGCGATACAGCTCGCCGTCGACATAGTGCAACTCGCCCGGGATGCCGCGGCGGTCGGCGACGTCCACCGGGTAGCCGCGACACTTCCACTTGCCCTCGTTCTCGTGCGGATAGTGGGTCGCAATGTGCCGTCGCATGTCCCCCGCTCGCGGCTTTCTCGGGCCCTTTGGGCGGATAGCGTGCTTGCAATGCTCGATTGGGCACCGCAGGGTGCCGTCTGCGTCGGGGAAGATCTCGGTCGGGCGCGGGCAGGAGGCTTCGTGGTTCCTGTTGTTGATTCTCTGAGAGGGGGTCGACTCGGGTGAGGGGGATGACAAAGAGGAGGCGGGGGAAGCGGAGGAGGTGTTGGAGGAGGAGGGGTAGGGCGCCGCGCGAGCCCTGGCCTTGGTGCGCTTCGTACGGGTTGCGCCGGGGCGCTTGGCAGACTGGGGTGGCGGGGACGGGCGATATTCGTCTTCGGTGCCGTTGCCCTCGCTCTCCGCGTCAGACTCGAGCTCCCGGTAGTTCACAGGGCCGCGGGTACGGGGGCGACGGCCGCCCTTGGTGGAAGAGACGGGCGTCGGAGTGGTGGAAAGGGACTCGGCCGCGAGCAGACTTGAGTTAGGAGATACCGGGGATGAGAGTTCCGAAGACGAAGGAGACGAGGTGTCGGAATATGAGAGAGACGGGGTGTCGATTCCGCCGTAGAGCAGACTGGGCGGGTACGCCTCTGTCATGGAGGGGAACAGAGACGACGAGTACAGGTAAGAGCTGATGGTTATCAAAGGCTCTGGTTAGAAATTAACGGCACAGAGCGATGGATAACTTACGGGTATGCGAGGGGTTCGAAGGGCCCGATTCCCGGCTGAGTGGCGTCTGCCTCGTGGTCGTCGATAGAGTTGTCGTAGAAAGAAACCAGTCTGGCTTCCGTCGCGCCCTGGAAAGCGCTGTACCCGTTACCGGGCGCGTCGGACTCTAAGGGGTTGTACATCTCTTGAAAGAAAGACAGCTCGCGAGAGACGGGGGCCATTGGACAAAGGAGTTCGTGCGAGGGCGGGGATATGTTATGGAGAGGGCGGGCAATATCGATAGGGATATGGGCGGAGTGGCCATGGCTTTATAGCTGGGGGAGGAAGTCCTCAAGGCCAAAGGGTACGATGCAAGTGATCCAAGCGTTCCGAGCCCCGGCTGCCATGTCTTACCGCTTTTGTCCAGGTTCGCCCGAAAAGGAAGGATGGCGGGAAAAGCGCCCCGTCGTATTATCACAATGTGATAATAGGACGGGGTACAACTCCCACATCGCCCTTCTGGGCGCGGTCGACGTTTGTTCGACGCGTTGTCATCGTTCGGCGAGGTGGCACGAGGCAAGAACAAAGGATAAAGACCATATGCTCCGTCCGGATATGGCGTAGGTAGGGCACTGGGTATTGCTCGCGGGGTCAAAGCGTCAGGATTATCGGCCAAAGCGTTAGGAATGTTGACGTATTGACCAAAGCGTTGGTCAAAGCGCACACCCAGTCCACCGCCTGTTCGATGGACCTAAAGCAGTCCCAGAGTAAACTAGTCGCCACCTTCACGATATGCCGAGAGAATAGATAGGACCACCAATATTTGAAGATCGCCACTCGCGATGCAACTGAAGGTTGCAAGTAAAGACAGAGCGGCAGTGGCTACACCACTGGCAAAGGAATGTTATTTGTAGCTGTTGTATTTGGTAGACCGGTGGACCATGGGGCACATCCGAAGGCTAAATATTTCCACGGTCTAACATCCAATGGCGACTCGTCATCCAAAATTTCATGATTCAACTCGTCCAGCCGTTTGCAGATCGATAGGCCATCATTTTAGAAAGTCGCGTACAGTCGGAGTGCGTCGGAGACGGTGCTGGGGACGTCGGACGAAGGCGCAGGCGTCCAGATGATCTGATTTTGGTACCTCGGGGACCTGAACTTACCTCTCCGACATGGTCCGACTGTAAATGATTTTCTGAAAAGGGGGCCCATCGATCTGCAAATGGCTGTCATCGACAGCTAATGATTATTAGATGCAGTGGAAACTCCGAAGGTGAGCCCATTAGTACGTATCCAACAGGAGCCAACAGGGTACGCTGCATTGTTTCGAATTTGCGTCGGTCTGAGGTAATTCCTTACTTGAGATTATAAGTAGAGCTTTTTTGTAGGCCATGAGGCCTGAGGGCTCGCCCCATATAAAAGTGCGGGAGACCCGCCGTTGAACCGAAGCCCTCGCTGATTCTTTCCTTACCGTTATAGCTAATAGAGGATATTGTATTGTACTGTCTTGCTACTATGCGGAATACTGTAGGTTCTGTGCACTGAAATCTGCATAGATCAGGAAGATATTTAGTGCACGGAAATAACTGCTAGCTGCCGAGTCTTGTGTGGAAGCCTCTGTCTCATACAAGGATTCGAAGCAGGCCGGCGCCTATGTCATAACGACCCAGATGGACTGTGGAGGTGAGAGCGGGAGCTTGATTGCTAGATCACGGTGCTCAAAACATCTGAAAGTGTCCTCTATCGCCGCCTTGAATGTGTCGCGCAAGACATTTTAGCGAAGAAGTGGCCGCGAACGTCCAGGTTCGAAGTTGGTGGCTGATGCGAAGGAACGCACTGACAGAGACTTGTCAACGGTGTCTCCTCCATGTCCAGTACTAGATCTAATAGGCGAGCAATCCTGTCTATAGGGAGCGGTGGTGCACTGACGCAATGATTTGGAATTGGAGTCACAGCGACGTTCACGGTCCTGAGACGAAGAACGTCTAACGGAGGATTTGGTAATGCATCTACATACTTGATACGAGAGGGGATACAACATACATAAGTGCAGAAGTACAGTATAGTCCAATAATACAAACATAATTTCATAACACCGCCGACTAGTTATTATTTAAACCTAGGACCAGGGCAGGAACGAAGACTCCGCAGTAAGAGAAAGTTGGGAAATTGGATCAAGATTATGAAGACATATTCCTGTCACGAGGAAAGATCGTGGTTGACATTACTGCATATCAGCCTTCCGGGCACTTCCTAGCGAAGGCTCGCGTGAGCTCGCATTGCGAAAGTCAAGGAGCAGCACGAACGTACCTAGTCGTGAACCTTGCGGCACACAGCTTTAAGGTGCCTCTTCAACGAATCTTTCCTGCTAAAGTGCTGGTTGCACCCGCCCCGAGAAAGCACGCCATCGACATAGTGTATCTCGCCCGGCACGCCGAGACGGTCCGCGACCTCCAGCGCGTAGCCGCGGCACACCCACTTGCCCTGCTTTAGAGCCGGGAAGTGGGTGCTGACGTGCCGGCGCATGTCCGCCAGCCGCGGCTTGCTGTGCGGGTCCTTCGGGCGCACGACGTGGGTGCAGCCGTCGACTGGGCACCGCAGAGTACCGTCTTCGTCGTGGAGGATGTCATCCGGAGGAGAACAGGTGGCGATGCAGTTCCTGGTATGGGACTCTTTGGCGGTAGACGATCCAGAGGAAGATGATGCCGAGGGGGAGGGTGATGAGGCTGCCGAGGTATGGGATGAGGAGGGATACGGCGCTGTGCGAGCCCTGGCCTTGGCGCGTCTCTGGCGGGCCGCCCTGCGGCGATTGACGGGCTGGGGTGGCGGCGACGGTCTGTACCCGTCTTCGGTACCATTCCCCTCGCTCTCTGATTCGGAATCGGACTCCCGATAGCTCGCGGGAGGGGAAGGGAGCTCCGGGGCAATCTGACTCAGACTGCAACATAACGGCAAAGAGTTGTCGCCAGAGGAGGAAGACGAAATGTCGGAATATGTGAGAGAGGAGCGGTCGGCAGATGGGAGAAACGAGTTGTTGGACCCATAGTTATGGCTGAGGAATGGAAGCGGTCCGTCGCTCATGAACGGAGCCTGGTACAGTCCTCTCAGAGATTGCCTGACAAATCAATCAAGTATTTGATTAGATACGATGACGGCGCATATGAACGATAGACTTACGGGACGTAGTTGTATACCGCTGTTTCAATAGGGCAAACCTCGGACTGCGGAGTGTCCGACTCTGCATCTGAAAGCCGATGGCCCAGAGCATTTTCGCCAAATAGTACGAGTCCAGTGCTTGTCTGGTGTCCGGGATCGCTGTAAGAGCAGTCGGGCGCGCCGAAGGGCAGACACATGACATTGGAGAAAGACATAGAAGCCATTGAACAAAGCTGGTTGTGCGATGGCGCGGGCGTGTTATGAAAGGGGCGGGCGATATTGATAGGGATATGGGCGGAGTGTCCATGGCTTTATAGGTGGGGGGAGGACGTCCTCAAGGCCAAAGGTACGATCCAAGCGTTCCAAGCACCATCTGCCATGTCTTACCGCTTTGGTCCAGATTCGCCTGAAAAGGAAGGAAGGTGGGAGTTGTACCCCGTCGTATTATCACAGTGTGATAATAGGGCGGGGTATAACTCCCACATCGCCCTTCTGGACGCGGTCGTCGTTCGTTCGACGTGTTGTCATCGTTCGGCGGGGTGGCACGAGGCTGGACAAAGGATAAAAACCATATGCTTCGCCCCGATATCGGGTAGGTAGGGCATTGGGCATTACTCGTGGGGTCAAAGCGTCAGGACTATCGGCCAAAGCGCTTGGAACATTGAAGTTTTGGCCAAAGCGTCAGTCAAAGCGCAGGCCCGATAACCAGCTCAACCAGGTGCTCATCATGCCTGCAGTAGTGCCAGAACCAATCGGTCGTCAACCTCCATGCAGGAGAGGCACAAGGTATAGATAGGACTGCAATACTTGAAGCTTGAGGGTTGCCGCTTGCAGTTCCGGATCCAAGTTGTGAAAGACAAGAGTACGTGTGGCCACTTCGGTAAGCAAACGTTTATTTGCAGCTGTTGTGACCGCCGGTGGATCATGATTGATCATGTCGACACCACGGTCTCTCCTCTCTCGTCAACTTATATTAGGTACTTAGCTTTCCACTGCCCGGTTCAAAAGGGACTCTGTTTGTTCTGCTCATTTATTCAAATCATGCCATCGGCAATCCGAAGGTGAGCACAATATGGTGGCTGAGAGATGCAAAGTCATTACATGGTGGGTGGTAGGGTCACCGTACGGTGTCGTTGCATTTAACTTTCTGTCCTATGGTAATGCCTTCTTGTGCCAGTGGGCCGTGGCAGCTCACAGGTGAGAAAACAAAGAATCTGCCATTGAATCTTTCAGAAATAAATTTCGTACACAACATGAGTGAGTTTGGAGGTTCGGTCATGACACTCACGCTTCTATCTCGACATGGATTTTGTACTGTACTGGTGCGTGTATTCATGCCTCCACCTCGCCACGCAACCACAGGTCTTTCGATGGACTGACATGGTTTCAGTAGATCCGTTCTGGGGGAATCAATCACCGCACGAGCTTCAAGTTGTAAACGGCAGTTTACGCTGTACAAACCAGACTATTCCCAGACGACTGCAGGCATTCGAGCAACGCTACTACCCTTTAGCAAGTGCCCCCACTCAACCCGACCTGGAACCCATCCCCCGCCCACCTCCCAGAATGGTCACCAGCGACAGTCCAGCAATTGTTCAGGACTTCCGTCGCGAGACGCTTCAGCGTAGCCCCGTCAGTTTTACCCCCAAGGGCGTCGAAGCCCGTCGATTTCTTGTTGGAGGTCATCGTTACCGTGCCCTGGTTTCCGTCGTCATTTACGAACGCTACCTGGCAGCAGGACTGACTGCCGGTGTGGCTGGTGCTCAGGCAGTTCGTGCCGAAGTTGAAGTCCTTGTCGTTCCCGGGCACACCGAAGTCGGTCTTGCTCGTGTCGATGTTGTTGACAATGTGCTGTGCGAAGGCTTTCGAAATGCCTCTATCGCCTTGGTCGCAGAAGACGAGGCCGTCACTCGGGTCGATTGAGGGGCCGGCTGCGATGAGCGGGGAGAGGGTGGCCAGGGAGATGGCGATGATGATTGTATGCACGCTGAGCATATTTGGCTGCAACGCTTGTCAGTGGCCTGTCTCTTCCGGTGTACACGGAAGATAGAAGCTCACAATATTGATGGGCAGCAATAAAGAAAGTATTTGAATACTGCGCCAACGCGTTTGCTGAGTTTATGCTGAAGGAAGCGTCAATGCTTTTATAGTGTCCCAGTTAGAGCCACAAGAGAGCCATACAACGTTCACTGATACTGACGGAGTTAAGCTGCAATGTCGGCCTTGTTTTCGGTGCGGCGGATATGCGTCCTGAAGGGGACGATGCTCTGTGCGGGGTCGTACCTGGTTTCCGAAGGAGGTGTTTCCTTTTGGGCTTCCACAAGACGGCGGAACCATCAATGGGGGAGTGGCTCCCATGTCATGTACATTCTGGGGATCCTCGTCATGTGGATATGAAGCAGTACTAGAGTCCCCTTACGTTTTTGGTATCGTCTGAGCTCCTTCAGTCATGCCCAATGAACTTGAGCTGCCGGACAGTTCTTAAGAAAAGATATAGGTATGACCAACAGGCAGGACAGACAGCTTCCCCTTTCACGGTGGAAGATGGGGCTCTGGGAGGGCAGGAGATGCGCGGATATGCTGTCTCCAGCGGCGATTTCATGGGTTTCATTCTCGCATACTTACCTACGCATCGCAGGTTAGGGTAGTTGGGGCCTCGGACTCCGAGGGGTCACGACATCTCACCTTGTTCCAAATCGGCTCATCCTGGATCCATTCATGAACGCCTCCGTCGCGTCGATCCCGTAGCAGTACTGCAGCCCCTTGGTGTGCCCGCTTGTCCCCGCGCTCACAAAATATGGATGGATGAAGTGGCCCGCTCTCACGTCGTAATGTGCCACTAGAGAATCTTGCGTCGGACAGCGTTACTAGGTAAGATGTATGGCTTCATCCGCTATCATCAGCCTAGTGTCTCAGCATGTTCGTACCCGAAGCCTATCGTGCACTCTTCCGTACACATGCCCGTTTTACCTGCCAGGTCTCGCGCCCGTTTCTGGGGGTGTCCCTAACAGGAGCTCGGAAGAAACAGAAACGTAATTTCGGAACTACTGGTCTGAACTTCACTTACCAATGAATAACAGCCGTGATTTCATAGCGTCCATGTGGGGGGAGCCACTCTCCGTAGACGATACCTCTCCTATCTTGTAGAATTGTCAGAGGATGCCCACGGAGATATTGCCCTTCGGAAACCAGGAACAACTTGAAGCACTGTGGGGCATTAGTCCCTTCAGGCATCAGGTCCGTTCGTGCCGGTACGCAAGGAAGGCGTCGTAATTAACACCTGGAGTATCAAGAAACGTTTCTGGAAGCGTATGTCGGCTCTGAATAACGGTGGCTCTTGGCCGGCACAGTATAAAGGACCCTGCGCTCCTCTACGGTACATCCGAACCAAATCGTCCTCACTAGACTCATCAGCGCCTTCAACGCAGAAAAGCCCCAGTGTTATAGCACTTCTTTCTGTTACTCCCATCAGGTACTGTGCTGAACCGAGGGAGACAGACCACTGACTCTGTACCACAGCAAATATGCTCGGCCTCCGTTCCACCATCCTTGCCGTGTCTCTGGCAACCCTAGTTCCGATTGTGGCAGCCGTTATCGACCCGAGTGACGGCAAAGTCTTCTGCGACCAGGGCGACAGGGGCATCCCGAAAGCCTTCGCGCAGGACATCATCAACAACATCGACACCAGCAAGTTCGACTTCGGCGTGCCCGGGAGTAACCTGCTGTTTACCTTCGGAACGGATTGCCTGAGCCGCAGCCAGACCGGCCAGCAGTTCTGCTGCCAGGTCGCGTTCGTGAACGCGAACGGCAACCAGGGCACGGTCACGATGACGGCCAATTCACGTTCTACTGGCGCTGACTCGCTTGGGGGTCAGACCGATGGGGCGACGCTGAAGAAACTCGCGATGAATATCCTGAACAATTGCTGGACTAGCGGTGGGGATCACTCTGGGAGGTGGGCGGGGGATGGGTTCCAGGTCGGGCTGAGCGGGGGCACTTGCTGAGGCGGTGGTAGCATGGCCTGAGTGCCTGCTATCGTCTGGGACCAGTGGACTAGTCATTAACGCTTAGCTTTTTATTGATTCACTTGGAAGGTGGTGACTTGCCCAAAGCGAATCTAATCGAGTTACACTGGTTGATCATCAACACGAAATGCAATCCTCCCTACAAAGTTGAGGACGCAGATTATGTAAGCGAGTCGCGCAGCGGCTCGCAAAGTGGACGCGGAGCCATTGCAGCGGATGCGCCCAGACGGTTGCCCGACTAACATATTACCTTATTTTTGAATATTGCCAGTGTGCCGCTAGTGCAGCGGTTAGTGTGATGCGTTATTTCAGATCCAATGATGTGAGCTCGAGGTTCAATCCCAGATGTGAACAATATTTTTCACTTGTGATGATTCTAGTTGTCTTCACTCCGTAACGCAACTTGGAAGTTTTCTTTTGTTCTCTGTCTCATCATGCAGTCATTGCAAGGCGCCGATATTGATGACATTGTGGGCACTTTGAGTCCGGACAAGGGCCAATCTATACACAGAGCCTTCACTTGGTATTATACTTTGGGGTTCAGTTTCAAAAAATTCAAACTACATGTGTACTGATATACAAAACCATTCAACTTCTCATGATCATGGGAGGTGGTGTTACCATTGTACGAATGAATTGCAGAGAGTACACAACCTCCTCACCGCCTTAGGATTTCCATTCCGAAGCGAGTCGCCCCGACTTCAGACGAAGTCCCTCGCGACGCTGCGGGGTTACCGCACAGTGACTCAACCTTCCATTTATAGCGACTCGCGTCCTTAACTTTGTAGGGAGGATTGCACTTTCTATCATCAACGCCTAAGGCTCAAAGACACTTGAGAAAGAGCTTGGAATATGAGTACTTGAGTGATCATGCAAGTGACATTTCTATGGGTGGATTTAGCGTAAAAAATTCTCCTATTCCACTATTGCTCCCGCCAACAGCAGTATTGAGCGAAGTGAGGAAGGTCGGTGTCTCTGAGAGTGTGGCATCGCAAGAGAAGAGTTCGGGAATTACCATATTGAGGCATTATTGATACCGTGGGAAAGATCTGTATTTTCTCCTGCATCTGTGCTCCTGCACCAATACTCCCCTACTACCTCTGCCCGCCATGGCGCCCACTAAAAAGACAGGCTCCTCCTCGAAAACGCGCTCGTCGTCCGACCCGTATGTCAAGAAAGTCAAGGGCGAGAACTTCTACCGCGACGCCAAGGCGGCGTCCCGGCTGAAGATGATGAACGGCGGCAAGCCCGTGCGGGACCGCAAGGGCAAGATCGTGCAGGCGGCGGAGTTCCAGAAGGGCGAGGACGAGACGAAGCCGGGGAGGGTGCAGCCTGACCGGCGGTGGTTCGGTGCGTTTTAGCGGAATCCTTGAGTCTAAGGGCCGAAGGGTTAAATGAGAAGTACAGGGAATACCAGGGTGATATCCCAGACTGCGCTGGACCATTTTCGGAGCAGCCTGGCGACGAAGAAGGATGACCCGTACTCGGTGCTGCTGAGGCGGAATAAACTGCCCATGGCGCTCCTGGACGATGCCTCAAACCCCAATCTGCGCAAGGTGAGCACCGGCGCGCCGGAATGCCATCCGTCATCGTCCCTTTACGCTACGTACTTTATAGCGGTCGCACATCGTCGAAACCGAGCCATTCGCAGAAACGTTCGGCCCCAAGGCGCAGCGCAAGAAGGCAAAGCTGGACGTCGGCACCTTCGAGGAGCTCGCGACGCTCGGCTCGACCGCCGCCCAGGAAGCCGAGGACCAGCGCCCCACAACGTCGAACGATCCCTCGCAAGAAGCCCGCACGCACGCAGATTACATCGAGCCGATCTACGCGAAGGGCACCTCGCGGCGCATCTATGGCGAGCTGTATAAGGTGATCGACTCGTCCGACGTGATCCTGCACGTGCTCGACGCGCGCGACCCTGTGGGCACGATGTGCGAGAGCGTGCTCGAGTATGTGCGGAAGGAGAAGGCGCACAAGCAGGTCGTGCTCGTCATTAACAAGTGCGATTTGGTGCCGAATTGGGTTACCGTGCGTCCCCCGCCCTCCCCTGCTCCCCACCATGCATGCTGACCCCCTCCCCCTCCTCACAGGCCCGCTACATTCAGCACTTGACCCCGCGCTACCCGACGATCGCGTTCCATGCCTCACCGACGCACGCATTCGGCAAGGGCGCGCTCATCCAGCTGCTGCGCCAATTCTCGCAGCTGCACTCCGACAAGAAACAGATCAGCGTCGGCTTCGTCGGCTACCCGAACGTCGGCAAGAGCAGCGTCATCAACACGCTCAAGAGCGGGAAGGTGTGCCGCGTCGCGCCGATCCCGGGCGAGACGAAGGTGTGGCAGTACATCACGCTGACGCGCAAGATATACCTGATCGACTGCCCGGGAATCGTGCCCGCGAGCGCGCGCGACTCGCACACGAGCACGGTGCTCAAGGGCGTCGTGCGCGTCGAAGCCCTCCCCACGCCGTCGGAACACATCCCCGCGCTCCTCGAGCGCGTCAAGCCTATCTATCTATCTCGGACGTACGGCGTGCCCATGCCGGGGAAGATCGATACGAGCCGGTATGAAGTTGAGCATGGCGTGCCTATGCCCACGGAGGAGGGGGAAGGGAAGGAGGGGACGGGGAGGTATGAGGCGACGACGTTCCTGGACGCGCTGGCGAGGATGAAGGGCCGCCTGCTGAAGGGCGGGGAGCCGGACCTAGAGGGTGTGGCAAGGATCGTGCTCAGCGATTGGGTGCGCGGCCGGATTCCGTTCTTTGTGCCCCCTCCGGAGCGGCCGGAGGAGGTGAATCGAAGGGAGGAGAAGGAGAGGGCAAGGAAGGAGAAGGGGAAGGAGAAGGTGAGGGAGGGGGGTGAGGAGGAGAAGGTGATCGGGGTGAAGCAGAAGTTGGGTGGGATTATACAGAAGAATGTGTTTGTGGAGGAAGATGTGAGGCGGCTAGATGAGGATGAACGTGAGGAAGAGGGGAGTGCTGAAGGAAGTGATGGGGGGAGCGATGAGGGGAGCGCGAGTGGGGATGAAGGAGAGGGCGAGGGGGATGAGGAGGAAGAGTTCAACGGCCTCTCGTGGACTGACGTGTTTCCCGAGGACCAGGACGGTGCCCAGCCGTCCGCACCACCCACAGAGGAGGCACCTGCCTCTGAATCAGACTCAGACGCAGAGACCACAGAAAAGGCCCCGCGGATGAAGACCAATAAGGTATGCTCTCATCTCCATCTGTATTACCAATTGCTCACTCACCCCATATCTGCACCTTACATAGAAAAAGGCCAAGAACTTCTACTCCGAGGCGAACGTAAAGAACAAGAATCGCAAGAAGACGGCGGTGATGCGCGGGCTGCCTGTCGGGAAGAAGGGTAAGGGACGGCGGTGACCCTGCGGTGTATGCTTGCACTGTGTTGTCTCGTCTGTGGATCTCTCGAGTGTGTATTAATGATGCATATATCGATGCTTAGGGGCAGTTCGGATTTGAATGTCGCGGACCTCATTCGGCGGTGCTACCGTCAGCCAGTACGCATATATATATCGACTGCTTTACGTAGTCAAACCGGTGCTCCCTCACCAAACGATA
Source organism: Gloeophyllum trabeum ATCC 11539 (assembly GCF_000344685.1). NCBI lineage: Eukaryota > Fungi > Basidiomycota > Agaricomycetes > Gloeophyllales > Gloeophyllaceae > Gloeophyllum > Gloeophyllum trabeum. The sequence goes on along the minus strand of NW_006920410.1, from coordinate 267,604 downwards.
TTCTATGAGTGAAACCTCCAGACTATAGATTACACGCAGTACAATAATACACGACCAAGAAGTACATTCAAAAGGCATAACCGCACTCGTCACGAAGTGGTGCACTCCGTTCGTGAGAGTCGTCAAGAAGGGAACCATTAAGTCATCAAGCCGCAGCCACGATACACGAGCCCATTGCAAGCAAACCACCTTACCCATCAGGCAGTGGAGAATTGGAAGAGGACGCAATCGTGATAGAGGAATGAGTGATGGAGATACAGTTACCTGTTGAGACGATAGTGAGACGGATGGATCATGGAGGTGAACAGGACGCAGAAGAAGACCCTGTCGAGACGGTTCGCCAAAAGCCGGGCTTTCGAAGTTCGTCAGCTTTGATACCGAGTGTATGACGAAAGACACCAGACGAACCCTTGATACCGTCCAACGGTCAAAGCACCTCATCTACCTCGAGAAGCGATCCAATGGATAAAAGCGATCACTAAACAGCAGAAAGAGTTCACAGGCCAATGATAATGAGCGTGGGGTGGGGGTCCAGAAAAGACCAACGGCCGAAGGCGTTGTCCAGCTCTTTGACTGGAGACCCGGTAGTTAAGGACACAACTAGGACATGAAGCGAGGAAAAGAAACCAATCTAGGCTACGTCGGCGAGAAAATCTTCGAGATTGTCGAAGTATAAATCGGCGCCGGGGAACTCTTCCTTGACAGAATCCCAAACGTACTTGAACGGAGTGGCAAATGTGATATGGGAGCCATCCGTTCCATTATTAGTACCCCCAGTAAGCAAAGCCACAAACTCGCCGCGGGCAGAGACGATCAGTGATCCGGAGTCGCCCCCTTTGGAGTAGGTCCCAGTGTCATTCTCGTGAGAAAGTATGGCCAGCTCGACCGAATCCATATTGCCAGTGGGGAAGTATTTGCGCACGAACGACGTAAACTGGGTGAGAATTCCGACGGTAGTGTTGGTAGTGAAACCTCGCTTGATGACGCGACGGATACGATCACCTTGGAGGTTCAAGGCGATGGGCTCGTTGACTTGATCGGCCGTGAGCATGCCTCTAAGGGCAAGGAGACCGTTGTCCTGGTACTTGAATTTGGATGGGACATCGACGCAATCGTACATCAACGCTTTGAGCTTTGCAGGGGGGAATTCCGGACCTGGAAGAAAGACACGCATCTCAGATGAGCAGCATTCAATAAAAATAGACTAGCAACACACCAAGGCTCAGAACATTGCCTATCATATGCTTGAACTTATCTTTGTAAAGCTCGATGACACAGAAGTCCCTGGTGTAGCGGTGAGGACCAACACCGACACCCATAGGGGAGCCCAGCGAACAAATCCGATGACTCGATGCTTGGGTTTGCTCCACCTTTTTTTGATCTTTATAAATTTTTTTTTTCAATGCGTCGATCTTGTTGCGCATTTTGGTGAGCTCGGCCTCATTCTCGTCCAGCTTGGTCTGTGATTCCTCGACGTCGATTCCATCCCGCACCAGGCCTTTGAACGTGTTGACATTCTTCTCAAGGACTTCAGCTGCGTCGACGTTGGCACCAATAAGGGCCTGGATAGATGCCAGATAGTTCGTGAACGCAGAGGGCCCCATCACGAGAACTTTCTGGGTGGGTCTAGAACCTGCGCGGGGTTAGCGTCAGAGAAGCTCTTGAATTTTCACGGCCGCAAGTATGGTGTACCATCACACCTATACACCTCGTTGTCCCGGTCAAGCAATAGCAGATTATGGCGGGCAGTGATGGCATAGAGCTTCTCGCCGATGCGGAAGTAGGGGCCGAGAGTGCCCTGCATAGCAGACGTACGACCAGCAATAGGAAGGCTAAGGGGAACAGAGACGTTGTCGATAACTTCTTTAAAAGGATGTTCGTCTTCGACGGGCCGGAAAAGGGCCGGTCCATGGCCGGTCAAATGCTTGTAAACCGACTCACGATAGGCGACGTCGACATTTTGCACCTGGAGGGAGTCGAGCAAGGCACGGATATCCTTGGCAGACTCACGAGCAACGGCAGCAGTAAGAGTCTCGGGCAAGACACCAACCCAGATGGTGGCATTGGTATAGTGACGTTGTCCATACTCGACGGGCTGGATGAGTGGAATATCGTCGTAAGTGAGACTGTCGTTGTCGTCGCCGTTGTCCTCGTCCTCGTCTTCGACTTCGACTTGAACCTCCTGGTCCGCCTCCTTGTTGATCCACGTAAAACGAACGAGATCGACAGATGAGACCTTGATGTTCCTCTTATCGAGTAAATCCACAACCTTGGTGTGAACGTTAGTCAAGAAACTGCAGCGAGAAGGCCGGTCTCGCACCTTGTCACGAACCACATCCCACAATCCATTCTGACCAAGTTGGTGAGTCTCTGGAACGGCCACGACTCTCATGAGGCGGGTGTACGCCTCAGGGCCGGAGGGTTCCTCAAACTTGTCGTCGGATGTCCTATAGATGAGCTTGGGCCCGCGTCCTTTCGGACCCACACCGGCATAGTAGAGGTTTGCCTCGAACTTTGACACCTCGCAGGGCCTGTATTTAACGGCAGTATTACTAGAGACGCTGTCGTCGCTCGACCATAAGCTACCTTCATCCGAGTCGCAGCTCTTGTCAGAAGACAAGACGGTGCGTGCATTTTCCAAGCACTGGCGGTCGAATTTGGGAGTCAAGACTAGTTCGTCGAGGTTTGGCTCAATAAGATCATCAACTACGCCCACTAAGTAAGAAATAGGAGTAAGTTGATTAGCAAGGTAAACCAAACGTGGAGAAAAAGACTCGCAGTCGTCGTTGTGAGGATCATTTTCGATTAGGGCAGACATAGCACATATAGAGCAGTTGTCGAGCGAGTAAAGATTTGCTGAGTGAGTTGAGATCTAGAGTAGTAAAGTGGTTTGGGGGGAGCGGCACCTGACCTTCCCGGCCCAAAAAACAAGGCTTATAAGATTAGACGGTCGAGCAGCGAGTCCACGCTATTAAGCCTCAAAAGCAATTGTCCCCAACTCCGGCTGAAGCACCGGGAACACCAGCAGCCCTATACAACTTGTAGGGCAGTAGAGTAATAGGACACTCCGGCGGTGGCGGCCTGCAGACGCGAGTGTGGCTGAGGATAGCCAAATAGAAACCTGCCTAAAGTGGACTGATGGCGCCTACCGACGCGATGACATCACAGTGCCGCCGTGCCCGATGCTGGTCGTCGTTGTTCCCGACGACGCTGGCGATAGGTAGCGTGCAGTGTCTCAAGTAAAATCGAAGAAAATACAGTGAATTGTAAATATAATCTATATAGCAGACAGTGTGCTTACTGCTAATACATAGAATGGATCCAATTCCCTTGATATATGTGCATGTTATAATTAAGGTTACACATCCTGGAAAGGCGAAATTTTCGATCTGAAGCTGATCCTAAGGGACATTAGAGCTTGTCTGTCAGTTTTATATACATATCTCGATTAGTTATGAGGATATAGAAGGGGAGGGCCTAAGGAGGGACCTGTGGCCATAGTGGAAACTCACTAGTGAAAGGGACCTCAATAGAAGGGCGGGAATGGCGCATAATGTCTCCATCAGCATAAAATACATTAGTAACGTAGTTGTAGGACGTACCTAGGCCCTGGGAATGTGTTTGTAGTGCCCAAGTCAGCAGTGAAAGAGAGGGCCCGGGAGAGGCCGCGTCCACATCATGCCTCACGAGGGTCCAGAGATAGCACTAGTACCGACGTTGACTAGACAACAATTCAACATGAGCCCGGAAGGTATAAGCTGCACGAGACTACTACAGCGATTCCATCGGTCCTAAAGGCAATTAGCATCTCGAGTGGTGACTATATACTCGCCGAAGAGCAATTGAACGGTACAATGATTCCATGATTGGATGGAAATGCGAGGGAGGGACGTACCTTTACTGTTTTGCGATTCACCTGACATACCCGGTCTTTAACTTAGGGAATATGGCTCATATATTCTATGAATCAGCCATTCTCGGAGCTCGCGGTGACCGGCGCGGGATACGAGTAGAAATACGTAACAGCGGGTTAACTTCAGCCACAGCATGCTATAACCGTCCGAATCTCGTCCTAATCCGCGTTTCGGACCGCATCCTATGGTGTGGCCAGCCTGAGGGCACTGGATATCGCTCATGAGGTCAAAGCCTCAGGATTATCGGCCAACGCGCGATGAACATTGACGTATTGGCCAAAGCGGCAGTCAAAGCATGGTCAAAGCACAGTCCCAATGAACCAGCTGCAGCCCAGCTACAGCAGCGTCAGAACGAATCGGTCATAAACTCTATGCTGGATAGGCCCAAGGCCTAGATTGTAATACTTGCAATCCCCAGTACGCGAAGTGAATGATGAGTGGAACCTCCGAATTATAGCGTACAATAATACATGACCAAGAAGTACATCCAAAAGGCATAACCGCACTCGTCACGAAGTGGTAAAAAATTACACTCCGTTCGTAAGAGTCGTCAAGAAAGAACCATTAAAGTCATCAAGCCGCCACAATACACGAGCCCATTACGAGCAGACCACGATCCACCAATCCCATGCTAGAAATCCAGACCCAGACGCAAACCTAAACCTAGGCGGTACTGACGAGCTGGCCGCGCAGGCCGTCGCCGGCGCGTGAGACAGAGATGCCACGCGCGAGCACGAAGATGAGGGCAAGGGTGAACATGATGAATTGGATCCAGGCGAAGCCTTCCTCGGCGTTGAGCTGGCCGCAATACGAAGTGGCGTCGAGGCTATACAATTATTAGCGAGGGAGACATAGGAGAGGGAAGGGGGAAACGTACTGGCAAGAGAGCCCCCCGCCCAAGGCTGCCGTGAGGGACGCGGCTCCCGCGAGCCAGAACACCCACGAAAGGAGCAAGCTGTGCATCACCGTCAGCCACCGAAGCAAAAGAAGCAAAGACACTCGAAGCAAGACTCACAAAATAAAGTGGCTCGCGATGCTGGTGAAGATGGATCCGGCGGACGAGGCGAGGAAGAGACCCATGTACGCGGGGGAGATGACGACGGTCCAGATGGAGGCGAAGAGGAGGAAGCGCGAGCGATCGCGCACCGCGCCCGAGGGGTAGTTGTGGTGCGCGTTGTAGCGGCTGGTGAGCCACGCGGAGAGCGCGAGCTCGACGATGCCGAAGAAGATGATTAGGCCGAAGAGGACTGTGTGGATGTTAGAAATGTCAGCGATGATGTACTGGAAGACTTACCGGGGTGCCCGCGGCGCACGTAGACGTCTGCACTAGACATTTTGCTCGACGTGTAGAGTGTGGGAGGTAGCGTGTAGAGGTCGTTGGATGGTGATGGAGAGGAGGAGAGAGGGGTGAAGAACGAGTCGGGCTGCAGGCGCGGGTTTTATACTCGAAAGGGTCGAGGAGGCTGACGGTGAGAGTTGACAAGGAGCGCGGGCTGACTTGGACCAGCCGCCGGGATGTTCAACTCGCGTGACGTCACTTTCCCTGCGATCGTAACACTGGGAGCGCGGTTTCGCACGCTCCCGACGCGTCCGTCAGCCACCGACTTCGCGTGCCCACTTCCCGCTCGACGTTCTCCGCGACAATGGTACGGCGGGTGAACGAGCGTATGCTTGGATGATCTAGCGAACTAGTGGTAATGTAAGGCGCGCTAGTTTCCAAGAAACTAGAGAGAACGGACTGTTTCCGCTCTCTTATTAAACGCATCCGTGGACGGTAAAGTAGCTAGCGGCAATGTTGCACCAATGAGTCGCGAAGCCCGACCTTGCCCTAAATGTTGGTGTCTCTGGTTAACCCTTGAGTCACGTTTTATTTATCATCTGACAGCGCGCGACATCACAGAGCCTCTGTACCTATGATAGAGACAGCTCATTGCTTATTTTAGGGTTTGGATCAGGTCAGGCCCTGCCGATTCACCATACTGCGCAGCACCTCGGTCCTGAGGTCTGAAGTGCTGCCACGCGTAACCTATGTGGCGCTCAAAGGTGGGGCTCATTGGCAGTGCGAAGACTACAGCGGGAATGCCCATCGCTGAAGCTGTGTATCAGCCTTTTCCTCAGATCCCGCGGAAATTCGGATAGATTCGTTCCGGGTAGGTCACCACCTCCAGCATGTCGACAAAAAACTACGCGGTAACGGCGAGTCCATGTCCCCCGAACAGTCTCAAGTATGCGGCCAATACGATGGTGAGTGCACTGACCCGGTACCCTTCGAGCTCTGTATGGAATGTACCCCTTTCACAAAGGACGCATAGAGGTTCAAATAGATTCATTCCGGGCAGGTCATCACCTCCAAGCATGTCGACAACAAACTACGCGGTAACGACGAGTCCATGTCCCCCGGACGATCGCAAGCATGCGCGGCACCGTTCCGCCGCTTTAGCAGGTCCCCCCGCTCAACCCAACCTGGAATCCAGCCCCGGCCCACCGACCCGAGTGGTCCCCATCACCGGTCCAGCAAGTGTTCAGGATATCCGTCGCCAGGTTCTTCAACGTTGCCCCGTCCGTCCTGCCCCCGAGCGCGTCTGCGCCCGTCGACAGCGTGTTCGACGTCATCGTGACCGTGCCCTGGCTCCCGTCCGCGTTGACGAACGCGACCTGGCAGCAGGACTGGCTGCCGGTCTGGCTGTGGCTGAGGCAGCTGGAGCCGAACGCAAAGTCCTTGTCGGTGCCGGGGACGCCAAAGTCCGTCTTGGAGGTGTCGATGCTGTTGACGATGTCCTGGGCAAAGGCCTCGGGGATGCCGCGGTCGCCCTGGTCGCAGAAGACGGTGCCGTCGCTCGGGTCGATCGCGGGGCTGATGGTGGGCCCCGCGGCGACGAGCGGAGCGATCGCGGCGAGGGACATGGCGAGGATGGTGGAGCGTACAGTGAGCATGTTTGCCTGCGGAGCTCGTCAGTACTTTGTCTCCCCAGTGCAGGCGACGGCGAGGAGAAGACTCACTGGAAAAGTGCTTTGATTCTGGTGCTAGGCTGATAGGTCTTGTAAGACGCTTTTGCCTGGATTTACCGTGGAGGAACACAGGCTCTTTTATAGTGTCCCGACTGGATGCCACAGTTATCCAGCATTAACAGAACACTCAACAGCATTCACCGATACCGCCGGAGTTAAGCTACAATGTCATTCTCGGTTACGGGGCGGGCGGAAATGCGTCCTGAAGGGGACGATGCCCTTCACGAACTTGTGCCTAGCTTCTCAAGGACGGCGTCTTAAGACATCGGCGCTTCGTCTTTTGCTTCCAAGTCACAGTAGAGGCCTCATCTGGGGATAATGGATCCCATTGTACGTACGTCCTGCAGTTCCCCGCTGTGTCTATCCGAGGTCTGTGATCTTCCTACTTACGTCTCTACGTCCTCTGAGCTCTTTTGGGCTTACCTCGAATAACTTCCGCACTCTTGTCTGGACAAGACAGGCGGACGTGCGGCCGAAGAGGAAGCGCGGAATGCATCACGTAGTACGGCGCAAGGAGGGGGACCCCGATGCGGCACGAAGGGTTCGGGTATATTTCACCGCAGACAATTCCGATGTAATTGCAATGTGTCTCCAATATTTTTCTCTCGAGAAATGCAGCGGCTGAAAAATGTGAGTCGACAGTGGCGCAGACTCGTCCGCCGTGAGTCCAGACGAGCAATTCCCAGATGGGCCTGTCGTACCTCTTCAGAGTGAGAACGCACGGTCAACTGACAGTTTTGTCTACGTAGCCCTATAGCCCTTAGCGCAAGTATTAGCCGGCTGGGTATTCTGTTCAGAATCTTGTACCAAAGTGTCTCGGGAAGACTTTGTAGGACAGGACCTCAGACTCCGAGGGTGCCGCGCCGGCGGAAATAGTCGCGATCTCCCTGTGGCTAGGATTGCCCGCAGCCAAGTGAATGAGCTTGGTGATGGGCAAGGGAGGGACATTGTTATTACAACACCCTTACTGGTTGAATGTATTTGTGAGCTATGTAGGGGTGTTACGCTTGCGTCCGGGGACCTGGTCCTCAGTGCTAGCTCGGTAATTACTGTACCTCGCATACATGAAAGTCTAGCTAACCTGAATCGCGTCTCACTGCATCCAGTCTGATGGAACCTCAAGCCAGCCAGTCACTTCCTTGGAGCGGCCCCTTGTTCTCGTAATTGTACTGCAGCAATACCGTGACGTTGGCCACATCATGGCGCTCTAAGAAAGATATGAACGAAGCGGTCGAATATCGTCTTACCTCGTAATTTGCGCTCCCGTGAGAGTATCTCGCGGCAGAGGACATTACCAAGTGAGACGTGACGCTTTCACCAGGGCTCCTGAGCATGGCCGCCCAAGAACCTCTCAGTGCTTCCTGCCGTGCGCATCTCTCTTGCCTGACAGTTTTGCCGTCTTTCGGGGTATCCCTAAAGGAGTTCGGACGACGAATGGACGTAAGTACGGATTATCACCACGTTGAAATTAATGGTTGTGGTGAATTGTGGATGCGCATGTGATGATCGCTACTCACGGAAAGCGATTCCTGTACAATTGAAAGAAGCGCGCGGAGATATTGTCAGTCAGAAGCCAGGAACAAGCAGCGTACACAGGGAATTATGCTCTTCAGGATCCAGGTCCGTCTTTTTCTTTCGATGCAACTGGAAGGAAGCAGACCATACCCCGTCGGCGTCGGCGAATCCTGCTGGAGATAGTTTATGGCTCCGTGGCTGGGACACTATAAAAGAGCCTGTGTTCCTCCACGGTAAATCCAGGCAAAAGCGTCTTACAAGACTTATCAGCCTAGCACCAGAATCAAAGCACTTTTCCAGTGAGTCTTCTCCTCGCCGTCGCCTGCACTGTGGAGACAAAGTACTGACGAGCTCCGCAGGCAAACATGCTCACTGTACGCTCCACCATCCTCGCCATCTCCCTCGCCGCGATCGCTCCGCTCGTCGCCGCGGGGCCCACCATCAGCCCCGCGGTCGACCCGAGCGACGGCACCGTCTTCTGCGACCAGGGCGACCGCGGCATCCCCGAGGTATTCAGACCCTGCATAGAACATATATCGTCAGACAGCTGTATTATATGCCTTCAGGCCAGCGCTTTCATCGTTCCATCCATTGCATATTATTTGTTTTCATCTGCTTGCATTTCATGAGAGAGATCACTGACAGGCTCCGCAGCCAGACATGTTTACCTTGCGATCCACATGATCACCATATTCGCGGCTGTGGGACAGCTGAGGAACCTGTGCTTAGGATTTAGGAGACTTGGCCGCAGGGGGAAATTGGATTCAAGAATGAAACGTACCAGTGAACAAGACAAAAACATGATTGAAGAGGGCGAGATTCGAACTCGCGCCCACGAATGGACTAGATCCTTAGTCTAGCGCCTTAGACCACTCGGCCACCTCTCCCTGGTTACATACATATTTGTATGTGTATACAATCTATATTCTCGTGTTTAAGGCTGCCCTAACCCTGTGCTGGACTTTCGGACTTCACGCGCAGCGATAACTCTCATCGGTATGTATCCTTACTAATTCAACCTGTATCATGATCTCGCGTCAGGAAATGCTCCGAACTCCATCCACGTACGACGCTGCGATCGCGATCTGACTTCGTTTCATAAGTCATAACGATTTATATCTCGAGGCGCCCATGACGGAGGTGCCGTGGCGATTATTACCGTGAAGTGCTGCGCGTAACTCACCCAACGACATCATGATGATCAATAATCAGTATCATTATTGCTATGCTAAAATACCGGCCTGGAGTCTGATGAAGTCTGCGCACTCGAGAGGCCAGTGCTTAGTCCGATTTGGTTTTACTTTCGCCTGACGGAGGACGTTAAGCAGCCGGAGAAAGGCTCTTAATGTGCGCATAAGAAAAGGATGACCCTTTCAAGTCAACTCTGATGGCCCTGATGCCGTTTGCATATGACAGCAAGTTTGACTCAGGATGTCAATTGAGGCGATCCACGTGCCGTTACTACGCCTGCGATCACTCTGTTATAGATGCTAGTACTCTGTTCACACCAGCACTTCTTCTTCCTCTCGTGTATCTTACCCCGCAAACTCTTCAACTCATGGGCCGCTGGACGCAAAAGGATGAAGTGAGTTCTGCGATTTATCTTCGTGTTTGTTGCTTTGTCAAGTGGAGATCTGTGAACCGACTTGCTGATCCCAGGATCCGTATCGCCTCCCGGAGGGGATGAAGCGAGTGGCCTATGATGACTACACCGAAACGTACTACTTCCTCGACAGTGACGGCAGTATATGGGCAGGTGTCCCAGGTGAGGAGTACGGCGTGATGACGCGGGGTGAGTACGCACAGAGTATACTACCCTAATGCTTCGATTTGACCAAACATGGATTTCTGATTATAGTGAGAGACACCCCAGATATCGTGAAGGGGGTGCTGGCCGACTCGAAGGGCTCCCAAACCGAGGATTTTGGCAAGCGAGTTGAAGGTGAGCGTGCTTCATGCTTCCAGGGTCACCTCTGCGATGGTCTGACACTGGTGGGAGATGCACCATCTGTTGAAGAAACTGGAGACCAGGAGACACTTGTCGGTGATTCTGACGATGACGGAGAGGCGGAGATCGGCACAGGTGAGCATATTTGAAAACCTTCCGCTGGTGCCGTAATTGAACTATAACGGTGCAATTGTAGTCGAAGACGTACCTCCTCTCATGAGTCGTCTTCACCCGGAAAGTCCTACAAGTGCGCATCCGACGAAAGGTGAGAGAGGTTTAAGAATACCTCGTTAATACCTTGAGCAATTAATCACGTACATCCGGATAACAATCCGATTGTGTATCCTCTCTCAGAGGTAGCATCGGGAACGAAACGCCACCTATTCCCCCATTATGCAAGACTCATCAGGGAACACAAGACCATTACAAACGTCTTGAGGCACCTTGGGAGACATCCAGAAGATGAACGCGACCCAGAACGCGCCGCAGAGGACCTAGCCACCTTTCTCAGTGCATGTAATCATCCTTCAGTCACTAAGACTGCCTAGAAGTCAGCTCTGTAGGTACTTATTTTGCGGTCGTTCGTGCCTGTACGATTTTGTGTATTTTCGCTTTGATTTCGTCTTGTTATCGAGTCGCTCGTCGTTTTATTTATTATCTTTATCAGGCCGTGAATTTAGGTCGATGAGGGACTTTTGATAGCACGTCATGATCAGTTACATAGTACAGAAAGCAATTCCAAGAAACGGCTACGACGAGGACCCGAAATAGGTATTCTGCACCGCCACTCCTAAATATAACCCAGGCGTATCTCGACGTGCCTGGCTCCGCGACGCCTGCGCATTCGCTCATGTTATAATTACAGACTCCTCCTCCTCGCTGACGCTGGCTACCCCTTCTTTCCATTGAAGAATCAACGAACGTATCTCAAGTTATGGGCCGCTGGTCGCAATACGACGAAGTGCGTTGTATTCTTTCTTCTTGATGGCGAACGTAAGCTAACATATCAGCTGTAGGATGACTACCGCCTGCCGGACGGGATGAAGAGAGTGGGATACGATTCTGATACCCAGAAGTACTATTACCGGGACCACGACGGTGCGCTCTGGGAGGGTGCTGAAGGGACCGAGTATGGCGAGCTGACGAAAGGTGAGTACACAATTAACCATTACCTTAAGACAACTAAACCTAGTGCGGGGATAGTGGAGGATGCACCTGCTATTGTAGCAGAGGCAGGAAACGACGATGTCGAAGCAGGCGGCAGCCGCGCCGATGGCTATCGCCCGCTCGCAACCGACGTCGTAAGTCCTGACACCGTCTTATCTAGTTTGTTATGTTTATAGCCCGCCATACAGAACCAGCCTCCTCGCCACATTGCCACGTCCGCTTACCGGAACCTCCTTCCCTTCTTCCTCCTCATCTGCGTCGTGCTTCTCCTCCTTCTCCGCGTTCTCCGGTCCGGCAGCGCGCCGCCGCCCGTCCCTCCTGACGCCTCCTTCTGTCCGGGCGACAGCAGCCCGTACCGCGTGAAGAAGGGCGATACGTGTTGGCAAATATGCCAGACGTGGGGGTGCAACGTCGAGAAGCTGGAGCAAACTAACCCGCGGATGCGGTGTGACAGTTTGGCGGTGGACGAGGTGGTTTGTCTGCCATCCAAGGAGGCTCGAAGACGGCTGGTGTAGACCATCTCATTCCGACGGATTTGTTGTTTGTAACGGATAGAGGATATTGTATCATATTGTCTAATCGGAGCAGGTGCTGTGCACTAAATCATGTATATTCATCTGCCTCAAGGCTTGCGCCCATGGTGGCTCCCTTACGCTCTTCAGTCTGTCCATACACTGGCTCTGTGGCACCTCCGTGCAAGGCGGGATAGCACTCGCAGACCTCCTGCTAGCAGGTGACCACGCGCAGAGATGGGACAACCGAAAGGCTAGGCGAAGGAGGGGTGCGGGGACATAAGTCCGCAGTGAAGCTGTTCAGTTTAATTCCACTTGGAGGTAGGCCGTCACTTCCGGGGCCGTCACGTCGAAGATGGCGAGTTGGGTTGCCTCGGACTCCGAGGATCATCGTTCAAGGTAGTATTCAGGCGGCTAGTCGGCATCAAGCGACTCTCCTGGTTCAGCCCCAGTTAGGCGTAAGTACCGCTGCACGGTGTGCATCAGATACTTCCTAGATCCACGCTGTGACCTTGTACCTCCACATAAGCTTTCCTTACCACGTACCGTGTAATAAGTGGCGCACAATGAGGCCCAGAACTCAGCGCGAGTTTGACAAACATTAGCAGTAGGCATCAATCGTCCGAAGACAAGATCTAGAAACGCCACCCGTATGATGTTTCCCAGAGTGTGCGATCGAACCCTACGAGTATCGTCTGGCACGGTCTTCCTCCCTTGTAAATGGGTCCTAGGTTATGCTTTCGCGAATAAGTTGCAGCGCACGTCCAGCAGCATTAGAGTTCCCTGACACTTTCATTTGGACTCGGAGTGCAGAGTCTGCACTGCAGACAGACAATGCTAACATTGGACAGCCGGAAGACTTCGGAGGGTGCGACGACATCGCGGAACGTACAACGACAACCAGAGGATTGAATAATGCATCTACGTACTTGATACGAAAGGGGACACAACATAAGCTTACAGGGGGTAGAAATACAACATAGTCGGATAATACACAATATATTTCTATACCACAGCCGACTAGATATCATTTGAACGTAGGACACGGGGAGGAACGAAGACTCAGCAGCAACAGGAAGTTCGAGATATTGAATAAAGATTATAAAGACATATTGCTGTCACGATGAAAGATCATGGTTGACATTACTGCATATCAGCCTTCCGGGCAATTCCTAGCGAAGGCTCGCATGAGCTCGCATTGCGAAAGTCAAGGAGCAGCACGAACGTACCTAGTCGTGAACCTTGCGGCACACAGCTTTAAGGTGCCTCTTCAAGGAATCCTTCCTGCTGAAGTGCTCGTTGCACCCGCCCCGATAAAGCACGCCATCGACATAGTGTATCTCGCCCGGCACGCCGAGGCGGTCCGCGACCTCCAGCGCGTAGCCGCGGCACACCCACTTGCCCTGCTTTAGAGCCGGGAAGTGGGTGCTGACGTGCCGGCGCATGTCCGCCAGCCGCGGCTTGCTGTGCGGGCCCTTCGGGCGCACGACGTGGGTGCAGCCGTCGACTGGGCACCGCAGAGTGCCGTCTTCGTCGGGGAGGATGTCATCTGGAGGAGAACAGGTGGCGATGCAGTTCCTGGTATGGGACTCTTTGGCGGTAGACGATCCAGAGGAAGATGATGCCGAGGGGGAGGGTGATGAGGCTGCCGAGGTATGGGATGAGGAGGGATACGGCGCTGTGCGAGCCCTGGCCTTGGCGCGTCTCTGGCGGGCCGCCCCGCGGCGATTGACGGGCTGGGGTAGCGGCGACGGCGACGGCGACGGTCTGTACTCGTCCTCGGTACCATTCCTCTCGCTCTCTATGTCGGAATCAGACTCCCGGTAGCTCGGGGAAGGGAGCTCCGGGGCGATCTGACTCATACTGCAATATAACGGCAAAGAGTTGTCACCAGACGAGGAAGACGAGATGTCGGAATACGTGAAAGAGGAGAGGTCGGCAGATGATAGAAACGAGTTGTTGGGCCTATAGTGGTGGCTGAGGAACGCAAGCGTCTCGCTCAGGAATGGAGCCTGGTACACACTGAGTGTGTCCACAGATCGGCTGATACAATAATCAAGTACCTGATGAGATGTGATAATGACGCATATCAACAGGAGACTTACCGGACATAGGTTTGCCCTGTCGAAACAGCGGTATACAGCTCGGACTGCGGAGCGTCCGACTCTGCATCTGAAAGACGGATGCCCAAAGCGTTGTCCCCACATAATACCAGTCCAGTGCTTGTTTTGTGTTCAGGATCGTCGCGGCCGTAAGAGTAGTAGGGCGCGCATAAAGGCAGACCCATGTCATTGGACAAAGAGATAGAAGTCATTGAACAAAGGCAGTCGTGCGATGGCGCGGGTGTGTTATGAAAGGGTCGGGCAATATTGATAGGGAAGAGGGCGGAGTGGCCATGGCTTTATAGGTGGGGAGGAAGTCCTCAAGGCCAAAGGTACGGTCCAAGCGTTCCGAACGTTCCAAGCACCAGCTGCCATGTCTTACCGCTTTTGTCCAGATTCGCCCGAAAAGGAAGGATGGCGGGAAAAGCGCCCCGTCGTATTATCACAAATGTGATAATAGGACGGGGTACAACTCCCACATCGCCCTTCTGGGTACGGTCGTCGTTTGTTCGATGTGTTGTCATCGTTCGGCGGGGTGGCACGAGGCAAGAACAAAGGATAAAGACCATATGCTCCGTCCGGATATGGCGTAGGCAGGGCACTGGGTATTGCTCGTGGGGTCAAAGCGTCAGGATTATCGGCCAAAGCGCTAGTGACGTTGGCATATTGGCCAAAGCGTCGGTCAAAGCGTAAACTCAGTCGTACACGGTCAGCGGGCCTACAGCAGTCCGAGAGCAAACTGGTCGCTGACTTCATGAAGGTTATGTCGAGGGAAGAGATAGGACCGCCAGTCTTTGAAAGTTGCCACTCGCAACTCAAGGTTGTGAAAGACAAAGAGTGAGGGTGGCCACGCCACTGACAAAGGAATGTTATTTGTAGCTGTTGTATGCCATACACCGGTGGACCATGGAGGACCTGGTAGTCCCACGATCAATCATCCAAGGTGGACTCGGGAGGTGCTCTCGAGGTCGTCTTCCGCTCGTTCGCTCAGAATTTCACAGCTTATTATTTAGACGCAGTACAAAACACGAAGCCGAGAACTTTACAGCGTCTGGCATGGTACGCTGCGCTGGTTTCAAGTCCGTGCCGGTGGAAGTAACTTCGAGTTCCTTGCCTTCGGTTACATGTAATGGAGTCGCGACCCATACCCCGTGGGCAGAGACAGTTGAAGAATCTAGGAGGCCTGCTTTTTAACTGAAGCCCGTGCGGTTCCCTCCATCCCGTCTGTCATCGGCTGACACGGATCACGTCCAGAGAAGATGTTGGACCCAACGATCATTCAGTGATGTCCGTGTATGTGATCGCGTGGCCCCGCCCGCATGGTCCATTGTATGGCGGACGTGGACTCTGCGTTCAAATATATCATGCGCCTCGCCGTGTAATGCGGGACTGGAACCCTCCATACTGCCTGGAGCTCCACCTGTCAAGTTAGCCTCGGCCATATTGATCGCAGGCTCCGTCATCGACACGGAGGGACAGCATCTGCATATGTCCGTCACCCAGTGGTATAAAACCCACCGGTAGCAAGCACTTTACATCCACCCTCCACCGCTCGTCAACCATCTTCAAGCCCCCCATGAAACTTGCTCTCCCCACCCTCCTCGCCTTCGCCTTGTCCGCGTCCGCCTCCCCCGCCAAATTCGCGCGCACCTCCAGCGCGGACATCCAGGCGTACCTCGACGGACACAACACCGAGCGCGCGGCGCACGGCGCCGCGCCCCTCACCTGGAGCGACGACCTCGCGAGCGCCGCGCAGTCCTGGGCGAACGGCTGCGTGTTCCAGCATTCCGGCGGCAGCCTCGGACCCTACGGAGGTGTGTAGCGCCCGAATCTCTTCCGAGTCCTACGTCAGATGTCGGGTGTTGATGCTGAATGGTGTTGTTATCAGAGAACTTAGCCGCTGGGAGCGGTGATTACACTATCGCTGACGCCATTGGGGACTGGAACGCCGAGGAATGTATGTATAACTTGACTGTCGCTCTGCGACCCCGTACTGTGATGTGTTCCGGTCGGCGCTGATCGCATGTACCCTTAGCCTCGTACGACCCGAGCAACCCGCAGCCCTCGCACTGGACGCAGGTGGTATGGAAATCGACCACCCAAGTCGGCTGCGCGGTCGCGGCCTGCAGCAACATTTTTCCCCCCGAGTACGGGGTGAGTTGTCCATGTACTGTACGCGGTCGATTTACACTGACTGACCCGTGCTTGTTCCATTTTACCCGTGATATACAGGTTGCGCAATACTACGTCTGCGAGTACTCCCCCGCCGGCAACGTCATTGGAGAGTTCCCGTACGTTCCTTTCCTTGCGGGCTTGATACAGTTCCTTACGCTCCTGGTTCTTTACAGGCAAAACGTGCAGAAGTAGTCGGCTTCCCTCCCCACTGGCATAATATGATCGGGTCACCGTCATTGTCGCAATTGTTGTGCTTGTAGTTAAATTATTTTTACTCATGATTGTAATAGTCGCATTCCCTCAGAAAGAACGAGAGATAGGCATGAAATTGCAGAACTGCTCAGCCTCCAGACATGCGTCTCGCAAGGATCAGTCTTTTGCGGTCGTAAAACGCCAAGCTATCGAACATTTTTTGGAAATGAGAGCTCTGAAACCTCTTTCAAAGACATATCTTCCACATCGCCGCACCCTATAAGTTACGCCGTTTTCCTGATCAGTGATGACCGTACCTAGTACAAGTGAACAGTAGCCAGCCTAATCAGAATGCAGTGCGTCAGCCCCGATTTGGAACTCCCGCCGAGGTCTCCCATGGTAAGCAAAGGGTACCCATTGCCATACAAGTACTGTCAGTTCAACTGAACAGGAGCTCAGATCATCGTGACAGTGCCTTGGTGGCCGTTCGCGTTCACAAATGCGACTGGGCAGCTTGAGCCGGAGAAGTGGGTTTCATTCCCGGGTACGGCCGGGAGTCAGCTTGCAGGTGTTGATACGTTGATGTTTGTTGTTGACCATCTGGGCAAAGGACTTGTCACTTGGGGATGGGCCTGTCGCCGTCGTCACAGAAGACGAAGCCCGCTCGGTTCGATAGCGGAGACAAGCGAAGCCGCGGATTATAGCTTGTACTGGCCTCGACAAGTACATCTACAGGCGTGCAAACGGTAGGCAGGTAAGACAGTGCCATGTTACTTCACTACGCGGAAGAAGAGTTAAGAGTTGTAATGACTTGTTCGACCTTAGGCCTCTGCTCTCGGGCTTCCATCCAGCACGCCTGCATAAGAGACCAGATATCGTCACTGAGACCTCTACGGAGAACGTCTGATTCCACGGGGCGCTTTGGACGTGTCCCTTTAGTGACGGCTTCGACAATCGTGCCGGAATACTTAACCTCCCTGAACGGATGGTCATGGGTGAATAGCTATATAAGACGGGCGTCTGTCATGATCCTCGAGTACAGGAAGAGCGTTATGCGCACCTCCAACATCGTCATGCCGAATTGATAGATATCGCTTTCAGTGGACAGGATGGGCTCCGAAACCCAGAATTCCGGAGGGGACCAGCGGACGTCGTCGGGTGCCGAGGAGCTCGATGTGAATGGTTCTCCCATTATGTCCTCCATCAGCTGTGACGAGTTGTAGGACATTCCACATGAAGAAAGTTAGGGAGATCAGACCTTGGAAAACCTGAAATTTCCTAGCAAAGGGCGTCCATCGGCCGATATGAATATGTTGGACTATGGACAGCTCGTAAGATACCCTCGGCGTGCCCAAGATGTTCGACTCACTCCTCTGATGTTGCCGTGGACGACGGGGGGATCCATGCTGTGCAGGACCCTCACACCTTCTGCAACGTTGCGAAGCTGGACATCTTAGTCGGATCTCGATAACCGCTAACGAGAATGAACCTACCAACCCAACGTGATTCACGTCTGGCACTCTCTTCACGTACTCACTGACGTTCTCATCAAAATACGGACTGACCATATACCTAACGAAACGAATTGAGCACCGCCCCATAGCGTCTGAGAATATGCTTACGGGCGAGCCATCCCTGAGATACAATAACCATAGAAGGGAACAATATACTTCCCTCTATCTGCTTTCCAAACCTCGAGCCATATGGCGGCTTCACGTAGGAAACGATACCTATACTTATCTTCGTTCTGATGTCCTCCACTAAGTCCTGACCGTTACCACGCCAAGAGTTCAATGATGACACATACCGAGCCACGAGCATTATTTTGGTTGAAGAGGCGGAATTCCTTGATAGTCACTTTCTCGCTCGAGAGATACCATCCGTCAAAGACATCGTATTTGGCTGTTCCGCTGCGAGCCTGATCACTGTCTCGTACGACCTCACCCCGACGTAACTCTAAGTCGGGGAGAAGTTCACCCGATTCTTGCAGGACTCTGTAGAGATTCTTTTGAAGGCCGTATTTCCTCGAGTCTTCCTTGATGTATTCCGAAATACCCTGAGGACCGTAAGCACGTGACATGATCTCAATAGGCGCGATGGAGTAATAATACCTCTTGCATAATTTTCGCTAGCGAACACAAAGCCTCGTGTCTTTCGTCTTGACCAGTTCCGGAAGAAGAGGATGGAAGCCCCTCTAGTATAGCCTGGGTACGACTGTCGTTAGAAAGGTGATCCAAAGATTCCAAATAATCGTCGTGTGACATTTCTTGCAGGGATACGGTTAGTTTGTTCAGATCTGTATCCTCAATCTGTGAGTGCGTCCGAAGCTTGTAGGGAATGGAACCGCTGGTGAGCGATGACGAGGTTGTTGAAGTGGACCAAACAACAGACTTACCGACTTTTCCATGCAAAACGAGCGAATTGCAAGGTGAAATTGGTCGATGCGAGACTGGATGTAATCCCGCATGACTATTGCAGACACCCATGGAAGGCACGACCAAAATTGCATGTCGCCCCTGACCTCACTGACCAGTCTATGCAGTCGTTTTCTCGTGAATTCAAATCAAAGGGCGTAGGAATATGCTCACCTTCCTGCATCATCCAGGAACTGTACACCAGGGTATCGTCTCGAGAAGAAGGCCATTTCACAGAGCCATTCACATAGATGACGTGCGGCGCGCCTGTATCAAAGGTCAGTGTAGACAAACTTCATCTATCACTTTACGAACTTGTTCCCGTTAACGTCCTCACATGTGTGTACGAGACTTTCTACATCGTTAAGGATACCAGGTAAGGGCACGGGGGCGTTCCTTGCTTCCCACTGGAGAAAACGATGGACAATGACGCTGTATTCGGGATGCCTGAGGGTGCCAACTGTGCACATGGGCGTTTAGAAAGAGCCGCCCAGAGAGAGCACAACCTACCACCACTGTCCAATACAACCTGAGGATTCAGTACTTTCAGGCGCTCGCGGATCGCACTAGCATCATAGCTGCCCTGAATACACATTAACATTGTACTATCACTCGGCACCTAACTCACGTACTTCAAGGTACGGCAGAAGGTCCGAGTCGCGCGCCAGTGCGGCCTCTGCATCAGGGCATACCTAACAGGGGTCATTACATCGAGTCTCGGATGCGCCCACCAGCCTGAGCTCACTTCTAAGATATAGTCCTGGATCGGCAACAACGGATCCTTATCCTGAGTTTGTCCACCGGGACCAGCGCTTAGGAATCTCGCCATTGCAATGAAGAGTATGTATGCGTACCTTGCTATGATCCGGAATCCTGATGATGTCGATGTCGGAGTCATCGTAGTCCTGTAGAACGACCTCAGGCATAGTATCTGTATCCCTTTCGCCGCTTCCCAGATCGTGGGGGTCTGCTGCGGCGTAAAGTTTGGGAGGAAAAAGGGGCCCGCGACTCTTCATTCTAAGGGCACTGATGAAGATGGTTTGGTTGTCAGTAGTAAGGTGGGACTTGTGCGGTGCAGGGCCCTGATTTGTCATTATGCTTTGATTAGGGCTCATCCAATGTCTTCCTAGAGACAGAGAGCCGTCGGCGACCCCGGGCATAGACAGACTCGCCGTAGCACTGAAGGACGTATCCGAGGTACTCCAGGTAGCCGTTCTCCACTCAGAAGTCCTGATGACCCCTGTTACGATGTGTAGATCCGACAAGTCGACACTCCACTGGAGTTCTTCCCTAACCCAAGTCATCCAAGATTTGTAGTTGCGCCTGACATATATTTCGAGAGGACCGGTATCTTCCATCTCGTATCGCATGGCAGGCTTATGGAATAGAAGTAAACCCCCGGATTTCTTCGATAATTTGAACGTGAATTGCGCTCCCGCTTGGAGAGGTATAGGTCCCCTAGCGTACAACACCATCAATACATACTCTCAAAGTCTTGCTATGGAGATGGCTCACGGTGCCGCAGATGCTGAAGCCGAGGCGGAAACATAGCTGATATTGTCAGACTTCAAGGGCATGACATCTAGATCCCCTCGATACGGTGCAACTTCCCGTAGTACCTCTCCGGGATCTCGATATCGCATTATCGGGGGGAGCAAGGGCGTAAAGCTAACTGGAACGCCCTTCGTCTGGCGCGGATGCGTACCATCGAGAAATACATTGAAGAGAAGCTGAAATTGGCCTGATCGGATGGTGCCTATGTCGCCGACCTCTATCTTTTCGTAGTTAGGTCTCTCGTTCACGGAAGGCGGGTTTGGCTGCCATAGTGCGACTCCATAGCCATAGATAGCTAACTCCTTGGGATATATATCCCATGCCGCCTTGTTCGCCATGACCAAGAGATGTCGTCTCAAGAAATAGAGGCTTTGGTGGAAGGGATATAGCCCCTTAAAAGCGGCAGTAAGACCGGAGACGCTAGAGCTGTGTAACAGCAAAGTGCTCAAATTTCATGCTCATATATCGTACCCACAATTCAGCGCTTGATTTCACCCGATACGGCTCAAAATGACACTTACAGCGGCTAAGCCCGTTGCTGTGTGGGTGCGTTCTTGGACTATTCGCTATAATTAACGGAGCCCAAGCATACTATGCCAGATCAGCGTCCCTGACCCTGAGTGAACCAGAATTAGTCGAGCGGAGCCAAAGAATCTTGTAATGCCTACCAGACACGGATGTCACGTGTGCAAGAAGTTATAACATCTGCTCAACAAGGACCCACATCTCCACAAGTCTGTGCCGATAAAATCGCCGAATCCAGTGGTGATAAGGTCACTACTTTGCAAGTGACGATGCGCAAGCTACGAGCAGAAACGCGCGACACTGGCAATCAATACGAGTACGCGAGACTTCGTCACGACCCGGCGTGGTTGACCAAATTTGATGTCACCCAACCCGGACATTTTTGCATGCGAGGACTTGCTAGGAAAGCGGCTCATAATGACCAAACTTGCGGATGGTCATCCACTAGGTTCGGACACAATGAAAGCTTCGTTGAACTGTGTAAGTATCGGCGTCAGAGTCAATTGCAAGTCAGAGTTGTTCGCAAGGAGTTGCACGGGATTTGCCGACTGGGACCATGCTCCAAACCTGGGCCATAGTATGTAGTATGGCTGGCCGCGATAACTATGAAGGGGTACACACATGGGACATGGGAAGGGGAAGAGCGCCCTGCGACGAAAGAGCCCCGATTTCTCTCTTGGCATTGATTCCTCGTTGACAGCGGCACATACTCTACTATTTGGACCTTCACATGTACAGTCGACTCGGTTCTCAGGCCTCAGGTCTCGGACTCAGTGGTGCATGCGTCTCAAACTTCCTCCACGGAATGCTACTCATACTGGCAATTAGTTGAGGGAATGAGCAGAAGACCTCGGGTGCTCCGGACGTCCGAATATATACTGAACAAATAACACATCTCGAAAAGATGCAAGATATAGGCAACATGCCACGCTACCCGCCGAGCGCATACCGTGAAACTGATCCTCAATCCTCTGGAACTGCAAAATTCCTTCGTCAGAACAAATATCTGCCAATCGCGCTTGAAACTCACTCGGTGGATAATCGATCTGCTCAGGACTCAAGTACCACGCCCCTACAGAAAGCAGTCAATGATTCTGAGAACCAAGGCACACCACGACGATACTCACTGTCACCCGTCAGTGTCTTCTCATTATACGTCTGGCCGTCTCCAAGCCAATAAAACCTATTCCTAACGGGATCAAGCGGCTGGTACTCGTAGTCCTCCCACCGCGGGTGCGTGATGGCTCGTAAGTAGTGCAGGCACGAACCTTAATTATGAGTTATCTCAATCACGTATCACGGTATGGAGCATTATCGGAGACGTACCGGGGTATAGACCGACTACGCGGCCTTCTTCTTTACCCGCCTTGTACCAAGATCGGCACTTCTCGCTGTAGATAGTCTAGACAGGGGGTCCACACGTCAGAACATCATAAGAAACAGCGAGATGTCCTCACTCCAGGAAAATAAGCCTCCAAATACTCGTCGAAGTTGTCCACCGCCTCCTTCTTCACCACTAGGCTCTTATAGCGCTCCCGCTGGAGCTTCAGCGTCGCCTGCACCGCATAGACCACCTGCGCCTCGAGTATCGCCGAAAGACTACCCGAGCCGAACCCCGAGTTCGCGCCGAACGACTGGAACCAGTTCGGGAACCCGTCGACGGTGAGTGCGAGGTAAGTCCGTGGGTGGGGCTTATACTTCTCCTGCAGGGTGACGCCGTTCTGCCCCACGAAGGGGAAGGGATATTGGAAGGAGGTGTCGTAACCTGAATTGTGATGGGTTAGGTCTATGATGGGAAGGGAAGGGGAGGCAGGGGGAGCAGGATGGAGGGAGGAGTACCTGTTGCGCAGACGATAACGTCGAGATCGTAGTGCCTCCCGTCAACGAGCTCGATCCCCGTCTCCGTTATGCGCTTGATATGTGTTGTCTCAAACGTGACCTGCAAGAGCACATATGGCTTAAACCGCGGTTTGTACTCTGTGCCAGTAAGCACGACGCACGTTGTCCTGGCACAGCGCCTCGAGGTATCCGGGGCCGGGCGTCAGTCTCCTGCATGCCACTCCGAAATCGGGAATGACTGCGCCGTGACGTCGTTCAAAGGCTGACGAAAGCCAGGTGGACAAACTGCTCACGGTGGTCAGCGATCCACGGCTTCTTTGCAAGCCGCTCCCGCATATTCTGCTGGAATGCCTCTCGCGCCTCTTGTTGCTGTTTGGTGCCTTTGAGAGTCGAAGCGTGGATACTCTGCGCCGTGTTTGAGGAGTGCAAGTAGAAGTGGGTCAGAACTTTGAGGCGATTCGATGGGAGGAAAGGCAACGTACATTTAGCTCTTGCTCCAGCATGTGCCTGAATTTCCTGTAGAACGCAGGGTTCCTGAAGCGCTGCTTATCTTCTTCGGTGAACTTGTCTGTATCATACGACGAGATGAGATGAAATCATGTGGACGAAAATGACCGCACATACGATTATCCCTCGTGTCCCTCCCCAGCAGCTCCCCGGTCTTCTCCTCCAAGAACGGTCTAGCCAGCCACGTCTTCCCTCGGACAAAATTAACCACGTGCTTCACCCGGGGTTGCAGCGCCGGCACTATCTGCAGCGCGGAGCTCCCCTAGTCGTTCAAGTCAGCGTACGTATACCCATACTCAGGGCGAACCGAGCTGTAACTCACGACTCCGATGACCCCAACCCTCTTCTCCCCCCAGTCCTTGACGCCCTCCTCCCAATGCCCATCGCTCACATCCCACTGCGCGCTATGCAGCATCCGCCCCTTAAAAGTCTTCAGCCCCTCAATATCCGGCCAATTCCACCGTGCGAGCAACCCGATGCCCGTGAACAGCACGTCTGCCTTATCCTCGAACACCTCATACTGCGGGTTCTCTGGTGTGCTATCGGGTGATGGCCGGCGAATGCGCAGTCTCCACTTCCCCTGGTCCTCCTCCCAGTACGCGCCGACAAGCTCGTGCTGCAGTTTGATGTACTTGTTGACTTTGTACTTTGTTGCGACGCGTTCGAGGTATTGACGGATCTCGTCGCCTGGTGCGTAGAATGCTGACCATTCCGTCTAGGCGGGAGTTAGTACGGATAGAAAAAGGGAATACTATAGGGAGAGCTGACATTCTCCTCGAATACGTATTGGTACTATTGAGGAGTCTGGTGAGCTAGCGCCAGAGAATTCAGAATTTCTCTATGGACTCCCACCGTATGACATGGGATATCACAGGATAGACCCTGAACATACGTGCGGTAGTCAGGTTACATTTGGGTTGGATCTGAGTCCACGAGAAACTTGCCGGATATTTGTTGGAGTACCAAGTCCCACCGATGCCAGCGTTCTTGTCGTAGATCGTGAAGTCCAGGTTCGGAACCCTCTGCGGAAACCTGGGTGATCAAGCTGCCGTTTAGGGAGAGAAAAGTTGATATTGGGGCGAAGGTTCGTACCTGATCCCGGCTACGATGCCACTCACACCTGCGCCGATGCAGACGACGCGGATAGGCCGGTATTCGTCTATTGAGAAATCTCCAAGCTTGTAAGAGTTGAAATGGCCATTGATTCCATTGGTCCCATCAACGCCATTCGTTTCACCTACACACATGAGCATATCTCCATGACATAGACTAATAAGTATACACACCAGTCGGCATGTCTCTTCGTACTCTGCGGTAGTTCAGCGACACAGATTTGTGCCCCACGTCGACCCTACATACCAGTCTTATAGTAGGAGAATTACGCTATACCTACCTTTGGTCATGTGAACATTGTGAGTGCTAGCGGATGAACGATTTAGGTGGATTCCCGCTTCTCCCATGGGCAGAAGGGAGATGAACAGTTCTTAGATTGATGGACACAGGTCAGAAGCTTTTCCTACGACCACGCTCGCGGGGATAGGATACTATAAGGTAGCACTAGGTCTTCTCATGAGATCGAAGAACTCATATTGGAACGGAAGCCTGCCTTCCGCGGACGACGATGTCCATGATTAGTCATGGTACCTGGCATATGCGCGTCCTGGTGTGAAGGGCCTATCCATGTCGATCCTCCCATGGGCTCAAGATAGTTGAGCATAACAGCTGAGCGCGGAGGAGAAAAGCAATGACTTCGGAGCTGGAGTCATCCTGAGGCTGGGAGTCATGATTGGAAGGGTAAGGTAAGAGATCCGGTCCGGAAACCCCGCGACACCTGAACACCGATAAGCACTACGAACACCTGCTGAATATTAATCGCATACTGCGTGATCATTGTTAGAGGGCATGGTCGAAATAAGACGACTCTCTGCGCAATAAAATTACACACCAAAAGTACAATTCCCGAGCCCCTGAACTCACTACTCCCTGAGTCCATCCCTACTTCCCCTCCGCATCCTCCTCGATATCCACCAACTCCCTCCCTTCCTCCACCATCTCCCCCTTCTTGCATCCCACAGCCCTCACAACGCCCGCCACGCCGGCTCTCAACACCGTCTCCGTCTTCATACTTTCCAGCACCACCACCGCCTGCCCCTCCTCCACGCGCTCGCCCACGCCCACACGTACCTCCACCACCAAACTCGGCATCGGCGCACGCAGCGCGCCCTTCGCCGCATTCAGCACGTCGCCGCCCAGGCTCAGCAGCCACTTCGGCGAAGGTAAGACGAGAGTGGATTTGCGCCCGTTGTGGAAGATGTGCAGCCGCTCCATAGTATTCGGCGAGCTCGAGGGGGGGACGTTAGGAGGTGGTGGCTGAGCCACGATCGTCGTGTTTGACGACTGTCCATTGACAGTGCTTGCAAGCTCCGTGAGTGACACGAGCCGCGCAGACATGCCTCTGAACTCGGTCTGGGATGATGCCGTCTGAACAGTGACGTCGAACACTCCACCCGGTTGGGGGACGACATGCACAGTGATGGGCTCTGCATTCTCACCCTCGTTCTGCAGGGTAATGATACGTCCCGCAGTGTCCCCGCCGAACCGCCTGGAGGTGAGGGATACCCACGGCGACGCCGACATACCATTACCGCGCAGCTGGGTCCGCAACGCCGCGAAGAGTGCCGCCTGCGCAAGCACTTCCGGCTCCGGCTCACCCACATTCGGGAACAGCTCCTCGAAATGTTTCTGACATTCAACAAAAAGAATCAGCAACCCAGACACTCCCTCCAAACATGAGACGGGCCGGAAAAGACCAACCGGAATGAACCCCGTCTCTACTTCCCCATCAATAAACGCGCCATGGCTGGCCAGGATGCGGAGGAACTCCACATTCGTCGATACGCCCACGACTTTATACTCCTCCAGCGCCTTGCGGAGCACTCGGAGAGCCTCGGTGCGGTCTCTCCCATGCACGACGAGCTTCGCGATCATCGGGTCGTAGAACACGCCAATCTGTGCGCCCGATCCGAAGCCTTGCTCGATCCTTACCGCCGGGGCCCCCTCTCCAGTCAGAGACGTGGAAGTAGAAGTAAAGGTCGACAAGGTGGGGTACAACGCGGCTTCTTCCTCCCTAAGCGCAGGCACGACGGCCGGCGCGAACGCACACGTCGGTTGGGGCGTGGAGAGGTACAGCAGCCGCCCCGAGTCCGGCAGGAAATTGTTGCGCGGGTTCTCAGCGTAGATGCGCGCCTCGAAGGCGTGCCCGTGCAGCGGGATTGCGGACTGCGACAGGGGGAGCGGGTTGCCCGCGGCGACCTACCAAGCGTGAGGGTAAGATGCCAGGGGAACGAGTGAGTGGGTCCGATATCACTATACCTCTAGTTGCCATTCGACCAAGTCGAGGCCTGTGATCATCTCCGTGACGGGGTGTTCGACTTGGAGTCTCGTGTTCCTACATCACCACCCAAGTAAGCAGAAAGTACGACGACGAAAAGACAATAGGAGGCTGATTATGTGGGACGACCTACATCTCCATGAAGTAAAACTCCTGTGTGTCGTTGTCAAAGATAAACTCAACCGTGCCGGCGCCGACGTAGTTCACCGCTCTAGCCGCAGCGACCGCCTTCGCGCTCAGGTCGGCCCTGAGCTCAGGTGACAGCCCCGGCGCCGGTGCCTACCACACACCAAATTAATTAGTCCTTACGATATCAAATGCAATCCATATCAACCAGCCGCTCACCTCCTCGATAATCTTCTGATTCCGCCTCTGCACCGAACAGTCCCGCTCCCACAGACTCACCACGCCCCCCTGCGTATCCGCGAACACCTGTACCTCCACATGCCGTGGCCGCGTAATGTACCGTTCTATCAGCACAGTGTCGTCGCCGAAGGACTTCGCCGACTCGCGCTTGGCGGAGGCGAGCGCATCAGAAAATGCAGAGGGGGAGTCGACGGCGCGCATTCCTTTGCCGCCGCCGCCGTGGGTGGCTTTGATGAGGACTGGGAAACCTGTTGGGAGGATGAGATGGAAATGAGGTGGGAGAGGAGATGGAACAGAGGAGACGCACCTATGCGCTTGGCTTCTTCGAGGAGGAAGTCGGGGTCTTGGTTGTTCCCGTGGTAGCCGGGTACGCATGGTACGCCAGCAGCTGGTGCAAACAGTCCTACATCGGTATCTGGGGTTCATCTGTTAAGAGCGAAATGAGAAGTACCTATCATGATATTCTTCGACTCGCTATACGCGTTGTCGCGGTCATGGAGAAGGCCATTACCTCGGCGTGGGGATAGAGCTCACCTCTTCGACCCCATGCTGACGATGGCGCTCGCGGGTGGCCCGATGAAGACGATGCCTTCCTCCGACAGACGCTCCGCGAATTTGGCGTTCTCGCTCAGGAAACCGTATCTGTGTCCCCATAGCTGTCAGTGCACCAGGAAAGTACGCAAGGAAAGGTGATTACCCTGGGTGGACCGCCTAAAGAAAGGGTTCATTCGGTCAGTTAGAAAGAGGCCAGGATAGTAGACAGAAGGACTGACCTGTGCGCCGCTTCGCCTGCATACATCGATGATTTTCTCGATACGAAGCTATTTCGAAGGTTGGCGCTGCCTTCCAGAAGAGCTTCTACCTGGATGAGACGTACATAGCTCTCCGCTGAAGGTGCGGGGCCGATACAGTAAGCCTCATCTGCCTACGGGTGCATGTGAGACCCACATACAAACATCTGGCGTGTGCGGACTTTACCATCTTCACATGCATTGAATCTGCATCGACATCAGAGTAGACAGCGACGGTCTTGATGCCCAGCTTCTTCGCCGTTCGGATGACACGGCATGCAATCTCACCTCTGGTCGTTTGTTCTGTCAGCAGAGGGAAAGGTGGAAGAGAACGAGTAAGGAATGTGCATACCTGTTCGCTATGAGAATCTTGTCGAAATGTGGTTTCCTTGTTCGAAGGGAAACGGTGCCTTCTGGGGGGGGGGAGGGGAATAAGGGGAAGTTAGTTGCGAAATATCCGCCTTACGCCTCCTCTACCACCACCATACTGGACTTCTGCTCTTACCTGCAGCCGTAGCGAGCGCCCTCGCCTGCGTCGACGAGCCGGGGAACGGTGACGACTTCCGCAGCCCAGACATACCTATCCTCCCTTCGAGCGATACATTCTGCTCTGATACCCTGGGCAGCCGCGGTCTCAGCTGAGAATTCGTGAAAGCGCGAGCCGGCTGAATGCTCCCTCCACCAACATTCACGCGGCGTATCGCGGACGGACGTGTAGCAGGCTTCATACTATATCGCAATGGCGCTTCAAATGAGTTGGCGGGAGTAAAGGCGTGGGCGCCGAACACGACAACGACGACGACGGCCAACACGTCTCAGTCACGTATGTCATCAGCTGACCGCGGTTGACGTCCTCGACTTGGAACAAGATCCGAGAGCCTTCCCCGTGCCTTCTGCGCCGATCCCTACGGCATCGTCGACCCCGAGCACTGTCGAAGCAGACACCCTTGATGATACGAGCTCTTCGTTTCACGACGTTGTCTGCTCATTGCTGCTCAGGCTAGCTTTCATTTCTACGTTCTCATGGCATTACTGTTTACTGCTTTCGACGACGACCAGCGTAAATGCTTTTGGCAATAAGGAGCTGCCCTGCTGCTCGTGACTCGACTTTGACAGTGACGAGCCCGAATCTCGCACAGCAACCCTAGTATTTCAATCTCGCTGCCGTTCCGTACAACCCTGCTAAACCGATTTCCCGCTTGGGTCAGATGAGGGCCGCTAGCCATAATCTATATACCCCCCCCCCGCACTTATCTACCCCGCCCCCGCACCTTTCCCCGCATCTTCCCCGCCGTCATGTCTTCGGGAGTCCTCCACACGTTGAGCGCGGCCGCCCCTGAGCCGACGACAAGCACTGCCGGCATCAATGGCGCTGCACCCACTGGGTATAAGCTCGGCGAGTTCTGCATCGATGAGTATAGGCCTATCAAGGTCGTTTGTATCGGTGCGGGGTTTAGCGGGATTGCTGCGGGGATTCGGTAAGTGTTCGCACTTTGCACGACACCTGGTATTTGGGTCCAGCTCCGTGGGGTGAACCCGTGAGCGAGTGAGGTACTGACGACCCGACCAGGTTTCCACAGAAGGTGCCGAATGTGAATTTGACGATATACGACAAGAACCCAGGGGTGGGCGGCGCTTGGTATTTGAACAAGTACCCTGTAAGCTAGCCATAAATCGAGACTCGATGCGTAGGCTGACATCTCTTGCGCAAGGGTCTGGCTTGTGACATACCTTCCCACTGTGTACGTCGCACACTCCCCGCATAGGTTTGAAGGTTGATCTAACCGGCCATGCATATCTAGTACCAATACACATTCGAGGAGAACGTAAGTCCCCCCTTTGCCTCCCGATCAAACGCCGACAAGTTCATTCTTATGTTACTGTACTCAGACCAACTGGTCAGCGTTCTACGCCCCCGGCCCGGAGATCCGCGCGTACCTCGAGCGCGTGGCGGACAAGTACAAAGTGCACAAGTACCTGAAGCTCTCGCACGAGCTCACAGGCGCCTACTGGGACGAGCGCAAATCACACTGGCGGTTGACCCTCCGCCGGTTGTCTCCCAATTCAACGCCGGAGAATCCGCAGTACGAAGACATCGAGGACACGGCGGACGTGCTGTTCTCGTCTTTGGGCGCGCTCGGGCGGTGGAAATGGCCGGATATCCCTGGGCTGAGTGAATTCAAAGGGAGGGTGCTGCACAGCGCGCAGTGGGATGTTACGGACGGGCATTGGGAGGAGGGCGTGCGGGACTGGGGGGACAAGAAGGTTGGCGTGATCGGTGTTGTGAGGCTAATTTTCTCCGTTTTGTGGTGCGGGAAGGTGTTGATATGGGTTTGATACAAAGGGAAGCTCGGCGATACAGATCGTGCCTGCACTGCAGCCTAAGGTGAAGCAGGTGGTGAACTTTGTGCGTGGGAAGACATGGCTCGCGACGCCGTTCTCGGGCGAGAAGATGGCGGAGCTGCTGAAGAGGGATGCAGGCGCTGCAAACTGTGTGTGCAGGGTCATTTCGTCTCTTCCCCCGTGCTGACGCGTCGCACAGATAAGTTCAGTGATGAAGATAAGAAGCGCTTCAAGGAGGACCCGGAGTTTTACAGGAAGTTCCGGCACGAGCTTGAGTCGGATTTGAACGTACGTCCGGACTCCTGCGCGACACGCTGACACCGAACCTGAACGAATCGTGCACAGTCCGTACACGGCGCGACCCTTCGCGGGAGCGCGCAGCAGCAAGGGGCACGAGAGGCTTTTAAGGAGAATATGATGAAGAAGTTGGCGAAGAAGCCGTGGATCGCGGAGCACAGTCCGTTCTTCCCGGTATTTGTATCCCGCGTCAACTCACATAATTGGGGACAGTCATACCCGACTTTGCGGTGGCGTGCAGACGGCTGACGCCAGGACCTGGTTATCTGGAGTCGCTTTGTGAGGACAACGTGAGTCTCTTAGCATGGACCGTGACATGAGAGGAGTCGTTGACGATGGGGAGCACAGGTGACCTTCGAGACGAACGAAATCAAGCGCGTGACGCCGACCGGCATCGAGATGACGGATGGACGACACTACGAGCTGGACGTGATCGTCTGCGCGACGGGCTTCGACACGTCCTTCAAATACCCCTTCCCTTTCGTCGGGCGCGGGGGCGTCACCCTCCACGAGAAGTTCACGCCGCATCCCCGCACGTACATGGGTATGTGCGTCGACGGATTCCCGAATTGGTTCCAGAGCCTCGGGCCGAACTCGGGCGTCGGTTCCGGCAGCTTGTTGGTGATTATTGAACGACAGCTGGAGTACTGTGTGCAGGCCACATTGAAGATGCAGAGAGAGCGGTTGAAGGTGGTGGAGGTGAAGAAAGAAGCGGTGGATGATTTCGATGAGTATTTGGAGGCGTACTTCCCCAAGGTGAGTCGATCGTTCGGTTGGTGAACCTGCGAAAAGACTGATGATGAGGTAGACCGTCTACAGCGAGAAGTGTAGGTCTTGGTACAAGATGGGTAAGGAGGAAGGCCGCGTAGTCGGACTTTGGCCAGGTACGTGCATCTCTGCACTCTACATCTGACGATCGGGCTCACATTGCGACCTTCGTCCTGTGTAGGATCATGTTTGCACGCAGTCCGAGCTCTCGCGCACCCCCGCTGGGAGGACTTCGACTACGAGCTCGCCGACCCGGTCAAGAACAGGTTCTACTGGCTCGGCGACGGGCAGACGTATAACGAGAAGACGATGACGGGCGATCGTGAGTGGATCTGCTGTACGTTCCTCCCGTAAAGGACTCTCATCGACTTGGTAATAGGTGCTTGGTATTTGAGCCCGGAGGAAGTGGATATACCGCCTAGTAAGTCTGCCGCCGGCCGCGATCGTGGAGATGCTCTGATGACATTTCAAGTTCCCAAGGATTAAATAGTTCCGGGACTAGCTTTAGGACGATGTGTGTACGGGGGTTTTGGGGTTATAAACGTGGTGTAGAATAGATAGGTCTGGTCAGCTCGTGTAACATCTGAATTTTTCATGATCATGCTGAATGGATAGAAATGAATGGCCGCCTAATGCGTTCTGATCGCGAGACTTTTGATTCTGCAAGATGGCCCCCATCAGATCGACGAAAAAAGCTCTTGACCTTGTTCAATTGAAGTTATCACCCATACTAGAATTTCAATCGCTGCCAACCTGTCACTTCCGATGCCCAGCTGCAGCACCACTCGGACTACAAGTTACCTGATCATGACCAGTCATCGTGGGCGATGCTGCCAAGTTCTGAGAGCCTAAATAATCAGTCTTGGCTTCACTTGCAAAGACGCTATGTTCAACCTCGTGTACATGTATGTACAAGCTTTACCGAGAGGATGTTTGTGGAAAATTCAACAGTACTACTGTACGAGTTTCCAAAAACTGAAGTTGGAGACTGTATCATCAGTGTATGCAGTTATCAATAATTATAAGTACCCTCGTATATAGATTTATGCAGAGAAATTGGGGGATTCGTTGTCCTCTCAGGGAACATTCGCGTCGTACGAAGGCATGGTGATGCATGACACTGTTAACGCGAAGTGGAGTGGTACCTTGGACTTCGGTGATGAATGATGCAAACTTGAAGCAAGAGAGCCGTAGTTGTATTCGGGTGGCAGTGTTGTCTCTGGATGACTTGGAGTTGGGGAATAACGTCAATGTATGTACCATCTAAGAGGGTTATGATTTACTTTGCATGGCAGCTCAACTGGGCAAGTCTAGTGGGATGTGGCCGGTTTGTTCTCACGCCACATGAATTTCCGTTCGGGGATGTCCGATGCCTAAGCTTAGGCTGCTTAGCTGCTGCTTATGATCTCTCCTTGCGTTACGGTCTTCATGCACGTACAGGGACATGCAACTATTATGTCAACATGCTTGCTGTGTGCAGTATCGCCTCATGAGAGGCGGGCTCTCGAAGCCAGGTTAATAATCCACCTACGTGAACTTCGAGCACGGTGCTGGCGAGGCACACGTTCTGGTTCATCATGATACGGGTTCGAACTTGGTCTTTTGCCTGGTACCAGCCATATTCACCAGCATCAGCTCCCCTCAATGAAGCACCGAGCCTACTATACGCTTGACTAGCTAGGGTGAGAGAGCCGTCCAGTCATTCTGCTTGATAAGAGGGTAGCACTGCCCAATGCTACCACCTAGATTCCTTCGCAGCGTCATTCCTCCGCCATCACGGACGATAACCCATGTAATATGAGATCTAAAAGTGTGCGGCCCGTACCCACCCGACCACCTCGATTTAAACTTGCAAGAAGACCCGAGAGGTTTCTGAGCTTCCTCGTGCTGGGGCCAGGGTTTGGCTGAAGAATGGAAAGCACAGAAATTGTTACGTATCAGGGACGATCTTCGTCTTCTCTATAACTCCCCTCCCCGTCTAGCCCAATGAACTTCGATCCATTTCCACTTTG
The DNA here is from genome assembly GCF_000344685.1 of Gloeophyllum trabeum ATCC 11539. Classification (NCBI taxonomy): domain Eukaryota; kingdom Fungi; phylum Basidiomycota; class Agaricomycetes; order Gloeophyllales; family Gloeophyllaceae; genus Gloeophyllum; species Gloeophyllum trabeum. The sequence continues at coordinate 234,263 of NW_006920410.1, read as the reverse complement.
CTGACTATGACTGGCAAAGACAGAGAAGAGAAGCAATGCAGCGGCACCGCAGGTCCTCGCTAGTCGTACACTGACTCACTGACTCGCACTAGCTAGCCCCTTGTGGAACACGCAAGCTTGGCGTCTGCTGCCGCGGACGTACGTGTCCTCTGTGGTACGTCGATCCCACTGACTTCTGGTGGCAGGCTCATGCTTTGCATTCCGTTTGGATTTCAATGAGTAATCGAACAGAAGCCATGTAGTCAGCTCTTTTGTCGGGATCAGGACGTCATACAACAGTATATATACCCCCCTTCACCCAAGTGGTACCCCCATTGCTTGCTTCGGCGTGTCTTCTCCTGCCCATCATGTCCGACGGCGCATCTACGACCGAGCCAATTATGAGCGCACCTGAGTTTCCCGAGTACAAGCCGGGCGAGTTCTCTATTGATGAGTACAGGACTATCAAGGTTGTCTGTATTGGCGCGGGCTTCAGCGGCATTGCTGCAGGAATTCGGTAGGTCCTTGAACACGTTTGACAAGAGTAGGTGAGGGTTTGACGGATACTCAGGTTTCCGCAAAAGGTACCCAATGTGAATCTGACGATATATGACAAGAATCCAGCAGTGGGCGGTACTTGGTACCTGAACAAGTACCCCGTAAGCTGTCCGTCTCTCTGGCTCGACACCCCTATGCTGATATCTCTTATGCTAGGGCCTGGCTTGCGACCTTCCTTCCCACACTGTAGGTCCCACTCACCCCCACTTTGTGTGGTAGGTTGACGTTATATTAACCACTCGTATATAGTACCAATATACCTTTGAAGAAAATGTAAGTCCGTTTACTATCCTCCGAAAAAAGCCGATCTACAATCCCTTCCTTACCTCCAGACTGACTGGTCGGCATTCTATGCCCCTGGTCCCGAGATCCGTGCTTACCTCGAACGCGTCGCGGACAAATACAAAGTGCACAAGTATCTCAAGCTATCGCACGAGCTCACAGGCGCGTACTGGGACGCGCAGAATTCACAGTGGCGCCTGACGCTCAGGCGACCTTCCCCGAACTCCACGCCAGAGAATCCGCAGTATGAGGATATTGAAGACACGGCGGACGTGCTGTTCACGAGTCTCGGTTCACTTGGCCGATGGAGTTGGCCGGACATCGCAGGACTGTCCGATTTCAAGGGTCGGGTGCTGCACAGCGCGCAATGGGACGTTACTGACGGCCATTGGGAAGAGGGCGTACGTGATTGGGGGGACAAGAAGGTCGGAGTAATTGGCGTGGTAAGTGCCCCCCTCCCTTGTCTTACTTGACGCAGCACGGCGGATGTTAACGGGGCTTGGACACAGGGAAGTTCCGCGATTCAGATTGTGCCCGCGCTGCAACCGAAGGTGAAACAGGTAGTGAATTTTGTGCGCGGGAAGACATGGCTCGCGACACCGTTCTCGGGCGAGAAGATGGCGGAGCTGTTGAAGCTCAATCCCGGTGCTACGAACTGTGCGTGCGAGTCGGCCTCATTCTCTGCTCTCACACCGACAACAAGCTACATAGATAAGTTCACCGCACAGGACAAGAAACGCTTCAAGGAAGACCCGGAGTTTTACAGGAACTTCCGACACGAGCTGGAAGCTGATTTGAACGTTCGTCATTTTCAATTTCATTCCTCCGTCTTTCTTCTACCCAGCTTACCATGACGTAGTCCATCCACGGCGTGACGCTGCGAGGGAGTACGCAGCAGCAAGGTGCTCGCGAGGCGTTCAAGGAGAACATGAAGAAAAGATTGGGGAAGAAGCCATGGATAGCGGAGCACAGTGCGTTTCTGGCTGTTCCGACACCTGCTCTGTCTCTAAATTTGCTACCGTCATGTCCAGTTATCCCCGATTTTCCGGTCGCGTGCCGCCGACTGACGCCCGGGCCCGGATATCTCGAGGCGCTGTGCGAGGATAATGTGGGTATTCTGTGCTGCCAACATAATTTAGACTGGAGACATTGACTGTGACACACAGGTGACGTTTGAGACGTCGGAGATTAAGCGGGTGACGCCGACCGGGATTGAGATGGCGGACGGGCGACACTACGAGCTGGACGTGATCGTCTGCGCGACGGGCTTCGACACGTCCTTCAAGTACCCGTTCCCCTTCGTCGGACGCGACGGAGTCACCCTACAGGACAAGTTCACGCCTCACCCGAAAACATACTTGGGCATTTGCGTCGACGGGTTCCCCAACTGGTTCCAGAGCCTTGGGCCAAACTCGTTTGTTGGCTCGGGGAGTTTGGTGTTGATTATCGAGCGGCAACTGGAGTATTGCGTGCAGGCGACGCTGAAGATGCAGAGGGAAAGACTTCGGAGTATGGAGGTGAAAAAGGCAGCGGTGGACGACTTTGATGAGTATTTGGAGGTGAGATTTAGCGCGCGCGATGTTGAGATCTGGAATACGCACTCATGATTTCGTTTCTAAAGGCGTATTTTGCGAAAGTGGGGTCGATTTTTAGTCCGCCGAGCGAGACTGACGTACGCTCTGCAGACCGTTTTCAGCCAGAAGTGTCGATCCTGGTATAAGATGGGCAAGGAGGAGGGCCGCGTAGTTGGTCTCTGGCCCGGTGCGCACGTTACTTCAGTCACCTTCATTGGGATCGAGCCTGATATGTCAATTCCGCCATATATAGGATCATGTCTGCATGCAGCCCGCACACTGGCACATCCTCGCTGGGAAGACTTCGATTATACCCTGTTGGAGCCCATCAAGAATAGGTTCCACTGGCTTGGGGACGGGCAGACGTATAACGAGAAGACCAATTCAGGCGATCGTGAGTAGAGATGGTATGGCTACTTGGAGTGTTGCTCGCTGATGGGTTCACACGGTTAGGTGCTTGGTACTTGAGCCCAGAAGAAGTGGACATACCACCTGGTCAGTCGCACGTTAACTGATGATGCACTTTTATCTCATATCCTGAGTAGTTCCCAAAGATTAGGAGTGTTTGCTCGGTGCGGTCAGTTACAAACTGCCTGTAAGTCCGCGACTACATGGGACCCCAACAAAAGTCTGTTGTACGCTATAGCCGCCGTTCAGGTCTGTGTACATCTATCTCTTGTGTGTGCTGGATGCGAGGGAATATAGACGCACATGGGCCACCCATTGACCGAAGATCAACGAATGTAAGGCACTCTCGGGTAGGCTACTTTGGGCTATGGCTCCAGCGCTCATAGGCAAACTCTGCGGGTGCTGTGGTACTTCGACACCTCGAAGTCGGTGTCCATAGTCAACCATTTTTTTATGCAATGGTCTCTGGAACTCTGTCCTACGAGTGCAATCTCGGTTCGTCCGGGAAAGGCATCGAGCTTTGTGTACTCTAGATTATCAACGACAACCTACTGTATGCTCGGTTCAACCCTGTCGAATGGGCCACCGCCCTCCGACCCCAGATCTTATAGCTATATCATGATCAAAAGTATGCATTAACATCCGTACCATCTTATGTCGGCACTTGAATTCGTCTCCCTGTCGATTTACTCAGATGTCAACGACGCAGCGCTGCCAGCTGTTCCCGCCGTAGAGCTGCCACTCATAAGCAGAACCCTCGCCTTTGGGCTGGAATTATAAGATCGACGTACTAAGTGCTGTACAAGATGACCTCCATGCATGTACCATACCGATGATACCGTGTATCATACAGTGTATGAAGATTAAACGCACTAAGACTAGTTGCAGCAGGCCACGGACTTTAGACCTATTTTGACGACTGTTTGATGTGAGGGGAACGTTGGGGAACGTCGCTGAAATTTGGTAGATGTATGCATGTACATAACCCACTGTAGCCAAATCCAATCTCTTTGTGGCTTGAGCCGTCGTATTGTGGCCCAACACTTCCCACGCCACAGCATTCTCCCCCCAAAATATCCGATCCTCTCTTGCGCTCGCCAGCTGAGTCTGGCCGTTGCTTATGATCTTCTCTTGGGCTAAGGTCTTCAAGGACGCAGCAAGACCGACTATTAAGATGTCTCGACGTTCTCTCTCTACTTCTCCGCCTGCGCGAGAGGCCAAACGCCCTAGACTGGATCATCTCACCTCCGAAGACTTCAAGCACGGTGTGGTCTTAGCACCTATGGTTCGTTCCGGTGCCTGTAGGTTCGACTTCGTCTTTTGTTTGCTGGTATCGACACTGAATTTATGGCTAATGAAGTGCCGACACGACTGTACGCGCTAAAGCACGGGGCGAAGCTGGTCTGGGGGCCGGAGATAGTCGATAAAGCTATTCTGCATGCTGAGAGGGTGGTGGATCGTGAGCATGGACCCATTACTCCGTTAGATATCCTTTAACAATTCATCCTCCAGCCGCGACCGGCGTCGTCTCATATAATGGGAAATCCAAAGCGATGTTCACCACACATCCCGTCGAAAAACCCTACCTGATCTACCAAATCGGCTCAGCGGACCCGGACACTGCGCTCCAAGCAGCCCAGACGGTGCTACAAGACGTGTCTGGCGTTGACCTCAACTGCGGCTGCCCGAAACCGTTCTCCACACATGCTGGGATGGGTGCTGCTCTCCTCTCGACCCCCGATCTGCTCTGTTCTATCCTCACCAAGCTACGGCAGAATCTCCCGGAACATATAACCGTGTCAGCGAAAATAAGGTTGTTACCCGACCAGAAGGATACTCTTGACCTCGTGAAGAAGATAGTTGATACGGGGATCAGCTGCTTGACAGTCCACTGCCGGACGAGGAACATGAGGCCGAAGGAGCGCGCCCTGATTGAGCGCCTGCGGGAGATTGTCGAGTTTGTGGAGGGCATGGGAAAAGGAGTAGCGGTCATTGCGAACGGGGATTGTGTGTGTTACGAGGATGCGAAGAGAGTGCGAGAGATCACAGGTATGTTGCTTTCACTCCCAGGCCTTGTATGGAATATGAAGGGAGCGTACGTCCAGGCGCACATTCCGTTATGATTGCGACCGCGGCAGAGTCAAATCCTACCTGCTTCGACCCCACACCCCTTACAGACCTTGAGAAGACCCTCGTACCTCCCTACATTCGCATGGTACGTCCCTTACTCTGGCTCTACTCCATCACTCAACCACGCCTCATGCGATAGTGTAAATACCTCGACAACCACTGGTCCTCCACAAAGTGGTGCGTAGCCCAATTTAAGGGCCTGCACCCGAACATCCCCAAAGCCGAGCACAAAGCCATCCACGACGCCATCGCCCAGTCCAAATCGTACGCCGACGCGGAACGGCTCCACCTCATCGGTCCGGATGGGAAATGGGACGGTGAGGAGGTGTTCGGCGAGGTGGTGAGGATCATCGAGGGACGGAAGCTTGGCACGCACAGCGCGAGCAGTCTCGAGGACGTGCCCCGGTCAGCGCCTACGGCCCAGCCTCAGCGCTCTCAGGGGCAGGATGAGTCGAATGAAGTCGAGGAGACTTCTCTTGTGTCGACGCCGCAGAACACGCAGAACCCGGAACCCCCAAGTTCGGGCGCGCCACTTGGGCTAGCGAACGAGTTGAGGGTGAATTTGCCCGCTGCTGTGACCGGCAGGGATGCGCCGACGCCGACGCCAGGCGGGGGTGTGCCTCTGCCTGCGTTGGGCGCGTGACGTCTGCACTCGGGAACGGGTAGGAGAGGTATCTACTTCGCTCTCGCCTTGTATGTATCGGTTACATCCATTGCAGTTGCGATCTAACGCCAGGAAACAGTTCGCTGCAAAAGAGGCGAGTCTTGTTTATTGAGTACTATTGTGGCAGCGGCACGTTGTCCCTAATTTCGTCTATGACAGTGTCGAGTTGCTTGGCTTCTGCGGGAGGTTTATACTGAAGCGTGTCGCTCGATGTTCATAAACTTTTGGACTTTCCCACCTGCTTTATTACGCTATGTACGACCTAGTCGCGGTGTATACCGTCTTCATGTAGCCCCCAGCGAACTGGCAGGTTCTCCGACCGTCCCCAAACTCCATTTTCGCCTGCATCCCCCCGTTCCCTCACGGCGCCATGTTCAAAATTCCGGGCGGCTCTCCCATAGCAATGCTCGAACTAATTTTTTCCATTTGCCTATCATCTGCGCTGAAACTGAACATCGGATGATCGTTAGTTTTGTAAGGGGTGATTTTCGTCTACATCGGTTTTCGAGGAAGGCGGGCAGAAGTTTATGTGGCCGCGGTTCTGTCCGATCACGAGGAGCGAAGTCGACACCATCGAAGGTCATGCTGGTCATAGCAGGAAAAAGCAGTTCGTCTACGAGCGCCTCCAAGAAATACAGAGCCGTGTGTTGGCCGTGAAGATGCAAATGCTGTAGATGCACGAGCGTTCCCGTGCTACGCTCGGACTCAACCTTCGTGTGCAGGTAGGTGAAAGGGAGGTAGTTCGCCCATGACCCGTATTCCCTTTTACGAAGATCGTAAAGGAGTGCGGGATTGCTTTTCGGTAGATCATTAATGACGGGTTGGCGTGTTGTCCACGCCCGAAGATCGAGTTCGGAGACTTTGATAGTGTGGAAGTGTTGCGCGCCGCCCTGCGACCGTTGAAAAAAGTCAATGATACCTAAGAAAAGAGATCCGCGGTCCGACACAGAGCCAGTGGTGATATGAACAGAAAGACTGAGCCCGTGAATTGGCTCAAGGCGTGATAGCAAGGCCATACAGCTAGCGGGGTCGTTCGTCAATCGCAATGACTTGAGCGCACGTAGCTTGATTATGCCGTCTGACGATGACGAAGCTGACTCCTCATCCGCATATCCATCCTCGTCCCCCTCGTCCCCCTCGTCCCCTTCGTCCCCTTCTTCCCCTTCTTCCCCTTCTTCCCCTTCTTCCCCTTCTTCCCCTTCTTCCCCCTCGTTCCCGTCGTATACATCGTTGTCGTTGTCGTCCCGCTCACTCCCTTCCTCAATCTCGGGAGACCAAGAGACAGCTGAAGAAAGCTCAAGATCTCCTATAGATGGCATCCTGCACAGTGCCGAGAGAATGAAGTCCACCGTAAGCTTGGGCCGACGCATGTAAGAGTACCGATCATTGGGATTTGGTGAAGAACAATGGAATGATTTCAGCTGAGGAAGGCACGAAGTCCCAAGCAGACACATTGCTTCGGCGCTTCTCGTGACTTCGAGAGTCTCCAGGGCAGGAGTGTAAAGTCGTGAGAGCTCTCGAGGAAACGGGCCTGAGAGCATTAAATGTTTGAGACAAGGAGCATGCAAGCGGAAGTCCACCAAAGAAGTGTCAGCGGGGCGTCTCATGATTGTATAAGAAAACGAGAGGAGTCTTTCCGCATGTTCCTGCACAAGATGTAGTATTTCTCCTCCCGCCTTGGTTCGTTTTTCGGCGCGCCAGTCATAAGTTGATGATTCATTGTTTATCAAGAGAGTGACACTGAAAAGATGATTGACTGATAACTCGAGAATCTTCCTCGTGAGCTCGACATTCTTGGGATTGTGGATCTCGGTCCATAACTGTGGGTCTCGGAAAGCCACCCAGCGCCATTTCTGACAAACCTGTGCAAGACGGAATACAGCCACGCTGCCATCCTTCGCAGAGTACTCGCGGAATATACAGGACAGGGAGTCAGCTGACAAACGGGAGAGAGTGAGTAGTGCGTTGCGGCGTGCATTTCGGGCATGGTGGCGTTGTCTCCTGGCCTCTCGTATCAGTGCGAGCTGACGCTCCACAGCCTCCTCTTGTTTCTTATCGTCCTCCTCCTCTTGATCTAATTTCTCAGTAGCATCTGGAGACACCTCGCGAGCGTCTCCCATACTCGGCTCTGGCTGTTCTTCGATACCGGAAGCTAGAGCTGGAGCTGGAGATGCATCTCGGGAAAGAGGCACTGGGGGAGGACCCCGGCATACTGGTATATATGTTTGATCCTAGTGCGGACATAAATGGCCAATCTTGAGGCCCTATGTCGGATATTTAGGCGGACATAAAGCCCAAAATTTCGGTCCATGTCCGGTATATCACGGCGGACACAAGGGCCTTGCCGGTCTTGGTGTCCGATCACCTGGCGGACATACCAAGTCATCGAAGTGTCACACCCAGTAGTCCTTGTACTAGGTTGAGTGGTGTCTCTTATGCTTCTCAGTCAACTGTCAGCTCGTCTCGTGTATATCCAGGTATATCCTCAGCAACGGTGAATGAAATGCAAGCTTTGGAGACAGTGGTGGATCTTAGGAAGACTGAAATACAATATCCCGGAGTAATCATGTCACGATCTACTCGTTGCAGCATTGGGCGTGTGCTGGTTTCGAGGTTGGATCCGTTTGGCGGACACACCGGGGGGCGCCCGAGCATAGGTCACTTATGCGGACATAAGCAGCCCAATTTGGGCTGACTGGATCCTAGAGGCGGACATATCCGGTCCAAATGTGTGAGGCCATAAGGGCCGAAAATCGGGCACTTAGGATCAAACATCAGTACCCATATGCCGGGGTCCTACTGGGGGGTCTTCGGATTTATTTCGCGCCGGCATATCGGTAGGATCGCTTTTTTGCCCTAGTTGCACGGTCCTTCACAGCCAGGCTCTGACAACACACGCACCAAGTGAGAACTCAACAGAACATACATGTAGTGGTTAAGATCACAGAACGTACCCGGAGAGGGAGAGATGCTTCGAGGTCACGGCGCAGTTGTGGGCGACTGTGGACAGCGTGTTTGCAGGCGACGCTGATGGCGGCTCCGAGTTTACGTACAAACATCGTCGACGTCAAATCATCTGGAATTCTCCGTAAACGAACATGTCGCACGTACAGCCAGTACAATTGTCTCAGAAAGCCCACGCATGCAACTTCAGCTTCAAGTTGAGCACCAGTAGTAAGCAATCTGAGATAGGGGTGCTCATTTTTGGTGTCCAGCTGAGTGACAGCGGGCCCGGGCTGATTGAGACTCGAGACTACAGGACCCCTGATAATAGGTATCAAGGCTTTGTGGAAACGCGGACAAATCAAGCCAAATTAGACCTCACCAGGCCTTATTTTTCGCGGACAGAAAGGCCCAAAAACAGGTGCACGTCTGATTTTTTCGCGGACATATATACCATGCGCTATCGATGCCTTATGCTTGTGTGGACATCTATAGTCTCGTGGTCCAGGGGTTACCGATTGAGCCATGTATGATTGGTTGATTCCTGGATACTAGGTTCGATTCTCCATCTAGGCATGTCTTTTTTTTCAACTTTTTCTCTATACGATGGATGTGGCCATTGTGGGTCCCTATCCCATCTCATAGTAGACTATGTCTATCCAGCATTTATTAAGTTATTGTAGTTCACATACTAGAAACATGACTGTTTCTATTTAACGAGTTCCATCTCGAATCGGAGATGGCGGAGTTGGCTCCCGCAGTGGAAGAACTGGCAAAATTCCGCCGCAAACGCAAGGCGGCGAGCGGTGTGGACATGATTTCTGACGGTGAATAGAGTGGTGCTATAGATATACATTACTAGAAGAGCAAAATTGATACATTTTAATGCCTTATCCTACAGTGCGGACAAAGGTCTTGTAAGCAGAGCCCTGATCAGAATCGCGGACATTTTCGGCCAAAATCCGCTCAGGCCACATTTTTCGCGG
>NW_006920410.1:217455-224507 GCF_000344685.1 Gloeophyllum trabeum ATCC 11539 | reverse complement strand
GGATGTGGCCATTGTGGGTCCCTATCCCATCTCATAGTAGACTATGTCTATCCAGCATTTATTAAGTTATTGTAGTTCACATACTAGAAACATGACTGTTTCTATTTAACGAGTTCCATCTCGAATCGGAGATGGCGGAGTTGGCTCCCGCAGTGGAAGAACTGGCAAAATTCCGCCGCAAACGCAAGGCGGCGAGCGGTGTGGACATGATTTCTGACGGTGAATAGAGTGGTGCTATAGATATACATTACTAGAAGAGCAAAATTGATACATTTTAATGCCTTATCCTACAGTGCGGACAAAGGTCTTGTAAGCAGAGCCCTGATCAGAATCGCGGACATTTTCGGCCAAAATCCGCTCAGGCCACATTTTTCGCGGACAAAACGGCACCAAATCCGGAAATTTGGTGCGGACAAAAAGGTCGGATTCTCAGGATTTAAAATAAAGCCTTGATACCTATTATCAGGGGTCCTGAGACTACGTACGAGGATAGCTTGCGAATCGAAGATCAAGAATCGAACTCAGCGACGATGACATGAGAAATACGCGGGTCGTCAGCCGCAAATGAGGCTGCAGGTGCCGCTGAATGCAATGGATGTGATAACTCCGCGGAAAAAGTACGTGGAGAACTGTCGGCACAGCAATGCGAAGGTACTAGTATACCCTCGCGGTACCGTCAGGACGTATGTCAGAGTTGCTCACCTACCAGGTCTCAGCGGCTGCTGAGGGGGATGGAACGGACCGAACCTCTTCATGAAGAATCGAAGTCGTAAGCGACGATGCCGCGCTCTTCACACTTTTAGTGCAGTGGCTCACTGGGGCCAACACTGTGGGCCCCAGAGAGGGGTAAATTCACCATGTTCGTAACCCAGAAAGTTAGTCATTTTAACTAGGTCAAACGGTGATTTTCACTGGCGGGCAGTACTTTTCACCAAGTATGCGGGTAGATCGCAATGGGTGAAAATCCACCTTTATATGGCCGGTTTCACCATGTCAGTCTTGTGTAGTTGTACGGGTGAAATTCACCCAGAATCCTGGTGAATCCTTATTGAATCTATTTCACCATAATTCCTGGTGATTTCGACCCATTGTCATTGCATTATATAATCATCATATTTCTTGCAAATCAATAGTATTGCAATACTACAATGTATTACAGGGATTTACACCGCATACTTCTACTACCTTGCACCAGCTATTCACTGAGCATTGGACTCACCTCAATGGATGCGGCACCGCAGCCAGCCAACTGGGGCACATTGTAGCTACTGTTGCTGTCCTCCATGGGAGGGTAGCCTGCCAGGCAGGTATGGACAGCCCTGGGCAGGCACCAACCACGTCGTTGTCGCCAGTAGCCTCGTCAAGAGGACTGCACCTCAAATGCTTTGTATATGAGGGTTATCGGGCCATGGACGGGTAATGTCGAACTCACCTAGCTACCTATGCACCATCTGCCTCAAAACTGCTGCCCTTCACACCACCTAGGATGACATTCAGCTATGCCAAAGAATGTGTAACCATGGGTTTCGTACCTGCTTCGACACCCAGAACAGGTTATTGAGTACAAAGGGGACATACCAACGGGTGGTCCACACTATTGATCGGCGCAGATTCCTCGCATCACTTGTGTTCGCCTATTATCCTGTAGTGCATGATTAAGGATGGGCGCGGGTGGCGGGTACCACCGCGGTATTGGGCCCGCGGGTCGCTCGGGTGCGGGCTTGGGTCTGAAATCTCTTGAACCGCGCGCTACCGTGAAACCGTCCCAACGGGTTTCGGGTCCCGCGGGTCTGGTGGAGGGTGCAATATTTATACGAAATTTGTGATTCTTGAGGCGTAAATGCAGCAAAAACATGGGAAGTTGGCTCCCGGTGATACTGGAGTCAGGTACGGCACTGTCAGATCCAGGTGTACAAAGAAACTGGCTCAACAGCACCTTCAATAGGGTGCCTTGAACCTGCAAAGCCCTACCTCGGGCATCGGCCAAGGGCACCCAGCGACCCGCGGCCTCTCGGGCGGGTTTTGTACCCTTACCCGCTACGGGTGCGGTACAGGCGGGTATGGGTCGGGGTGAGCGTGGCAGAGCCGCGGTGTCACCCGCGCCCAACCTTATGCATGATCAGTCGCAGACTGCCTCTGGAACACGATGAAGTGTATCATACCTTTAGGTGTCGGCATCCGCAAGCCCCGAACTCTGTTCCCTAGATCAAATTGAGCGCATCAAAGGGTACCTAGTGCACACGTCAGGTTGTCGTCGTCCGTCGTGCTCTGAATAGATGTACAACAGTGAGCCCTCCAGACCTAAAACACAAAAGAGAGCACGGCTGGAGGAGTCTGTGGGTGAGGAGGTGGTGGTCGCAGTTCAAGTTGGACTATGCGACGTACGCGTCATAAGTGGCGCTGACCGTTCGGAGATTCTCACGGTACCAGCACTACGCAAATCACGACTTAGCGGCGTCAGAGACCACCAGTACTTGTACTGTCGATGACCATCTCACTTCAAATTCTGTATAGTTATACACAGTATTCACAGAGTTCAGTGTATTACATGTCAAAGAAATGAACTGAATGTGATTTATGAGACAATTAGGATGGCGATTATTTCATGTGGTGATTTTCACCCATATCTTGGGTACCGGTAAGCATGCATTTCACGCCCGGGTAAATTCACCCAGCTTCTGGGTGAAATGGAAAAGGTGAATTTCAACCATGCAATCACCAGTACCCACTTGTCACCCACTTTCTGGGTGATTCACGAATTTCACCCGGTTACATGGTGAAAATACCCGTCGCTGGGGTTCACAGTGCAAGTGAGTAGCATCCTGCCGTGAAGCCGAAGATAACGATGGAACAGAACAGAACAAATCTAAATTCCAATCCATGCTCACACATATTTCTCTACAACAAAGTATGGAGTAGACGAGTTTGTCCGAGCCTGAGGATCATAGTCGGTAACTTATCACGGGAGGCGCGAGCCATGGATAGGTCACTTCTGTTTCACTATGATGGACGCGACGACCGCGCAGAACAGATATGTGAAGTGCTAAATGGCTCTGGTCAGTACAGAGGACTCCAAGATATACCATATACTGACCATGTATGTCTTGTGATCATAGCGAGGGCCGTCATGATTCATGGTCCGGTAGGCCAAGTATACATGGGTCAGCGCCAGGGGAATAGGCGCAATGTCCGCCAGTCGCCCAACGCGCAGTACCGCGTATGCGGCTGGAACGAAGCCACATGCGTATATCCTTCTGCTTGTGATGTCCCCGTAAACAAGCTGCATTGTCCTCCGCCCAACCCTCGCATCTCCCTTCATGTCTCGAAAATCCTGGATCGGCATGAGGATGCCGGTCCATACCGCAACTGTGAGAATGTACGAGCGATTGGTCAAGTCGAGAGGGGAGTTAATCTTCCAGCAGCCGCTGAGGAGCGCCCACATCCCCGGTGTTAGTGCGATGCAATTCTTCCCAAACCAATGGTTGCCTGCCGGCGTCAAATTCAGGAAGGCCACCACAGCGACCAAGCAAAGCGTTTCCGGCAATATCGCTGGATAGAATATCCCGATGATGATGAAGCTAGAGAGGACCACTGCCCATCGCCCAATCGCGCCCTTCAGTGTGACTAGCTTAGACGGTATCGGCCTGTCCGGTTTATTGATGCGGTCTTCATCGACGCCAGTTATCTGGTTGGAGAGGTCGGCAAAATACACGAAGAAGGTGACCCACACGACGACGCAGGCGGAATGGATTATGATGGACTGGAGTGACATGGTGGTGCTTCGCATGGCAGCGATGGCGAGAAGGGATCCGGGGATGAGAGTGGTTGACCAATCCCTCCAGGAAACCCTGAAGAAAATGGCACATTCTTGCGCAATAAAACTGCGGGTGCGTTGCAGAACTTGCATCTGGATGGATGCCCTTGAATTGAACACAGGCCTTGCACTTTATACTCACAAAAATCTTAGTATCGGAAGTCGGTCCCGTTCGGAAAGGCGTGGTGCACAGGCCCCTTAAATCCCTGCATCCTGGTGTATCTAACGGCTTGCACCCGCTCGGACCGTTGTGGACTGCAGTGATAACAACACACCAATTTAAAATCTCTTGATAGATATGGAAGCGTCAATACTAGAAATGATTATGCTGAAGATGCCACAAAGGTTTCCTATTGGCGAGTTTAGATCGCACGTTCTTTGAGTCGACGAGACTTCGGAGCCTGACGTGCCAGTGGTGCCTGCACCGTAGTATAGCAGTCAGTCATCCCCGGCTAATTTGAATCGACAGCTAATGTTCCGTACTGTAAGGCGCTGCATACAGCAGATGGCTGGTATGGTCTGCCACATTCTTCATGCTTTCTACTATTACTGAGGTGAATTGGAACTCATTCTTGCGACGGAGCATGCGGCCAGATCCGCACCTCCCTGCCGGCGAGTTCGAATTATACGTACTCTTCAGCAGAAGAGATAACCCATTGATATTGACTTATCTTAAATATGGAGGAATCAAGTTACGACCTGAATCAAGTTGCTGTCAATGCCAATGCTACCTCCGAATTCGAATTACCTGTATCGAGTAGGTGTCAGCGCACACGCACTTTCCATTCCCGCTCTACCTTCCTCTGGCTTCCTTTTGCGTACTGCCATAGCATCCGCATAACGTAGACTGGTCACGAATCTCAGGTTGCAGTTGAGGTTCTGCTGAGCGCTACACTTTATATCTCCAGTCGATGAGATCATGTGTTACCAGTATTTACTTGCTATGAAATAGTTCCAAAATGGCACCACCATCCGTAAATTGCGCTACAGGCAGCCGGAGGTCTGCTCCCAGTGCTGTCGATGAGCATCAACACAAAGCAGCCACCGGTGCCGATATTTGTTACACACAAGCGTGAGCGTGCTCCGCAGCTGTTGCTCGGCTCCAGGGCCTTCCGTGATCGAGACAGTAGGGTCCCATTGCTTCATATTAACAGTTGGGTTCTCATCAGGATCTTCCCCAGATACCACATCCATTGGCCAGATGAGCAGTCGATGACACGAAAGTTGTCACGTACATGTCCCTCGTCTATAGGCAGTAAGAGGAACGCCAATAAACACTCAATAGCATGGAACGTACGCTGTCACGCGCTCCGAGTTAGCGGCAGCTGACCGAGACTGTTGAACTTGAGGCCAGCAGAGCAGAGACATCGTGATCGTGTCGCCTGCTGTATTCCGCGCCACAGAAAACGGGGCTTGTCAAGCCTTGTACGCACCTGAAGAACGCGGGTAACGAAAGGAGGCGATGACCATGTAAGATTTGTCACTCCTCTGCTGAATCCTTGCTTCACCGTGGTTGTTTTGGGGAGCACTGATTATCACCTCCACTGGAGATGCGTAACCCCAAGCATACCCTGAACGCCGTCAGACTCCCTAGGAAGAACGAGATTTCACTTGCTGTCATTTAGAATTATTCTATGCAACGTACCGTCGTTATTTTGAGAACGTTTGTTATCATCTCCACTGGGGATAGCGTAACCCCAGGCATACCCTGGGCGCCGTCAGACTCCCGAGGAAGACTGAAATTTCGCTCACTGTCATTTAAAATGATTGTCCTCGGGTGGGTGTGAGACTATTATTGGTCCCGGTCGCTTCAGCAATATTGGGCATGCGAGGCGCCTCTCGCAATCGGAGCGCATGATACGGGGAGAGGGACATTGGTGAGTATTATCCACCTGGACCGTATCCCGTTCAGCCTGACTTGCACTACCTTTACGGACGTCAGAGACAAGGCATCTGGTCTCGGACATCCATGAAGAAAGCTAACTGAGTTGCTGCCAGAGTTAGACAGAATAGCACCTCACCCCCTCTGGAAGTAGGACAGTCTCCATTGGACGTCCAACTTCCAGAGATTGGGCAGATAATCAGCCATGAGGCAATCCTAGAACGTTAACGTTGAGATAGAGCGGTAGTGGCAAAGACCATCAGAGGCGGAGCTCGAGCCGTGCTGGTATAGGCCACGAGAGGAAGTGATTCTTCCTGTCATCTCTCCCAATATCAACATGAGGTATATGCGCCTACAGATTTCCTCCTGCGAGGTTCGTTTTCCGTGGTTCTGACGACGCGCCCCGCTCTACCCGATACTTCATCTTCACAGCCTTTCGTCTTCCGTGAAAGAGCATAATCAGAACGCAGGTGAGCTCGGGGGTGGAGTAAGCCTGAGATGACAACCAGCGGGCCCCGAGGAGCAGATCAGCCAGGTTTCTATGTGGCAGGGCACAGTCTGGAAGGCAGAGGGATCGCTGATGATTGAGACCGCTGAACCAGGTACAGCACCGGGACCTGCGGGAGCCTGTATGTTTGTATACATCCGTGGACTCACGCTGGGGACGGGCAACGCCTGCAGAGCTCACGGCGGCTGACTACATCAGCAAAAAGGCAGGCGCGCTTTGCCGCTTTCTGACTTAACTAAGGAAAATAAGGTCGCTTGGGAACTTTAGCGGTGCCTTAGTACCATTACTGCCTTAGTCTAAGAGAATCCGTACCCAGTCTACTAAGTTGGATGTATCTCAGCGAGTCAGTTGAGGTAAGACGTCAGGAGACGCTGCGCCAGGTGCAGGACCCGGGAATCTCCTATGTATGTATGTCCGATTTTTGCACTTTTGAGGCCCCAAAATTGGCCATTTCATTGTCGGACTTAGCACTTTTGAGGCTCCCCAGTGACCGCCTACGCCGGAATGTATGCCGGAACTTAGTACTTTTGAGGCCCAATGGAGCCACCAACTCCAGGTGGCTGAATTGCCTACAGTCGTTTGCATAAGAAACTGAACATCACGTTTCTGCGCGCGCTGTTTGTCCGTGCCAAATATGCCCTTCTCGGGTAACTTCAGACGGCCTCTCGCGGGGCTCATTGGCTAGGTAAGGACTTGTAGATGTCCGGAGGGGCATCACTCCATACCCATGCCTTTGCGGATCATATGCTATATAACCTTGGGTCTGCTGCACTCAAGGGTACCTTTGAAAATATGGTGCTCACTGCCGTAGCAGCACAGCGATGGAGGACATTCAACAAGCCGAAAGT
>NW_006920410.1:132712-216918 GCF_000344685.1 Gloeophyllum trabeum ATCC 11539 | reverse complement strand
CCGTACCCAGTCTACTAAGTTGGATGTATCTCAGCGAGTCAGTTGAGGTAAGACGTCAGGAGACGCTGCGCCAGGTGCAGGACCCGGGAATCTCCTATGTATGTATGTCCGATTTTTGCACTTTTGAGGCCCCAAAATTGGCCATTTCATTGTCGGACTTAGCACTTTTGAGGCTCCCCAGTGACCGCCTACGCCGGAATGTATGCCGGAACTTAGTACTTTTGAGGCCCAATGGAGCCACCAACTCCAGGTGGCTGAATTGCCTACAGTCGTTTGCATAAGAAACTGAACATCACGTTTCTGCGCGCGCTGTTTGTCCGTGCCAAATATGCCCTTCTCGGGTAACTTCAGACGGCCTCTCGCGGGGCTCATTGGCTAGGTAAGGACTTGTAGATGTCCGGAGGGGCATCACTCCATACCCATGCCTTTGCGGATCATATGCTATATAACCTTGGGTCTGCTGCACTCAAGGGTACCTTTGAAAATATGGTGCTCACTGCCGTAGCAGCACAGCGATGGAGGACATTCAACAAGCCGAAAGTACGGCTGATTATCCGAGTCCCGGGGGGAAAGATGAAAAGGGCCTAAGATATATTTCACCATAGTATTCTGTCTTTATCACTACAAAATAACTCAATACTATGTTTGCTATCATTCTATGACCAGTAAACACTGCTGTTGCCCATATATGCGCTTCTAAATCGCTCCTTGTGGCTTGTATCAGCCTTCTGTGGCACTGTCACAGATAGTGTGACATTGTGTGACATTGTGACATGTGTGTCCGACTTAGCACTTCTGAGGACCAAAAGTTAGCACTTTTGAGGCCATTCTGAGGCCTTTTTTTGGACATACATACATAGGAGATTCCCGGGTCCTCCAGGTGCGCTAAGGGGCAAATTCCTGTACTAAGGCATTCGATGAGCTCAGTGGATGTAATCTTAAGTTCCCCCAGTTCCTAAGGCACTCCTTACTAAGAATAGAGGCTTCCGAATCTATCAAGGACCTGATAATCAATAAGCCGTATTGTACCAGGACGCAAGAATTTAGTGTTAATGTACGAAGGCCGGAGGGATCAGGTAGTAATGTGGCCACAGCTAGTAAGAACACATTTTCATAATCAAGAGTACAGTAATATCGTGCAGAGCTAAGAACTGAGGCGGCTTCATCGCCCTCCTTGCCGCTCCTCCTCCTCCTTCACCTCCTGCCTCTTCTTCCGCTCCTGTTCCTTCCGTTCCTTCCTCTCCTTCTCCTCAACCTCCTCCTCCTTCTTCTTGCACTTCTCCTCCTTCTTCAGCCTCTCCTTCTCGCGCGCATCTGTGAGCCGCTGATTCTTCGTCTCCTCGGTCTCCATGTGGACGATATTGCAGCGCGGACTGGGGGCAGGCGACCGCAGTGCAATGGGCGCTCCAGCCTGCGCCTGCTGCTTCCTGAGCTCCTGCAAGTCCACCTCCTTGCTGTCCGCGGCCTTGATGACAACCTTCGACTGTCTAGGTACGAACGCGCTGGCACCTGTGTTCAGCCATGCATTGCCGGCAGGAAGCACAGGTCTGAGGGATGTGGGGTTGAGGGAGGAGAGGAGATGGAGCTCGCGCTGCTTGAGGGAGTTTAATGCTGGGCAGGGATAGTGTGTGCAGGTGCGCGGACGCTGGGCCCTTGCAGTGGCGGCGGGGATTACGGGGAGACATAGGCATAATATGGGGCAGCCCGGGTGGACCGGGAGGAGCATGAGAGAGGTGGCTTTGCGGATGATGCTGTTGAGGAGGAAAGCCTTGCGGCGGCATGTGCTACTGGCCACGGGGAGAATACGGGGGCATGTAGTGTTCCAGAGGGAGTCCGGGCATGTACGAGTACTGTAGGTATCCAAATCAGTTTGTCTTCTCTGAAACGCTACGGAAAACATTAGTCTTACATAGTAAGGCTGCCAGCCGACGGGTGTACCGGGCGGCAAACCTGCAGGTGTCCCAGGGTGCGGGTGAGGCGTCATACGAGGGCTAGGCATAGCCGCTGGCACAGCCTGAGGAGGACCGGGAGGAGAAGTGGGACCCGTCGACGGCCAAGCGCCAGCGCCCCCTGCCCCGTTCGTCATCGGTCTGAAAGACACGGGCGAGCGAGGAGGTTGGCCAGGTCCATTAGCAGGTGTCGTAGGTGTTCTAGATTGTGCGCTTGATGTAAAGGGGGTATACAAGCCGGTGCCTAGCTGCGAAGGCTGTGAAGGCGGATGCTGCGGGCCTTGAGGCGGCGTCTGCTGGGGTAACGAGGATGGTCTTACAGAGGGAGAGGACTTTGGAGACGGTGATGATACAGCGGGCGACGAGGCATTCGGGCTCGGATTTTAGAACAGTTTGGATATGTTGGCCTTGCTGATGGGCTTTGACGCGTGGGTCGCGCCTGACGAGCCGTTCGCCGCCGTCCGTACGGACCCTACTGGCGACTTGCCATTCGCCTGTGTCGTTGACGGCGACGCGGGAACCGTGCCAAACGATTTTACGGTTTCGGCATTGATGGCCGGTATACTGGCGGGGGAGGAGGAGATGGGCGTCGATGACGCGTTGTCTATCGATCCAAAGGTAACCGATGAACCTGTTGAACAAATGAGCTCATTTGCGAAGGATATCTCTACCGGCAGTCTTACCTTGCTTGACGGCACTAGCACTACTCCGTGGTACAGATACACCATCCTTGATCGACACACCCTGACCAGTGAGAGCACTAGGATGTCTAGAATGGGTCGCAGTGGCTGGAGGGGTTGCGCTCGATGGAGCGGGCGACTGAGTTCGCGGTGAAGGAGCTGACGAAGTGCTTTGAGGGGGTCCCCGTGCCCAAGCTGACTTTGACGGAAGAATCTTTGATTGTGAACTAGAGAAAACTTTGCTTATTCTGGGCAGAATAAATAGCAAAAAATCGTCAGCAACTCACCGTGCACCCGCCAATCGCAAGATACGACTCACAGATTTTTGATTCTTGTCGTGATTTATCAGATGTCAGAGTACGTCGTGCGCGTGGATTGACAGCGGACGGTCGCAAGTTGGAGGTTAAGTCCGTCTCGGGTTTATCCGAGTTGCATCCGAGCGAGTGTCTCATGCTCTCCGGCTGCATGGGATCTAGTAGACTAATGACACTAATATCCATATTTCAATGGTCTTTACTAGGATTGTCTTTCAGGTTCAAAACACCCTCCCACTGGTTGCATGGAAGGCACCAAATGTGGCAGTAGTGAGGTACTACTTGAATGGACCTGAGGTCATCAAATATCAGTCTGACTGTATATAGGATCATCAGATTCGAATGGGAACTCTATGAAGTATAGTAAGGTAGTGTTCTATATTGCTTAACTAAATCAATATGCTATCTCAAAAGCATGATGGTCAGCATATTTGTTCACATAAAATGACTGGAAGGCGTCAAGAGAATCTGAGAAGTGAAAACCAACAGGCAGGTTCTTCTTTCCTGTGACTCCAATCAGATGTGCCCCCCGGACAACACAGTTAAGATGTATGACGGATACAATAGGTCGCCTCCGGTTATCCAGAACAGGTGTCACAATCCACATTCCTGTCTCCGGATCAGGGAAATCCATGACCGGAGAAAACCAGTTCACCAGAGCACAAGGATATGTGACTCCCCTAAACTTGAAGGAGAAGAAGAGACGAATACGGACAGCTTGAAGTCCAGCAAAACCTTCAAGGCCTGTATCAGACTGTACAAATGCACAATCATACCGCGGATGGCCTTTTCTCCAACTTGGTGAAGCTCGAATACGTTCCTTGTGCATACCACCAGCACCGCATGGATCACTTGGGGCATAATAGACTGAAACAGCTGAATGGAAGGTGGAAAGAGATTGAATGCCTTCCAAGTCATCCAGTGTTACTGGACTGCCTGAGGTGCGTAAATTCATCACATCATTGAGGAAATTTAACACCAGTTTTGGCAGTTGCTGGTACTGAATATGCTTCCCAAGATCTCCCAGTTTGCGGGGATAACCACGGGATAATAGGAGCAATCATGATTACAAGGAAAAAATATTTTTACATCCAGCTTACCTGGCTTGCGAGCAAGATTAACATATGCTAGGACACTGGGCCCATCGACTTCACCATCATCATCATCATCATCAGCATCTCTAGAGGGGTTCAATAGTGCTTGAGGATGTTTATGTAGATCAGTGCCTTGACACAGATGTGAGTAATACTTAGGATAATTATTGATTTACTGACCTGGAGCTGAATCTGCTAACATCCCACGTGCTATGAAGTTTACTCGCATGGCTGAAAGCTTGTCTAGCCTTTGGTTGGTCACCATCATTTGCATGATAGCTTCAAAATGGTTGGATCGTCGCCAAGGCTCTTTCACAGCTTTGATATGCTTGGACTCCGTGATTGACGAACATAAACCATTTGGGGCTCCAAATAAGCAGATGAGTGACTTGTAATGTGAGAGTGCATGCTGTCGATGAAGTGAAAAGCCTTCACGAACTCCCAGTTCCTGAAAGATGACTCGATATTCATGGAATCGACATAGTGCATCTTCAAGTTCTTGCAATGTCTTCTCATTATGCACATTCCTCCTGCATAGATAGCAAAAGTCCAGGAAGGCACTGATTGCTTTGACCATTTTCTCAGGGACATGTCCGGCAATTGCAGGGAGATAAACCTGTCAGCATAGAATAATCAGTCAAATAGTAGCATGGATGTTCCTACCCTTACTTTCATGAGTGCTTTAGAGTCATCACCGGTCCATTGCTTAAATCCGCGGCCTTGGGGAAACCGGCGTAGACCTGGAAAAGGGGGTACTGCTGAAATACTGCAGAAATTACCTCATTTTATCGATTGTAGCATAAATGAATCAGATCAGATCACTCACCGACGGTCTATATCAGCAAGGATTGTGTTTGCCTTTGCCTGGCCATGTGCCTTCACTAGATATGTCTCTACCCATGTCACCAGATGGTCTTTGAATGAACCTTTGATGATTTGATGCAGGATATCAGGTGCAAGAAGCTCATGAATGTCCGCACGGGGAAAGTCATTGGTAAACGGCTGCAATAGATGCTGAATAGTGGATGCCAGCAGTGGCAGATCAGACTTACAACAATGTCGGCAACAAGTCCATAGATTTCCCAGGCATCACCAAGCTCGTAATTCTCTGCAATATCATCAGACTGTTCCCGTGAACGTGGTGAGGCTGGAGTATCAAGATCACTGGGATGAGCAGTGCACCTGTAATCAATAAATCAGGGAAGCTCTGATGGCAGAAGATTGAGACACTGTACTTGGGGCACCAGTTATTCACAATGCATGCCAGCAATGCTTGCTCTGGATAATCGGCAATGTAAGGTCCAAGCCCAAAAATGGTACACCGGAAGTGGCCATCAGGATACCGCATTATCTCTGGCACTGTCATGCCATTGGGTAGTGGTTGAAGAATGGTGGAAAGAGATGAATGAAATAGTTGTCGCCGGAATTTGCGGAACTTGTTGTCATTTGCATACTGCCTATCCGCTTTATCCAGGTCAGTCATAGTGCAGGCACAGATATAACTTGAAAACTATACTCTTGGCAATAGCAAGAAACCCAATCAACACCACACCATCACGATGAGCCCGGCGTACATTATTGTGGATATTTCCAATTGACATATAGAGTGGATAGTATTCATTTTGACCAGTGGCAACAGATACTGTGGTCTTGTCACTGCCCAGGATGATAGGGACAAAGGTAGCACCATCAGCATCACAGTCTTGAGCGATAGTGTTCTGCACCCCATGAATTTAGTAGCCTGCCAAGAAACTAATATAACTCAATCACTCACACACTGCTTCCATGCCCAGTCACACACTGCTTCCATGCCCAGTCACCAGACATAAAATCCTTGTACCTTCGTCCCTGGTCCTGATCGAAATCCTGATATACGGCATAATCAAACTCCCCTGCAAAGTCTGGATTATCCAGGAGGCGTGTCACTACTTCATAAGGATCTCGATACCACACAGTATAGTCAGAGTCCATCCACTCCGGGGTATTGTGAGCTGGTCTCTCTCCTTGATATGTGACATCAAAAGACTTCCAAGCAACGTCTCCAAGGACAGAAGAGTCAATTTTCTTCAACATGTCTACATGATTGATGAAGGGAGGGAGGTCGTGATATTTGCGTAATGTGGCTCCCCATAATTTCATGAGGTCATCAATCTGGTCTTGTGGCATCTGGTTGCGGCGGAACAAGAAATCAGCAGTCTCGAATTCAACTGCACTCTGAAATGGTGTCCAGTCATTTGATCCTCTTGTTTTATGGGTGACTGGTGGGCTCCCTGGTTCCAGAAAAGCTCCAGACTGGTCACAAGGACGGCCTATGGCATAATTTTGATCAGTAATGCAATATAGAACATGGAGTACTATTAGTAAATCGCATATTCTGGAGATGCACTGGTTACAGGTACAGTCAAACACAATCTGTCCCTGTAACCATTGGTAATGAATAGCACAGGTACGGGTAACCCATGTGGGTTACAGGGAGGGTCCTTGCGGGTATGGGTCATACCTGTGAACCGCCAGGTCTCAAAAATGTGTCATTCAGTGCATCTTCAAAACTGAAACCCATGAGTACCCATACCTGACCCATCGACGTGGGTTTTGTTGCAGGTGTGATATGGGTATGCACTTGGACACCCGTGGGTATACCCATGCAGATCCTTAGCTCCATTGGTACCTCTACCTGTATCCCACATAGATTATTCAGCTAAAGACATACCATTAAGATGCTCATGAGCAATGCGAGATCCTGGCAGCTCTGGGACTGGCATGACATCATGCTGAATAGTGAAATCCTCAGCATCACTCTCTGATCCAGAGTCTGAGCCTTTGAACAATGTCCATAAATGATCACATAGAGTATCATTGAAATTCTAGCACACCTGAGTCTTGCTGAGAGTCTCTACTCATGGGTGGGTCTTCATTCTCTGATTCCAATCCCTCAGGGTCTGGAATAAATCGGAAGCTATCCTGCCAGCTATCTGATTCTCTGATCTCTGAAGGGTCATCATTACCAGACTGAGGCACAGCACTGGGGTTGGTGCTCTCGGATGATGAGCTATGGATCTCCACAGATTGGCCATGGTCCTTGTGCTTGTGCTGGATGTGCTGCGTGAGGCCTGATGTCGCCCGGAACTTCTGCCTACAGCCTGGAAATGGACATGGAATGTTTCTGGCATGAATACTGCGATTTCTTCGAGCACTGGCAATCATGGGGGATGGTGGTCGCTGCATCATTGTGATAATGTGAGGCCTGCAGAGGCAGAGGACAGTAGACTGCCAAGTGATACGCGGTGCGGGCAGTGGCGGTGCTGTCCCTTACCATTTTGGGATCTCCGACTTTATACGTGGTGAACGTTCAAGTCTTGTCTCCGGTGTACTCTCATTCACGCAGGCCTACCATCGCCCTTGTGCCCGCTTCATTCCATCATGGCTCCAAAGACGAGACAGCGCTCTGGGGCTGCCAATCAACACCTCCAGGAGGAGTTGAATGTGCATCCCCCTTCTCGCAGAAGAAAGAAGCTTGACCGGGACGCGGGCCGAAGCTTGCACTCTGCAGAAATGGGAGATACAGACCGGATTGGCCTGTCAGAGGATGCTGGCGATAACAATCTTCAGCTGAAGCGCAAGCGTCCCCCCGCTACCCCTCAAATGTCTGATTCTGAAGCAGCACCTGCGAAAAGAAGGTGCACTCCAGCTCAGGCTCGGAAAGGCACAAATGTGTGTATAGACAACGAGACTGATAAGGAGAATGCCCTGCAGGACAGTGAACGCTATGGGTACAGCAGCGAATCTTACCTGCCCGAGAATAATATGGACATGGATCCCCCTTCTAACTCTGATGCGGCCTCCGAAAATCTACCTGTCAAGAGGAGAACTCGGAAAGGCAGCAACCGGTCTCAGAAAGGCACTGGACGTGCAGCTGTTGGCCAAGGCCGCAACGAGCTGCATCCCATTTCCGAGGAGGAGGAGTATCGTGACGGTAGACCTAGCGAAAGTCATTCTCGAAAGCAGGGCGGGAAGACATCTGGGTCTCAGACTTCAGTTCCAGTCAAAGCCAGGTGCGTGTGCTATGAGCGGTCTTCACATGGCCTTGCTCACTCTTCGAGCACAGACTCAAGGCAAATTGGATGTCTCAGAAGTCGGAGCATGCGAAACACGAACGTACCAAACCAAATGCGGTAGCACATGCTGGAGCAAAGTCTACATCCTCGAATCATGCTCCAGCCACTGGTCACCAACCCGCTCGTCGTGGTTCTTGCGAACGCGAAGCGTCTCCATCCCCGCCACCACCCCAAGTTGATCTTATCATGGCGTGCGGATCATCCTCTCGAGGCTGGGCGTCTGCAGTCTTCTCTCGGCCACAGACATCTACGATTGCCGACTCCTTGAACAAAAGGATAAGCAAGGTTGCATCGCCAGTCAAGGAGGGCGGGTTTCCAGGGGACGAGGATGAGGGGCATGAGGAAGAAGCAGCAAAGTCGAGTCCAGTGAAAGGACAGAAGCGAGTTACCTCTTCAGTAAGTCTGGTGATCTGTTGTGTAGTTCTCGAGGCTGACTACCTGTAGTCGATGGTGTCCGTTCATGTTTCCCACCCGCCTCTTGAGAGTATCTCCGGCGCCAATGGCCATCACTCAGCGGCTCGTGGAACCCAAGATAAGAGGAAGGAGCATCGTAGTGGGCCGAACCGTGACAGAGATGAACAGGAGTACCAACCTCGCCGCCGAAGGCCTAACGAGCAATAGATGCACGATGCTGAGGTTCTGCCATATGAGCACGGATGGGATGACACCATGCCGCGTGCTCCTGCGCTCGATACTGAGCGTGCGAGCCAACCCACTCCGCAGGCCCATCACTATGGCGATGACGTTTCCTACAGACCTCGCGACGAGTACGACTACTCTCCCGAGGTTCGCTACTCCACACCCTACGACAACGACTACAACTACAACTACGATGGCTTTCTGCATGGTCCAGTGCCCGTCGGCATCGGTTATGAGAGCTTATTCAAGGCTACAGGTAGCCATAACATCTGCAGTGATGAACACGATGGGCCGGCCCGTACGAACATCCGCGCCAGCTCTGATTGGTCTGAAAGGCACAGCGAGAAGGAACAAGGTAGACGGCGGGACCAAGGCGGAACAGCTCCCCAAATGAATGCAGTCTATCTACAGACAGCAGTTTTCTCTCCGCCGGCTGTACCTCTGACTACTCCAGGTTTTCCTGTTCCACATCAGCTCCCCGAGGGGCGGCAGGTTTCCCCTCCCCCGCTGCAGTGGTATTCTGTCCCCAAGAAGCCATCGGGGCCACAATCGGGCTCCCAACAACCTTCCGTGCCTGCGCCGCCAGCCCATAGCCGGTCGCGACAGCGCTCTGTCTCACGATGCCCACCTCGTTCTCGCCAGGGTTCCGTTGCGCCCACTGTGATCGAATATGAAGACGAGCACGATCCCCTCGACTACGAGCTGGGTGACGACAGTTCCGAAGAACAGGCTGTTGTTCGTGAAAGCCGGCGGAACCGCCCCCGTGGCAAGGGTCGCTTGCCTGCGCCGAGCTACGATAACCTTCCGGCTGGCGTGACGAGAAATCAGTTCCGGCATGTATTCATTCCGACAGTTGCTAAGTACTTTGCTATGTCCTCTGCTGATCCTTGGAGTTCTGCCACACCCGAATACATCAAGATCATTCAAGCTGTGTGGTCTCACGTCTTCCCGGATATTCATTATACATTTTCGTTAGGATCTCAATGCAATGTGTCTCGTCTGGTACGTGAACGATTCCTGCGATCGAGCCCAACTAATGATCTGTCAGATTTCCCAACGGCTCTGTGAATGGCGCAGCAATATCGGTAATGCTGCTATCAAGGCGATCATGCTTATAGAGGAGAATAGTGACACCCTGCGTGATGCTGCCATGCGCCGTGAAACTGCTAAGCGTTTGACTGAGGAGAATGTCTGGCCATTCCTGTATGCTGACTCTGCTTCGGATGATCCTGAGGTACGTCCGTCACTTTGAAAGTTGATCGTGGTTTGATCTTTCCAGTTACAGGAGTGGTCGGGTACGTTCGCTGCAGATCCGATCTTGCATGCACTCAAGGTGCACTATGCATTCATCGTGGGTCATACTACTATTCCGGCACTTGCAGCATCCGTGTCCCGTTACCCTTTTAATGCCTTGGCACTCGCTACCGCGGCTGTGAGTTAGTATTTTCCTCTGTACAACAGCTGCTAATTTCTAAACTAGGTTGAACATGCGCTACATCTATGGGGAGAGGACTATCTGTCGGGCACAAAATCGGAAGCCAAGCTGCCCTCCTTCAACGGTACCACGTGGGGCGAGGCGACGAAGGCATGGCGCACGTCAATCAAAACACTCGATAGTTCAGCATGGGCATATATCATTGGGAAGGCTAGTGAGATTGAAGATGTAGTCCGCAAGCCCGTCGTCACCTCAGAATCGACCGCTGTCAAGAGCCGAGCCGGGGTTGTTGCACGCCCCCTTTGCCGTGGCCTTTGATTCGGAAGATACATTTAGTCCTGCACTGCTGGTAAGTGTTCAGCGCATCATTCTGTATGTTTTCTGCTGTCTCGTTTGCTTTCTCGTTGTCGTGCTGCGTAGGCTATCTCTCCGTAGCTTTTTCCGTATGCCCGTATGCCCGCCCTGCCTGTCTGTCTTCCATTTCTCGCTGTTTGTTGAGCAGGTCTCTAGAGTGCTTTAGAATACAACCCCTTGTTAATGAAGATTTAGTTGCCCATTGGACTGCATGCTTTGTACCCTTAGGCCCTTGACTGAGTCTGACTCCTTGAAGGCTCCTTAGTTAGCGTGCAGCCTGTCGTTATGTTGTACCCTTAGTTTTACCTTGGATTCACGGTGCTCCATAACTTAGGCCCTTAGGCCGTCTGAAGCCTTATACGGCCATGGCTTGATGCACTTGATAAACTGCATGCTGAGGTCTGACCCAACTTAGGTCTGTACTAAGGTAGTGGTGCTTAATTCTGAAAGGGGACCCCCATGGATTAAGAATTCCCGTATTACCCTTTGTATGCCTTAATTCGTACTTAGGTCGTCTTAGCGGTGTTCGCCGTTTTGCTGATGTAATGGTCCGGGGTCGTGAGAATAAGAAGCTAGGACCGGCAGGCCCCGGCATCCCAAATTGAGATATTCCAAGTTGACCTGGTGGCGTCGATGTACTTATGAACATCCTGAGAGCGTGCCGCGGCCAGCCGCGAGTCCCATGACCTCGGAGACGTCTTGCCGGGCCACGGACCAAAACAGTAGCAAATATGGCGTCCTGGCAGGCGTTGCCCGTCCCCACTTGACTCAAGCTGGTACCGACCCGTAGTGTTGTGCCCGGCCTGGCTTCAAGCCCGAGCCAGGCCAGGCCAGGCCCTATTTAGCCAGACCCGAGCCAGGCCAAAGCCCTACTCAAGCCCGAGGACAGGGCCTGGCTTGGGTTGTCCAAAGCCCGAGCCAGGTCCGGGGCTTTGTGGCGCAGGCTAAACTTGTCAGTAGAGGGCCATTGCTATGCATGGCAGGACACGAGTCCTGAGTTGTGTCTGATAAGTGTTAGCATTGGGTGTATAAATGTTCCAATTGATGTATACAGTCCTCTTTCTTATGCACATATTGAAATCCCTTAGATGTGCATTTGGAATGTCCCCTTCATTCATACTTTGTCCTCCTGTGGCTCTGCCATCATTGTACCATAAAAGTACCTGCCACTCTGACATATTAAAAGTTGGTCTGTATTGGTGGCTACAAAAAGACTACAAAATTGTATTTGTACCCAGTGCAAGGGATAGTAGCAGCTGCACTACTAGACACAAGTAACATAGATCAAAGTGCTCCTCTGCTGCCAATCAAAGATTGGCAGCTTTGTGACACAGGTCTTTCCTCCCCAGTGGAAGAGATAGTCAATAATACCTGCAGATAAGGTTGGGCATGGGTGGCGGGTGCGACCGTGGTGTTCAACCCGAGGGTTGCTCGGGTGTGGGTATGGTGCGTGGACTGCCCACACCACGCCATACCATGACCCGCGACGCCGGGTATACGGGTCTGCGGTTCTTGCAGATGGGTCATGTTTATCACCCAAAATGGTAAAAATTGCACTTGAAAATTGACTCATTGGCATATTGCGGAGCGTATGGCGGCTGTTACCAGCCTCAAGAGTGCAATAGACAGGCAGCCGGCTCTATTGGTAAGCCATTTCCCACACCTTTGTACTGGTGGCAAGTCACCTCGGGCATTGGCCAACGACCCGCAAGCAGGAGCCAATGAGAAGCCAGAGATGCCAACCGGCGCGGCACCTCAGCCACCGACTACAAAGAGCCACAGAAGTCAATTCCCACGGTAACAACATGCCACACATGACAAAGAGCATGCAGTAAAGGAAGGAGATATGCTTAAATGCTCAAACTATTCCAGTAGACAGATAACCCAAATAAACCTCTTCATAGAAGAAACCACGGAAATACATGAACAACCTGAGACGAAAACACAGTGTGATTGCAAACAGACACTACAAATCCGATTTTGCAGTCTTTCTGTAGTCTCCAATACAAGCAGAAATTGAATATTGTATTCAAGACTATGGCGCAAAGTCGCACGCATTCTCGGCAACACTGATACCCACGGGTACAACGTTCGCAATTTTTCCGGTAAGGACTCATCCTTCGTAAACTCAGGACTCGTAACTACCGTGGGAGTCGGGGATGCAGCGTCATTGATAGCAGCTACGCGATAGATAAGATGAAGGTGGCTCGGAGTTGTTGGCGCTAGGTGCGTGCTACGATGCCACAAGATCATTGTGGCCCATCTATATCACCTGACTTCCAAATGTGGCTATAGCATTCTCACCGTTTGGCGGTGTAGTGATGCTGTTTTGCAAAACTTCGAGAGGCGGATCGTGACAAAAACGTGATGGATCTCGCGGGGATGTCACACGTGACAAACTTTTGCAAAACCCCCTGCACACCCCGGCATCTGTCCAGCATCCTCTACACCACGTATTCAAATACAAGAAAATCACAGTTGGATACATAAAAGGGTGCTACACGATGCCACAAACAATCTGACGCAAGAGCCAGCGAACTGAGCGCAATACGTCGATTTACAGAGAGTTTTGCAAAACTACCCAAAGACTCGACGTTCCTCAGGACTCGTAATCAAGACACAGCATTAGCGGAGCAAATTTGGTGATGCCCTACTCCAATAAGTAAGCCGCGGAGCGGCTGCTGCGTGCAAAAAATCCCAAACTTCATTTCTCCGATTGCTGAAAACTGCATATTTGATTTAAACGGGGGAGGGGCATTATTCGATGATTATAACAGTTACCTCGAGCCATGGCAAGTCAATGCTGTTTCACTATGATGGACGCGACGACCGCGCAGAACAGATATGTGAAGTGCTAAATGGCTCTGGTCAGTACAGAGGATTCCAAGATATACCGTATACTGACCATGTATGTCTTGTGGTCGTAGCGAGGGCCGTCATGATTCATGGTCCGGTAGGCCAAGTATACATGGGCCAGCGCCAGGGGAATAGGCGCGATGTCCGCCAGTCGCCCAACGCGCAGTACCGCGTATGCGGCTGGAACGAAGCCACATGCGTATATCCTTCTGCTTGTGATGTCCCCGTAAACAAGCTGCATTGTCCTCCGCCCAACCCTCGCATCTCCCTTCATGTCTCGAAAATCCTGGATCGGCATGAGGATGCCGGTCCATACCGCTACTGTCAGGATGAAAGAGCGGTGGGTCGCGCTGAGGGGGGCGATGATCTTCCAGCAACCGCTGAGAAGCGCCCACGTCCCCGTTGTCATTGCGATGCAGTTCTTCCCGAACCAATGGTTGCCTGCCGGCGTCAAATTCAGGAAGGCTACCGTAGCGACCCAGCAAAGCGTCTCCGGTAATATTACTGGATAGAATATCCCGATAAGGGAGAACCCAGCAAGGACTGTCGTCCATCGCATTCTCGCCCCCTCCAATGTGACCAGGCCAGATGGTAGAGGCCGGTCTGGCTTGTTGACGCGGTCCTCATCAATCCCCGTTATTTGGTTTGAAAGGTCGACGAAATATACGAAGAGGGTGAGCCACATGACGGCGCAGGCGTAATGAACTATCGCAGACTGGAGCGACATCGTGGTGCTTCGCATGGCTGCGATGGATAGAAGGGATCCAGGAATAAGGGTAGTTGACCAGTCCCTCCAGGAAAACCTGAAGAAGATGGCACATTCTTGCGCAATTAAGCTGCGGGTGCGTTGCAGGATTCGCATTTAGATGGATGCCCTTGAATTAAACCCAGGCCCTCCGCTTTATACTCGCGAAAATCCTTGTATCGGAAGTCGGTCCCGTTCGGAAGGTGTGGTCTCCTTGCGCCTTAGGGCCCTGCAACCTGGCGTATCTGACCGCTTTCACGCTCCTTCCGCTGTAAACTGCGGTGAGAACGAGATGCGGTGAGAACAAGACACCGATTAAGATAGGTCTGGAAGCGTCGATACTGGAAATGATCATGCTGAAGATGTCATAAAGTTTTTCCATCGACGAGACTTCGGAGCGTGAAGTGGTGCCTGCACAGCAGCACAGCAGTCAGTAAGTCCCGGTTAAATTGAATCAATAAACCGGATGCTGCTCCGCACTGTAACATGCTTCATGCAGTAGAGGTGGCTGGTATGGTCCGCCAAATTATTCGCGCTTACTAGTGTTATTTAGATGAGTTGTTCTCGCAGCAGAGCTGCGGTCGACTGCACCTCCCTGCCGGCGAGTTCGAATTATACGTACCCTTGAGTAGAAGAGACCATCTATTGGTCCATCTTGAGCACGAAGGGGCGCCTGTGACGTGGGCATCTCGTCTACTCAACTTCAACCAACGTACCAGCCAATGCTCTGTACCAAATCGGATATCATATAACTGAGGTCCGCTGAGTCCGATGCATTATGTTTCTGTCAATGACATCGATGTGATACCGCTATTCATAAGATATGAAATAGTTCCGAAACTGCACTACCATCCGCAAATTTCGCCGTCGGTATTTACAACACAGCGCGCCCGGGGTGCTGGGATCCCACTCCCGCGCTGTCGTTGAGCATCAATGCATAGCAACCACCGGAGCCCATATTTGTTACGTACAAGTAGGCTCCACTGATATCGTTCGGCGTCTATCCCTGATCAAGACAGCAGGGTGCCATTGCTTCATATGAACCGTTCGTCTCTCGTCAGGATCTTCCCCTAGTATCACATCCACTGGCCAGATGACAAGCGAGACGTATAGAAGATAGCAGTCGATGACAGCAAATTTGTCATAGGTATGTCTTTCGTCTATAGGCAGTAAGAGGGACACCAATACAGGCGTAATAGCACGAAACATACGCCGTCACCCCAGCGCTATGTCGGGCCTCCGAGTTAGTGGCAGGAATTTCGGAGTCGAGTTGATCGACTCTATGGAAGTCGAGGCGAGCAGAGCAATGAGAGATCATGTCACCTGCTGTATCCCACGCCGGACTCGGGGCTTGCTAAGCCTTGTACGCGCCTGAAGAACACGGGCAACGAAAGGAGGCGATGACCCTGGAAGATTTGCATTCATGTGCTGGATCCTTGCTTTAGCGTCGCTACTTAGTTTAGGGAGCGTTTTTATCACCTCCACTGGAGATAGCGTAACCCAAGCATACCCTGGACGCCATCAGATTCCCGAGGAATAATGAAAATTTACTCACCGCTTTCTGAAATTATTCTATGCATGGACTTCAGACCGATCCTCAGGTATGATATTACTGTTGGCAAATCGTTAGCGCAATATTGAGCATGCGAGGCGCCTCTCGCAATCGACGAGCATGACTAAGCCCTCTTCGGTTGCGAAATTGGGGAGTATTGTCCAGCTGGACCGTATACCATTCAGCCTGACTTACACTACCTTTGCGGATGTCAGAGACAAGGCACCTGGTGTCGTACATCCATGAAGAATATTAACCCAGTCGCTGCCAGGGTGCAACAGAATAGCACAACACCCCCTCTGGGAAGTAGGACAGGCTCTAACGGTCGACGTCCAGCTCCAGACATTGAGCAGCGTAATCAGCCATGAGGGCGAACTTAGAACGTTGAGATAGAGCGGTGATGGCATAGACCATCAGAGGCGAAGCTCAAGCCGTGCTGGTATACGCCACGAGAGGAAGTGATTCTTCCTGTCATCTCTGCCAATATCAACGTGACGTATATGCGCCTAGAGATTTCCTCCTGCGAGGTTCGTTTTCCGTGGTTCTGAAGACGCGCCCCGCTCTACCCGATACTTCATCTTCACAGCCTTTCGTTGTCCGTGAAAGAGCGGAATCAGAACGCAGGTGAGCCCGGGGGTGGAGTAAGCCTGAGATGACAACCAGCGGGCCCCGAGGAGCAGATCAGCCAGATTCTATGCGGGAGTGCAAAGTCTGGAAGGCAGAGGGATCGCTGATGATTGACACTGCTGAGCCAAGTACAGCACCGGGACCTGCGGGAGCCTGTATGTTTGTACACATCCGTGGACTCAAGCTGGTCGTACCGACCCCTCCCCCACAAGATGAGGAGGCTACTTAGGCAGTCTCTCCAGCTCGGAAAGGCAGTTATGCCGATATTCATAGGTATTCTGCTCATGCGGAAAGATAGACCTGAACGGCCCGAGAAAAGTGACCAGCATTTGTACTATCCTGTATGGCCAGCACCGGCGAGTATACTGATCACTCAACCGGGCCTAGCAGATGAGGATCATGGATCGCGGGTAAGTCGGGCCCGAGGAAGTCCCGTCTCTACGAGCCTTACTGATCTGCGCTGCCTTGAATCTTTGTGGTAATTCTCGTCCTCTTCATCTAACTACCCGATGGTATCTGGAAACGTCTCGCGGGCGTCTCCGATAGCCGGTGTAACCTGGCCTTCGCCAATGGTTGCTGAAAACGCTTCCCCGGAGGGATGTAGCGCGCGTCGGGGATGGGGGGCCCTGCCGACTTCCTTCGAGACGCGGAATTGCTAGAATTACTTCCACCTGATTCCATATATGCCTGTTCTTCACAACCGACATTTCTGACAAGACATGCACGAAGTGAGACTCAGCAGAATATAGATGGAGTGACTTGGGTCGTGAAACTCACCCAGATAGATAGAGATGCTTCGACCATGCAGTTGTGGGCGGCTGTGTACAGCATTTTTCCATCGACGCTGGCGTTCCTCGAGTCGATTGTCGTTGATTTCTCTAGTACGAGAAGCAGTGGAGAGCCCGATGTGCTACTGCTTGCCTTCCGATCCGACGTCCTCCCCCTCCGCGATCTCGTACCCGACCCAAATCACCTCCGAGCAGCTACCGCATCCCACCAGGTGGCGATCCTCTTCCATCTCACGCTCGGTAATGACATACACACCGCCGCACCTGCAGTCGTATGTCCACCTCCCTATATTATCTTCCTCGGATTCGCTGAATTCTTCCAACGAGACTACCTGCGCAGGTCGCGGTCCTGCTTGTCGACGCTCCAGCTGAGCGTCGTAGGCGGCACGGAGAGCAGGAGAAGACAGGGTCATGTACGCGTCTTTGATCTCCGCAACCGTTGATGAGACGTCGACATCTCTCTGCTCCTTCTCTTGTCGTTTGTCAGGATGAAAGCGGAGAAGAGCGCGATGGTAAGCAGCTTTCAAGTCGGCGGGTGAGAAAGGAGGAGAAAGCCCTAGGACCCGGTAGTAGTCCGGCTGCTGCTGGTTCGCCAGGGTAGTATCTTGTAATGTGCGACGAAAAGAGAGACAGCGACACAGCGATTTACACCGAAGTCTGGCTCTGATGGTTTGGATCTGTTTGTCCATTGTGGCATACTGTCCGAACCTGTCCGGTCTCCTCTCGAACCTGCATGTCCCACCCCCTTCGAAGTCACTTCGAATCAATGAGTTCTTGAGCTTTGTATCATATAATGAAAATGCATATTTTATTTAAATGGGGGAGGGGCATTATATATTATTTACCTCGGGATGAGAGTTAAAAATAGTGCAGATGCACGTTCTTATCATCGCAGCGTGGGTGGCACAGCATCCCCTCCCGATTCGTGAGTATCCCAAGCCAACGAGGGCCACTTAGATGTTCAGTAAGCGTCAGGTAGTTACACCTCAATACCCTCGCTGTCAAACCCCACACGGGCGCTGTTCCCAGCCACAATAAAATGGAAAACATGCGTCACTTCCTGTCGGCCACAACGCACTTCTAAATGATATTGCATTTCCGACCGCGTGCTTCAGCCGACAATCATATGGCCAGGTCAGATAGAATGGGTATTCGAGGCACGTTGCGGGGTATCAGTACACAGAAGCTGCCATCCGGGTAGATACCTTGCACCGCGCGAAGTATAAGAAGGGTGACAAGGAAACCATCCAGTTTCTCTGCTCTGCATCCAGCTCGCCCTTGCCCCGTTATAGTATCGGAATGAGACACCTCAAATACAGCCTTCTGGGACTGTCTGCCTTCGTGCGGGGCACCTCCGCCTGGGGTGCGTTGGGTCACGAGACAGTCGGGTGAGGAAACCACACATCACGTCCACATCCGCAGACGACTCATCCGCTCCGTGTGCATGGCAGATACATCGCGCAAGAGGTAGCTCAAGTCGTTCATACTCACCTGGAAGGACCGCCATTAAAGCCGGAAACAGTTCCTCACATCCGGCGCCCTGTCCTTCGTCAAGTCGTCGCTGGGCTCGACGTACAACCAGAGTCTCGGCAGCGCCGCGACCTGGGCGGACAACGTCCGGTACGAGACGGCGTACAAGTGGTCGGCGCCGTATCACTTCGTTGACGCAGAAGGTGCGTTATCGTGCTCATCGTAACCGAAATAATACCCACGTACCCTAAGATGACCCCCTGGATGACTCGTGCTCGGTATCCGAAACCCGGGACTGCGGAGATGGAGGTTGCATCTGTATGTCCTATTATATTTTCGCTCCCCGACAAGCACTCACCTGTACATCCGTGCTGGCCAGTAACGGCCATAGCCAACTACACCACGCGCATCCAGGAGACCTCCCTGTCGGCCAGCCAGAGACAAGAGGCGCTGAAATTTATCGGTGCGCAGCCTCTTCCACTCAAATACAATACCCAGCTCTGAAACACGTCTTATGCAGATCACGTACGTCCCTTGGCATGATTGCACACACATTTTGACGCGTCTGCAGTTCCTGGGGGACATCGGCCAGCCCCTGCACGTCGAGGCGTACGAGGTGGGCGGGAATGACATCGACGCCGTGTGCGGCGGCAAATCCACGAACCTCCACGCCGTATGTTCCACCCTCGACACTCATACGCCCAAGCTTGACTCCGTTCGTAAATAGGCATGGGACACGGGCATCCTGACAACCAACATCAACGGGTCCTACGGCGGCAACCTGCAGACGTACATCGCCGCCCTCGTCGCGCGGATCAAGAGCGGTGAGTACAAGTCACTCACGTCCGACTGGCTCTCGTGCACGTCCATCACGGAGCCGGTCAGTACCAAGCGCTCGGTGGCCACGATTGAGGAGGACATCAAGCGGCTGGGGGCGGAGAAGGGGAAGAGGGCGAGCATCACGCCGCTGGAGTGTCCACTCGTGTGGGCTCGGGAGGCAAATGCATATGACTGTGTGCGTACGACAGACAGTGGAAATGCTCGCGGGGAGGTTAGTCACTGATTCAGGGTTCTGCAGAGCGTCGTGTTCTCGTACGACTCGGGCGACGACCTGTGCGAGGGAGACTATTTCGACAACGCTGTGCCTGTGGTGCGTGCCCGTGTCTCGAGGAGGGCACGGCGAAGGCTGACGATTATAATGCATGCAGATCGATTTGCAGTTGGCGAAACAAGGGTATCGGCTGGCGGCCTGGCTGAACGTGATATTCGATGGGGAGACTGGGTTGCCTTAGATATGGTCGGCGAGGTACACCATGTGGAGACAAGGACGCATCGTACCTACATACTAGCTTACCTGGGAATGAATGGAAGTTCATGTCTCCGCTGCCGCTGTCAATGCCGGTATAAGACCAAGCGGGGTGTATTACCACGACGCCATAGGCATCCGACTTCAATCCAGGCTATTGAGAGTAGCACAATCCTCCGGGCCAGCGATGGAGAAGTTGAACGTCGCGTGCAGACCATGCACGTTGGTGAACGTAACGGGGTCTGCGCCGCCGACGTATGGCGGGTAGAGCGTGACGTTCCCTACAGATCGAGCAATATATGTCAACCGACCCTGAACGTATACGGCGACGCACCTTTGACGAAGGCGGGCGTGTCGACTGGGTGCTCGTAGTCGTACGTATGCCGCCCGCACAGCAGACTCCACCCAAACCACGTCTGGCTCGACACGTTCCTATACGCCTCCTCTCCCCACCTCGGTTCCTCCCCCTCCCCCAACGTCAGGAAATTACTTTCCACCGCACCCTTCACACTGTACGGGTACCCCCGGCCCGAGACATTGGCCGAATCGGCCGGGACAAACGTCTCGAGCGAAGTGGGCAGCCCAAACTCGACGAAGGAGCCGAAGACGTCGATCGCCTGGTCTACAAAGATGTGCGTCTTGAAGGTGAACGGCGTGGAGGGCTCCTTCGTGAGACGCGAGAGATTGGGGACTTCGAGCTTGGCTTCTTGGAAGTCGAGCTTGATGGAACCCGGACCGGTTTGAATCTCCCTTCCCAGCTCAACTATGGTGCTGGGCGGTGAGAGAAACTCGAGGAGGGGACGGTAAGATTGGCTCACTTACCTACGACTGGGACGGTGTCGTTTGGGAGGTTGGGGAAGAGCAAGGGGTCGGGTGAGAGGATGGTCTTCCATGAGGAGTAGTTCAGCAGGAGCTCCACCTGCGCGGTGAGCAGGGGGAGAATCGCGAACGTGACGTTGTACGTCCCGCTGATGGACATTCTCGCTAGCAGCCCGCGGTGGACCAGCGCAGGCCGGACCATTATAAGCATAAGCCTGGTACATGTGAAAAGAAGAGCGTGCAGGCAGATGTGGTCTGGTAGCTATTCCCAAGGTTTAGGTTAAGCGATAGGAAGCTCAAGTGATGTCTTCCTACCGGTGATGCCCATCCTTCGTAGAGCTCGAGTTGCAGCGTAATAAACACTGTAAGCTTTGAAAGTAAAGGCTAATTCTGAGGGACTTACCGACCCCAGAGGGGGCTCGCAAAACCCGCTCAGAGGTTTTCGAATTCCTTGCAATTACTCAGAGTCCGCCTAGAAATCGTCCGCGTCTGATCGCATGGCCAAAGTTTACTTGTAACGCATAGCAACGTAAAGCGAGAGTACTCGGCTCAATCACCTACTTCAGCGGTGATGTGGTTCTGCTTCAGTGCTCATGGAGGATCCTTCCAGCATCCTTGAGGACGCAGGTCAGCCACCAATCTCCTGTCAACCCAAGGCGTTGCATGGCCAGGAAAGGCAATTCCAGACAGACATGCCATCATCTGGGCATCCCGGCATTTCGCGGCTTCCAAGCAAAAGCCAAATTCGCGCCACTGGAAGACATAACGGAGGCCGTCGACATTGATGGCACTCCTACCTCTCAGTCCTCGTCCCTGCTAGACCACTGCACGACATGAGTGAAGTGAATGGGAAGGTAAAGGCGGGCGGGAAGCTGGACGTGGAAGATGAGGAGGCGAGGCAGGCTAGGATTGGTGCGTTCGTTCGCTTTCTCTCGGTGCGTCACTGGATTCATCGTACGCGCTGTGTAGAGGAGCTGTTGCAGAAAGTAAATGCCTCGTCTGGGTCTAGTACTTCCAGGCCGGGTGTTAGCGGGCTGCTGAGCGGTCCTGGTGAACGACCGCACGCCGTCGAGCCACCGAGCGAGCGTACGTCCTCACATCTGCGATTTGTACCACTACAATGGAATTGACATCTGCTGCACGAACGTCGAAAGTACTGTCCCGTGTACAGGCATTCCTTCCCGAACTCGCGGCGTCGAACGCGGAGCTCGAGACGCGTGCTCGCGAGGACCCCGGCAGCGTGGACATCGAGAATGTGAACCCCGAAGCGGGACAGTATATCGAGATGGTATGTGCACTTCCCCGCGTTTCCGATGTATACCTGACCATGTGCTTCGTTGCAGAACCTCGGCCTGGGCGTATTTGAGCAACGTCGTTCCCGCCGCCCTTCCTCATCGTCATCCTCCTCCTTATCCTCCCTCTCATCCTCCTCCAACTCCACTTCAGACCCGGGCGAGTCCTCGTCGGATTCTGACCAAGATGAGGAGGACGAAGGCGAGGACGAGGAGTCAGACGCAGACGCGTGCTCAGAGGACGGCGTATCGACGGGGCGCATACCGGCGCGACCGCGGCCGACCAGGCCGCTGCCTCGGCGGGCAAGGATTGTTGAGCTTGGGGCGCAAAGAGCAAGCTCGTTGCCGCCGCAATGATAAGGGAAGGCATCCGCCATGCTGGGCACCATGAATTTATAGCGACAAGCCGGCGCAAGATGTTGGGCGGGCAAGGGTGACATTGACAAGCTGACATGGGCATGGAGCGTCTTTTGGGTTTTTGTAGAGTCTGTCTGCGTTATTAATCACCGGTGCTAGTTGTGCCGGTTGAAAGGGTATGGATGCGATATGGCAGAACGCCATAAGTGATGCATGTTGCTGCCACACCAGTAGAGCGTTGGATAACTACTCGGGACCGGCGTAGGTCCTTGGCGTTTATCATTCATAGTTTCCATACCCCGGGCGTCTCGTTCAATCCCTGAACGTTGTTCTCGTACTCGGCGGTATCCAATTCGATCAACGGCAGTCAAACCGCTCAAGGCACGAAAACCTTATGTACAATTATACTATGTCGCTTACAGTCTCTTACAGCACTCGATCATACATTATACAGTACGGTATGTTCTGTCGAAGTCAAGTCCTTCCATTCACCGACGGCGTGACCACCTACTAGGGACGACCGCTCGGCACTAGGCGGATTCGTCATGTTACCCATCTAGCTCGCGCAGGAAGATTTTTACCGTTAACGTTTGGCTAGCGACATCGCGGGAGTACGACAGAAAGAAAGCGTATGTACCTGCCCCTTCCCCCCCTACCTTTACCCGCGGGCAGAAAGGAGAAAGGAGCGTAACAGAGGCTGACTGGCACCATCGTGAAAGGCACGGTACTGCACCGTCATGGCCGGTCTAGAATGCCCTGCTTGTATACCAGTGATTGATTGGTTGCTTGCGCGGCGGATAGCTTGGGCGCGTGGACATAAGGGGCGCTTGAGACGGCCCCTGATTGGTCGATCGCGTCGGCTGTGGAATGCTTCTGCGTTGTGGAGCTGACAGATGATTGGGGCGGGGTCTCCGGGGTGGCGGGGCGGTCGCCACCGCAGCTGTTGGTCCTCCAGCACTCCCCCGGGATAACAGTCTGTAAGTACAAGTCCACATGTGGATTCCCCCATCAATCTGTACTTGAAGCTTTCAGGCAACATTCCAGCACTTTCATTTTCCCCGCTCCTCATTTCCCCTATGTGTAATTCTGCCCCGCGTCGATCCTCTTTACCCAATCGGGCCGCATCCGAATAGGCAGATCTGGTGAGATCCCGCGCCCGATGTTGCGTTGCGCACGGCCTGTTAGACTCCATGAGCTGGGTCGGTCCATACCATTTATATGGGGCTGTCGCGCGCTGCATGCAACGGTCTACGGGCGGCGCTTATGACCTGGACCCGCCTGCTTTGCCTCCTGCCACCACCCCGCGAAGCTGCACCTGAACGTCTAACCACGAGGAACTGGAAGTATGCCGTTTGATGTTTCGAAGGCGCTGGGAGCGGTGCTCCTGGGCAGTCTCATTTCCCTGGGGTGCGTTCTGTCGTGTCGTCTGGTTTTTTTCAGGCTGCTGATCAGAGAAAAATATTTTGCAGCCTCTCTGGCATCGTCAGTATGCAATCATTCCTATACTTCAGGACCTTTCGCGCAGACTACAGGAGGGTTAAGGCCACCGTACGCTGCCGCTCCTTCTTTCCCAAGTCTGGCTGTCGAGCTGACTAAGACTTTAGGTGTCTGTCGTTTGGTAAGTTCTACGGACCGCATGATAATTTCGCGCGGAGGTGTGATACATTTGAAGGGGTTTGGACTTGTTTCATTCTGGTCTGATATGCGCAGGAGCATGGCAGTACCTCATCGAGAGCTGGGGGAATAACTCGACGCTGGACACTATCCCCATGTGAGTCCTGGCGGTTACGGTTCCAAAGTTTCCTGCACATTAATCCTTCGCCTTCCTAGACCTATAGCTGTAAGTAACGCAACTTTCAGTATTTCTGGCCGTGCTGAACACCACGCAGCTCACGATTATAGTCACCGTAAGCTTTCCATTTCTCGCATTAACGCACCGTACTCATGATCTTTCACAGGCATTCGTGACCTTCATCGTACACAGGTAAGCTTAATCTGGTATCACCCAATACCGAGTCACTCTCCTCACCCATGGACCCGATAGTTTCTTCACGCACCGCGTCCTTGTCCGTGAGCACTATTTGATCAATTGAAGACGTCTAGAGGGAGATTGATGGTCGAACCGGCAGTGAGCAAGCACAACTGGTGGATATGCGCCCCCATGGTGACCATCTCCCAGCCCCTCTCCTCTGCTGGAACGCTGACGTGACATTGAACAGTGGATTCTCGCGTTCTTCCGCTTAGGTGCGTCTTTTAGGCAGTCCCGCAGGGCTATTGATGATACTCATAAATGATTATTCTTCACCAGTGTGCGCCACAAGTACGTTCCCACTGCCCACTTCTCTCATTCCGACTTACTCAGCCTCATTCCTCATGATTCTCAGCAACGACCGGACTCATGTACGCTTATTACCTCTTCTTACCTCCGCCCCTTTTATCTCACTCCTGGTATAGGATCAGCGTCAGGAGCTTTGACACGTTCCTCAACCGGTACACCGTGCGTCCCCCTTTCCTTGTGCTTCCCGCCCGTCCTTGCCCTTCTCTAATCCGGGCGGTGGAAATGACAGTGGATATTCACCCTCGGCCTCGCTACCTCCGCCGCCGTCGACGTCCTCATCGCCGTCTCGCTGTGCTACTTCCTGCGGAGCAACCGCACCGGGTTCGGCAGGTGCATTTTCCTCCCTCCCGCTCATCTTGGGTCGTGCATGCTGACGGTTCGGGTGCTGTGTAGTATGGATTACGTGATCGACACGATCATGCTGTATACGATCAATAACGGGAGTCTCACTTCGTACGTGCCTCCCCCCTCCTTTTCACTTGCCCCGTCCCTTTTTCTCATCTGGTACCTTGCACGTAGGATATCGACTATCATTTCCCTCGTCTGCGTGAGCATCCTCTCTGATTCCATGTCACACAAACCGCACCCATTCTCAAAAATATGATAACCGTACATAGTGGCTCGCAATGCCGCACAACCTCATCTTCATGGGCTTCCACTTCGCCATCTCCAAACGTTCGTCTTTCCCCTCTTCCCGTTAATCCCCATTAATCCCTCTCTTGCTACCTATAGTCTATGCGAACTCTTTCCTCGCAACGTATGCCCACCTCCACCCACCCCACCCCGTCTTCCCGTCCACTGACACGCACATGCGACAGCTTGAACACCCGCGAGTCCCTCCGCAGCCGCGGGCAGGGCTCCTCGGAGCGGGACTACCCCATGCCCGTAATCTTCCAGGGGCGCCTCACGACGGATCGCTTCGGGGTTCGCATCCTTTCCGTTTTCTCTCCGCCCGTTTACCTCTTCTCAAGGCGTTTGGATTGCAGATGCAAAACGAGGTGACGACGCTCGACCAGCGGACGACGAAGGTACGCTCTCCCCCCCCCCCCACCTCCCCTTTCCTCATGGGTACCCTGAGCTAACAGTGCGCGTGCAGCTGCAGATCAGCGTCGAGAAGACGATCCACGTTGACGGGGACGAGGGGATGGAGCAGTCCGACGGGACTTCGCACTAGCTTTCTTGCAGATGGGGGAAGTAAC
The DNA here is from genome assembly GCF_000344685.1 of Gloeophyllum trabeum ATCC 11539. NCBI lineage: Eukaryota > Fungi > Basidiomycota > Agaricomycetes > Gloeophyllales > Gloeophyllaceae > Gloeophyllum > Gloeophyllum trabeum. Next base: position 190,989 of record NW_006920410.1, on the reverse strand, counting down.
TTATATATACCGTATCGTATACCTATCGACCAAGGATCTACCCTACTGCTACTACTACAGCAAGCTTGCCAGCGAGAGGTTGCGTGGTGGAATGGGAGAGGAAGGAGGACTTGTGAGTTGTGATCACTCTCGTTTGTCGTTTATCGTTATCCACCCGTTGAATGTACTGTTACTATACAAAAGAGAGAGAAAGGACAGGCATGTAACAGGAAATCGGACGGCATGGGACAGTATGGGCGAACAGGGTCAAATTAAACAACGGCGGTGCAAATTACGAGTCCTGAGGCCTCAGGACTCGTATCATGCCATGCTTGCAATGGCCCACTTCCGCAAGTTGGTACATGACTTCGGTGTCGATGCCTGCCTTCACATTGCTGCAGGCTCTGGTGTCGCCACGAAGATAGCAGACAGGAAGAAACTGGTCCGCGAAACTACATTCGAGGACGACAATACGAGCGAACATCATACACGGAGGCAAGAGCCGGGAAGATGACGAACCGGGGGTAAGATGGTCATTCAGCATCGCCCGGAACTGTACGAAAGAAGCGATAAAGTGGTCGCATCGTAGCCTTGTTATGCAGATGCGAGGCGCAAATGATCCATCGGGGAAGCGTGAATTTGACGTACCATCTACAAGCAGACCCGAGATATGCATGCTCCATGGAAAGGAGGGGTGCCATTCATCGCTTAACATTCTCGTGTAATGGATGTACATTTACTGTTGTTTTTAAGTGCGAATGGAAACTACGACAGCGGCGCGATGGACGCGGTATGGTATGGTATATGAAGCAACGGATATAATTATGAGCGTAACCATCAGAACAAAACAAGTCCCCAACACTACGTTCCTCCTCCCTCCTCTCCCTTCGCCGCAGGCGGTCTCCCGCCCCTACACCTCCCCACCACACCCCGAACCAACCACACCGCCCCCCTGCCCAGCCTCCACGCCACCCACAACAAGTACTGGCTCGAGACCAGCACGCCCGCCAGGAAGCACACGACGACGCTCGCGGTCGGCCAGACGTCGAACGCGACAGCGCAGAGGAAGAGGAGGAGCGCGACGGCGGAGAGGACGAGGCAGAGCGCGGGAAGGCGGCAGGTGAGACAGAAGGCGATGTAGTTGTCCCAGATGCCGAGGGCGCGGGTCTGGTGTGGCATTAGTGAGGCGCACAATGGGATGAGCAGGGTGACGTGCACCTGGAACTTCTGCGGGTCCGTACAATTGTACTGCAATATCAGCCACGCGTCGATCGCGAGCCCGAGCCCCGCCGCGAGCCCGCCTGCCGCGACTGCGTGCTGCGCCAGCCCGTCGACGCGGAAGATGGCGTCGGGGGAGAGGCCGAATACGGTTGCGTCGATCCTGTCGTCCACATCATCAGTGGACTTTCTCTTCGTGGTACTACCAAAAGTATGGGTTAGGGACTTACGCAGCTAACGCGATCAGCTATGTACACAGCACAGGTCATAATGAGTGCAAGGAAGAAAATGGGTCACAAGCAACACGAACCGAAGCCCCAACGTAATTCCACTCGGCCTGCAAGTCGCGCATGACGCGCTCGATCGCGTCGAACCCGCCTGCGTCGTTCAGGCGGTGGTACGGCGAGATCGCGTCGAGGAAGCCCGTGCCGAAGTCGGAAGAGCGCTTGGAGAGAACTGAGACGTGGTCGGAGTATTGGGCGTATTGGGGGAGGAAGGAGGGGGCGAACCATGGCCAGGTCTGCCTTTCGGAGTCGGAATCAATGGGGGGATCGAGGTCGGCCAGGAACGAGGGTTGGTCGCCATCCAGGAAGGAAGTCGGATGGGAAGTAGAAGAGGGCTCAAGGTCGAGTTCGAGGTCGGACCCGGAGGAGAGGGGCGAGTCCTCGGAGTATTCGCTGTCGGAGAAGAGGTGGTACCCGCGTGGCTTCTTCCGGCGGCGGCGAAGAGTAGTCGTTGAGGCCGTCGGCTCGGGCTGCGTGATAGGGTCATCGAACGGCTTCGGGTCGGAGGTAACGCTCAAGGTGTCAGAGAGGGCGCCTTCCGCTATTATACCAGCGCGCATCAGAAACAAGGGAGTCAGAATATGGTGAGGCTGAGCAGTGTGAGGATACCGAAAGGGACGTACAAATGGGCGAGGACAGCTCCTCCGAGAACGTTGACCGGCGCGAGAGTAGGAGATGAGATGGGGGTTCGAGGCGGACATGTAGATGCGCATGGGGCTGAACGGACTTGCCAGAGCCGTTCGAGTTAGACCGCCGCGCAGTCAGGGTCAGAGCCGTCAAGCGTATCTCAGCCACTAGGCTCGATGTCAGGACTCGGGGGTGACGGTGGAAGGGCCTTGAAGGGTAGGAACGCACCTCTGCTAGTGTCTTGACGCGCGAGGATGTCCCCCAAGGACGTGCTCGCCTTTGCGAGCACACTCCTCCGCTTCGACTTTTTCTTCGTCTTGGACTGGCAGCAGATCTCAAAGTCCACCCGGGAGTCGTGAGACGCGTCGTGACTGTGTACATTCCATAAATTCGCAGATCAACTCAATTAGTGAACATAGCAGAATGGGAGCATATGGACGCACATTAAATGGGGTATTTTGAGGTTCGGATTCTGCCCGTCTACACCGAGCATGACCTCCGGGTAGGGCACGTCGTCCACCGCGAGCTGCACGATCGGCCGCCATGATTTCTCCTGCTTCAGCTGCCGCACATTGTGGGTTCGGACCACTAGTGGCACGAGTTTGCGTGAATAAAAGCAAGTTCCGGAGAAGGAACGCGGGGTATATTTACCAGTTAGCCGCCAGGCCCGTCTGCGCAGTCGAGTTAGACATTGACAGACAATGTCGAGGCGATTACGGACTCACTCGGGCGCGTCAAATAATGTCATGCTGGTGAATGGAACTATAACGATGTACGCGGGTTACCAGCTGCCAAAGCGACATCTGGCATATTTGAAGACGACCAGAGGCGGTGTGGTGATCATGAAGGCATGCTATGTCTGATGGCTGTGCAGTTTCTCTTTGCCCACCACCGTCATCCTTTGCTTGACATACTAAGTATAAGCTGGCGCTATTCCTAATGGATGCTATCTGCATTCTCAATCAAGTTCTGTTGAGCGGTCTGTTTGAGTTCTATCACCTCAGCCACGGTACGGCAAGATGCTGTCCATTACGAGTATCTTGAGCGCGCAGCAACCGGTACGGATCGAAAACTCAAGGATGCGGTCAGGCAATTACATGGCTAATGTTGCAGTAGCTGCGGAATGCAAGGTGGCACTCATGCTACCGTCAATGCTCGGAATAGAAGATGCGGACTACGATGATGCTGATGACTGGAACGGCTAGCACTGTCTACGACTGTCTAACAGTTAATCTTGCTAAAAGACGACTTGTGGGGCGTTGCACTGGTTCCAACGACTCGGGTATGCGCCATGCCCCACGCCCCAGAGCTAGCTTCTTCCGTCTGGTGTAGAGTCGGTGCATATGGCTTCCGGGAGCTAGTATGCCTTTGCTCATGGGGCGTATGTGGATGTCTTGTAATCTTGCGATCCTTCTCCTCACCAACAGAACTGTGTTTTCCAAGGAGGTACCTCTGGAAACGGCCGTCCACGCGACACCCATGCCGAGGTGGAACGTCGGGTCCTGTGGCAAGGACAGCGTCTCGCTAGACAGTTGCTCGTCCACTAAGTCTTATTTCGCAAGCCTACCTTGGAGCCACTTCTTGGTTCTGTGCGCGCTGGCGCTTGCTGATCTCTTTTTGGAAGGGCTCACTATGTCCATGTTCATCTCTGTGTAGTCGCCGAAGACCCATCCCTGGCCATTAGTATGCGTGATTCTGCCGCTACTGGCGCGATACTTCCCGTTCTCTCGAGCTCCACGACGGCAGTTCTTAACCCTGGATGATAGCTTGTCTCTTGTTACATATGATCGTGCGGACCAGTGGCGCCTGTGTTGCACAGGATTGGCGTCCTGATATGCCTTGGCTAGTGCAAGTGCAAGATAGCTGATCAACGTACCGCGAGCCTGAGGTGTTCAGTATCAAAACGTAACTACTCTGGCCTGACTTCGCTTTAGTGACTGTTGGCGTTTGAGGTTGCAAGCAAAGTGCGGCATCATGCGTCCAATCTTTTCCTGCTATCGCTGCTGCTGTCGGCTGCCGTCTCGCTTTTTCGACCTATCGGTGTCTACCAACTCAATCCATATCCAAGCGGCGCACCACTGCGCTACGACTCCGCTTCGCCCTGGCTGGACCTCAGGGACGTTTCTCCGAGCTCGTGAGGGTCACTAATGGTCACACCTGGCTTACCCCAACGATACTCGCAGCTTCTAAAGCTTGGAGAATCATGGCGACTGTCCTTATCTCGCGTGCTGGTCGGAAGGAGGATGCTCAGCAGCTTACTGGGCCAAGGGCCACTGCACAGCTATGCCTTCCCACGGCCTATGTTCCCAATTTGGTAATTGTTGTAAAAGTAGGGGTGCGTCCTTTGATCATCTTCAATTTCGAGGGTTTATCCAGCGTCCCTTGTCCAAATAAGGATGAACATCGTTAGCCAAAGAGCGAAAATATGGATCCATATGGACCTCGATGCGTCCATCTCGTTCCATATGGATCCATAGTCGTCGCGCTTGGTGGACGGATGGACCGGCGCCGGACCAAGCGCCGCTCATTTTTGGGATTCGATGCATGAATTAGGTGGTTAAGGGTGTTCCCATGGTATCAAGCGGCAATGCCCAAATAAACGTCAACAGCGGCCGACCAAGTTCATATTTTGTACTGTGGCTGCATCCGCCCTCTTACTCTCGTCAAGCTTCAAGCTCAAGCGTCGTCTCCCTTCTTATTGGATGTCCGCACTCATACGTCGTGCCCTCAGTACTGGCCTCAGCGATGGCATCGGCTGCCTCAGCAAGATTCCGCTGCCCTCGCTCTCGCTCCCACTACTCTTCGCCTCGCCACGGCGCAGGACAGGCAGGTCACTGGATGCCTTGCCTATCGACATACTCGTGAACGAGATTTTTGAGGAGTTGGAACTTCGAGACGTGTTGACTCTGCGAGCGGTACGTCGACGACTGTTCATCCCTCCCGGCTCGCACGTTGACCTTCTCGCCTGCACACAGGTCAACAAAGCCCTCTACAGAGTGACGATGGAGAGCGTGATTTGGAAGCGTTTCCTCCGTCGCTACCATGGCCCGCTCCCGCCTCTGCCGCCCACCTCGCGTCACAACTTCGGCAACATGAGGGGTATTGAGGCGGAGCGCATCCTTGCGCGCGCGATGTCGTTCGATAAAAATTGGTGCGGCCTTGCACCGCAGGCGTGGTACATCGAAGAAATACGCGCGTGGTTCCAGATCTACACCATCGCCTTCCTCCCGGGCGGCCATTACGCCGTGGCGTCCGCGTCCAACGCCGCGCGCAATAAGTGGTACATTCTGCTCTATGGCCTGGACTATGGGTGGAAGGGCTGCTATCCGCTCACGACGGTCCAAACACCCTCGAAGGCTTTCGAAATCACGGCCAAGTACATGTACATCAACTACCAGCACGGCATCGTCGTCTCGTATACGTGGAGACAGTACCGCGACGGCTTGGGAGGGGACGCATCCATGCTTTCGGGTAAGTACGATATGCCCGAGGACGAGCTCAATTACGAGAATGTCACCATGTTCACGTCCCTGGCGACTCTGGAGCGCCTCGTCGACGTGCATGCCAAGTTCATGCCGGGTACTCCGGCATATCACGACGTTGTGGACGCCCTCCCTCCGCCATTCAAGAAGCTCGCCATTACCCGCTCCACTTCGGCGCTGCATTCTCCATCACTTGATCACCTTGACGGACAACCACATGTAACCCTCATCCGTCGACCAAATTTTATTTTGATCAAGAACCTAGCGGTGCTGGATGCTCCAGCATATGAGATTGAATGTCTTCCCGACCTACACAATTATAACTACTTTGTCGGTGTTTCCTTCAACTCAGTTGTCAGCTTCTAATACGATGGGTGATTCTATTCACAGGTTCAAACGATCCTTGCGTTTAAGCACATCCCATTCGAGAGGACGTTGTTCGTGGTAAAGCGCCTGACCCGCCGTATCATGAATAACAAGGTGGTCCGCAAGTACTCGTTCGAGACGTACAGAATGGAGTATACTCAGAGTCGGCGAGCCCTTGCTGAATGGGATGAGACCAAGGTGTTAGACGGCGACGTCGGCAGTGTCCACATATCGGAGCTGCATTATCCTTACTACGACGACAATTCTGGCCAACTGGATGTAAAAGATGACAAGTTCCTTGTTCCTCCGACGGTATACGTTTATGTCAAATGCAACAATCCCGAGGAGATGCGTGTATACGAGGTCCGGCCGGAGCTCGTCAATCCCGACGACGACCCGCGATTTATGGATCCACTACTCAGTCATGCTTCCAATATGAAGGACAAGCGTCTCATGCTATATCCAGATCATCGGTACGTATTCCCCGCCGAAGAAGTGCACAAGTTCGACTATGGCGGGATATTCGGGTCTCCTGTCATTCTTCCGGGAAACGGGCGTGCCTTGGTAATGACTGTCGAACCGGGCGACCGCTCGGATGCCCCGCCTCTTAAAGATCTTTGGAGCTACATCAAGCCGGATGAGAATATAGATATCGTGGAGAATACGCACTTCTGGCACCGCTTTTCACCTATTCAAGCAAAGGGAGACCGAGGTGAGAAGTGGGTAACGAGTCTAGTAATACCGGGACATCACTTGGAGTGGTTCAGGAAGCAGGGTGTTCAAACTATAGCCTGGGACGAGACTATTGGTAGGGTCGCCATCTGCGCGAAGGATGACCCTCGCATCTTCATCTTTGACTTTGCTGAGACTCCGCGGACCGGTGAGTGCTTTTGTCAGTTGCAATGGCCAGTTGTCTGACGTGACATTTCCTAGACCCTATGGGCGAAAGGGTCTGAGCTCAACCACGTTTTAAAGGCACATGTTACGATCTTCAGTTCCTCGCTTGCTACAGAAATGCGGACTTCCGATTCATCCGTCCACTCATTATCGCAGTTCATTGTCGTATCGAACCTGATCACTCCTTTCAATTTATTTGTATCGATATCGCTATATCATTCACCGTCGTTTTCGCACTGCGCATCGCTGCATCTAACAGGCCTCTCCTTTAGTTACTTTGTAATTCATGTCATGTAATGTAATGCATTGAATACAAATACCCTGTCTTGCAATATGGCACGATGATGAGACTAGAGATGAACGAAAGAGAGGATACTACAAGAACAAGCCCGCTCTGGGATTACAGGAATAAAAAGCACAAACCAATGGGTGCTATAAACATAATAGTAACAGCAAACTTCGAAGATCAACCACTCTATCACGGGAGATGGGATACGTCAACACATCCAGCGTCCATAGGCGCTTGCAGCTGTCCCCCCGCGCACACTAACTGCTGTACCCCACGGGCGGCGTGAACGCACTCGGGGGCGGCGGAGGCGACGATACGTCTTTCTCCTTATCGTGCCCCTTGTCTCTTTTGCGCCCGAAGGAAAGCATAGTCCCGGTGATGCTGAGCTTCCTCGACGCACGCTTCCACGTTGTGCCGGCCGTGCCAGAGCTGTTCGTCGGTGACATAATCCCTGGGGCGTCGAAGTCAGCATTCGCATGCGCCGACTGCGGCCGCCGCCTATAGGGATCGTCCTTCTCCTGGCCCTCTCTCGAAATCTCTCGCAACCTGTTAGGGGTGAGCGGAGGCAAAGACGGCATAGGCTCGGACGGGGCTGCTCTGGGCGACGGCGTCGCGCCTGCCGTGGATGGCCTCGCTGGTATCTTTCCTGGCGTAGGGAGCGGCAACTCAGGTAGCGGTCTCCGCCTCGCCGTGCTCCCGCTTCTTCTTGGTATGTGATTGCGCGGCGATACAGGCGAGCTGGGCACGGAGGCAGCGGCAGACAGCAGAGGCGGCGCGGGAAGGTCTGTCCGTGGCGGGACTGGCGGCACATCCGGAACCTTCGCGCTCGCATGGCTATGCGAATGCGTCTGCGAGTGCGTCTGAGAGCCCAGGCTCGACGTCGTCGCCAGCAGATCCGGCGGCGTGGGCGACATCGACTCCGTCCGGTCGAACCCAGACGAAGGACTCGACCCAAGGTGCCGATCCGACGAACTCTGCTGATGCTGGTGCTTGCTCCCGGCAGTCTTAAACCACGAGCTCGGGCTCATCGGCGTGACCGAGCCCGCCGTGCCAGGCCTCTCGCCCTCCTCCCCTCCCCCGCCCACGCGCGCGCTCTTCCGCCTAAACCATGTGCTCGGCTTCTTCTCCGGAAGACGCTCCCGCTCCCTCTCCTTCCCGGATGCATACCCATTTGTGCTGCTCTTCGGCGAACTCGGCGGCAAGACCGGTGGGCTGAGCGGCGACATCCCCATCCCGAACCCGACCGCGACGTGCTCCAGTCCGGGGGACGACGGCGGCCGCGAGCTCCCGCCATTGGCGAGCGCGCTCGCGCTGGCCTTCCGCTTCGTGGCGCTAGTCCCAGTGCCATCCGGCCTGATCGTCGTGCTGGGCGAGTGACGGATGTGGAAGCGGCCCTTGTCCTTGTCCCTGTCACGCCCACTCGTTGTACTAGCGCTCGTCGTGCTCGGGCTGATTTCACCTGCCAACGGGCTCCCGGGCGGGGGTATCTGCACACTCAGCGGCTGCATCGACATAGGCACAGGGGAGCCCGGCGCGGAACTGACACCGTCCTCATGCTCCCCCGCCCCGGTCACCTTGATACTCACACCAGGCGCATCCTCCCCGCCCAAACCGGGCGGCACGACCGGGCCCTCCTCCTCCGCTCGCGCCTCCTTCTGGCTCTCCTGCACCTTGATCCCGAGCGCGCGGAAGTCGATGTCGACCGCCTGGTAGTACAGCACGTACGCCGCGCCCGCGGGGTTCTCGCCGAAGTACTTGGGGATGTCCGCCTCGCGGATAGTGTCAACGGACTCGTCATCGAACACGTACCACTGTGCGCGCGACTTGACGATTGTGATGTAGTGTCCGTGGTGCGGGCCGCTGCGAGGAAGGGTCAGCCACGGTCGATTGTGTTTACGGAGTGCGAGGACTCACTTCCCGATGTGCACGACCACCGCAAAGAGCTCGTACAGCCGATCCGCGCTCGGCTCTGCATCGTCCACCGTGTTGAACAGCCGCAGCTCAAGCGGGAACGCGACGCGGTAGCTCAGCTTGATGTACTTGCCGAGGGATTCTTGGTACTTGAACCGCTTGAGATGAAGTGCCAGCACAGGCGGAAGGATTTTGATTTTCATGCTGCATGGCAAGTCAGTGTCGATCGAACAAGAGGCTGAATGACCACCAACCGCTTCTCCGCCTCCTGCAGCCCGCAACAGCTGTCGCAGAAGAACTTATTCCGCTGGCAGAGCATCTCGGACGCGCTGAACTGGCGCAGGCACGCCGTCAGCGACGAGTTCTGCTCGATGTCGATCGACAGGTCCAGGAAGGACTCCGAGCGCGAGGACACCGTCTCGCACGTCAGGCACCGCGTCTCGCTCGTGAGCACGCCCTCGAACAGCCTGTGCACGAGTGTCTGCGCTGACATGTGCTGTGAGGAAGTGATCGTCGGCGCTGCGGTGGAGGATAGGGTTGTTATCGAGGTCGACACTACGCATACGTCAGGATAAGCGGTGAATAGGACAAGACAGGCCCAGTGGTCAAGAGTGATACAGTGACGCAGTACTCACGGTCCTCGATGTGCCCGTTCCCATTTCCATTCTCCTTTGAAGGGCCAGGGACGAGCCCTGCTCTCCGGTCCTCCTCCATCTCCTCCACTATTCGATTCAGTAAGAAGTTGAGGAATTCGTGGGCATCTTGGTGCATCGTCGACCTAGATCATACCATTTCGGACAGCACACAGAAAGCAATGGTCAGCATCAGAATACTGAATTCTCGCAGCGGCTGAATAAAATGAAAGAATGCAACGAAGCTAGAATCAGGCCAGAGAGAATGAAGGTAAAAAACAAAGGCTAGAGAGAATGAGAGTGAAAAGACAGATAATGAAGCAGAATGAAGCTTTTGGGGAAGAGAGAAGGAGAGAGTCAGGGAGAACGAAGCTAAACTCGAGAGAACAGAGGTAGGATCATACGGAAGAGAAGAATGAAGGTAAAAGCGTGCACGAGAAGTCGACGCGGAAAGATAGAGACAATGAAGCAAGAATTGAGGGAGGGAGAATGAAGCCTTTTCTTTGAGAGAATAGAGCGTGTTCGATAGGATTTAAACCACAGAATTTTCGGAAATATCTCCAACGGCGCGCAGACCGGTGAGATCGAGAACAGCTATTGGCCATTCCGGGATCAAAATCCGTGGTTTCAACCCCACCAAATTCTCCCTGATGACTTTTGAAGGTTGGATGAAAGATGAACAGAGAATGAAGTCGTGACCGAGAGAGCAGACCCATGGGCACAACATCATAAGAAAGTGAGAGAGAGGTGATGAATCACCAAGGTGGGATTTTGAGACAGAAAAAGAGGAAAAAGCAAGAATCCAGGAACGGAAAAGAGCGAGACTCTCACCGAAACAACTCATTCAGCTCCTTCAGCTTATCGATGAACGCGCGGGGCGCGACGGTGCCCTTATCCGCCGGGTTCCCGGAAATATACAAGAACAAGCTGCGCAGCGCGCTGAAGAGCGTCGGGGGTGTCTCCGCCTGCGGCGTGCTGGACGAGGAGAACTTGCGCTGGGAGGTGCCGGGGCGCTTCGGTTGCGGCGCGGCTGCGGCTGAGGACAAGGGCGACTGTGCGGGGGGTGAGGAAGCGGGCGGCGGCGGGGCGACGGGGTATGTGGGGGCGGCATGGTCGGGGTATTGGATGACGAGGTCGCGGAAGGGTGCGCAGAAGTAGAGCGCTTGCAGGACGGAGTTGGCGTAGCTGGTCGAGGCAAGGAATAGTCTCAGCAGGTCAAATAACGCAAGCCCAGAACAAATAGCGTACCAAGTGTTTCCAAACTAAATAATGATAGCATATGGGGCGGTCATGAACTCATACAAAGATAAAAGCCAAGAGTAAGACTAGGCGCACGTTTTCCAAGCCAAACTGCTTGCAATCCGCTGGGCTAATGACATGCACTGACCCCTTCGCCGGTGTGCCTGTGCTGGGCCTGGCTGCCTGCTGCTGGCTGCTCGACTGGGCAGCCCCCGCGCTGTTCGCCCCGCCGAACTGGATCCTTGTCCATTTTCCTATAGCCATCGGGTGCGGCGTGCACTATGCCAGGGAGATGGTATATGTCGTGGAATTACGCCAAGGCAATTAGCGGAATAATAGCTTGAAATCGTCGGCAACGAAAAGCTCTAGCAAGGGCGGCCAGCGCTGTGGGGAACGAGGAGCAGAGCGTCGAGGACAGGCTGGCGGACGCTCAGTGTATGCGTTCAGGCACGCCTGACCAACCACTTGAGCGTATACTGTGGATGCAATCGACGTGGGTTCGGCGGTCCGCGCGTCGCACAGCGTGACTGCGTAGCTACCACGTGGTAGCACGGAGCGCCTCGCGGCGAAGCCTGATAACTGCGCGAGAATGTTATACAGTAGTTCCTTTTCTTTGCGCAGAGGGTAAAGAGAAAGAGGAATAAGACACAAAGCCTGCCACAACGCAGCATCTCACTGATAATCCGAGGTGTCGCTGGTAGTAAGGACCCCGAGGATCTCCTCGATATCGACTGGAGCGGCCTCTACTTCGCTCGGAACGCCACTTGAAGGACACCCACATGCTCGCTAAAGTCTCTTAGCTGATCGTCATTTATCCTTGGCCACGAAAGACTACACGCCTTCCAAATGATGACTTGCTTTTCATATTTGGCATACTCTACGGGCTCTTGACTTTATCCCGCCCAATGTGCTGTCAATGCCTCTCGTTATCGCCGGTGCGCGTGCCCGCAATATCTCGTACGCCAAGCGAACCCTCTCATTTATACCACGTTCATTGAGCATTTCAGTCTGGTTCATACCTTTCTAATGCCGCATTACTAACTGCTCGAAGACAGGACATCTGGATATCTGCCCGGAGCCATGCAGCCATAGACGCGCTCCCCTGGGTCCTTGGCCACCTCCTCCCGTAGCAGCTTTCCCACACCGGGTGCACTGAGAACGAGTGGCCAATCGGGACCGCCCTTCTGACCAGGCACTGAGAGATGCGGCTACGGCTTCCTCGGACCCGATTCACGATTCTCATCTGCTACGCCCCGGTTGCGTGAACGGTATACTCGCCGGTGCTAGCCATGTAGGATAGTACAAAGGCTGGTCACTAGCCTCGGGCCGTTGAGCTCTGCCTTTCGGCATGAGTATAGTACTTATGATTATCGGGATAACTTCCTATCCAGGCTGAAGAGCAGTTCACTCGTCTTATGGAGGAGTTGATCATGATACGGCTGGCGGCAACCACAAGTAAATCTCGGAACAAACAGGCCCCCCGCGTCCCGGTGCTGTACTTGGCGCAGCAGCGTCAATCATATCAACGATCCCTCTGCCTTCCTGACTTAGCACTCCCACCTAGAAACATGGCTGATCTGCTCGTCGGGGCCCGCTGCGCATGCTTCTCATCTGAGGCTTACTTCATCCTCCGACCTCACCTGCGGTCCGATATCAACCTCTACTATAGCTAGTGAATAATGAAAAGAGAGATCGGGCAGTGCAGAGTGCGTCGTCAGAATCGCGGAGAAAACGAAGCGTCGCACGAGGAGAGGCGGACATACGTCATGCTCATACTTACACGCATATCCCCCGGGCCGAAGGCCTATCCCTCGATTCTGACCAGGGCCGTGAATCCTAGCTATCGCCCAATCAGTGTCTAAGACACTTTCTGCGAATGCCTTGTGTACTTCCAGTGAGTGTCTTGGATGCTTCCAACGATACACTTCCGAGGAGTGCCTTGGATACTTCCAGCAAATGTCTTGGGCACTTCCAACGAGTGCCTTGGGCACTTCCGATGAGTATCTTCGGCTCCTTCAACGATTGTCTTGGGTGAAGGTATAGAGGACACTCCGCAAGAGTGCCTGGAACACTATATGCGAGCACCTGGGATACTTCATGCGAGTGCCTTGGACACTTTCCACAGGTGCCTTGGATACTTCCTTTGAGCGCCTGGATATTTAGGGATGTCTAAGACACTACTGACCAGTGTTTAGGGCACTTGCAAGGAGTGTCTAGGGCAATTGCGACAAGTGCATAGGGCACTTGCGATGAGTGTCAAGGGCACTTAGCTTGAGTGCCTTGGGCACCTCCAGCCAGTGTCTTGGGCGAGGGTGTGGAGGCCCCGTGAATACCTAGGTATAACATCAGCCCTCGCCAGCTCAGTTGTGTCGAGATGAGTCATGCACCTACTCCCGTGCAGGTGATTAAATGATGCTCGCCAAACGGCTCAGACTATGATGGAGCAGGGATCCTGCCCAGGCACGTAAAATCCTCCCGGGTCATCGCTGCTTTGGCTGTTTGCGTCTATTATCTCAGCCGGCGCGCACGCTCGCCTGCGAGGCAGCAGGCTATGAAGGCGCCGAGTACGTCGGGGCGAAGCATAGCGGCGGAGATATACTCTCAGATCACATCCTTCATGACTTCGTCGAGTGCTCGCGCCTCACTTCGGGAGACTCGACTGCACGAAGAGTCACGATAAATCGGACTCCAGCCGGAGCGCGCAACAGTGCTATGGTGATGCTCTGTTGCTCTAGCAATATGAACCGGGAATGGACTTCCCCTCCCTACAAGTGGTTGTCACAGTGGTATATTGACATCTTTTTATGTCTTCAGATTGGTATCTCCTGCGCTTTCTGGCCTGGAAAACGAGGTTCCCGGGGAAGACCCTGATAAGATGCAGAAGGTGAGAGCAAACGACTAAGATGAAGCAATGGAAGGGTAACAGGCATTATTGTAATCCTGCTTCCTCGACCTGGCAGGGCCCTGGTCCGTAGACAGCAGATCAGACTGTGAGCATGCTCAATATACCGAATAGCTATAATATTAATCTAACGACTCTGAAGGATGGCATGAGGGTGAATTGTTTCCATCTTACATGCTTTGGGTATCATACTGACTTCCTGCCCACAGAATTATCAGGTGTTCAGTAGCACGAAGCAATTGGCCGGTGTATTGTCCACGTATCATATACCAGACCACATGCGCAGCCCAATTGTTTAGGCCAATAGTCTGCACCCATAGTACATTGTAACGTCCGATTTAAACTGGTCGACAGCGAGGCAGAGATTCTGCTTGCATAGGTGTGTACAGATATGTGGCTACGCACCTATTCCAGACTCGCAGAGGCCACCGGGGATAACGCACAATTGACAGACTTGTCCCTCCGACTCATAGGACGGATGATGCGTGAGCTCAGCTCACCAATAGGAAAATCCGAATTCATCTAAAATTTTCTGGCATGTCCGGCACGAGGACACCGATTCGAAGTATGAATTCTTCCATACCTATACTTACCCCCGTAAAGGAATGGAGGATATCCCGGCCGCTAGATACGCCTAACTGTGGCTCAGGGAAAGGTAGCTTTCCGGAAGGCCGACGAGTAACGAAAGAACTTCGCCTGGAGTACAAAAGGCGAGGATCGTGTCAAACCCAAGGCAGCAAACGACTCGAATGCAAGACCTTCAGCGCATCTCAAGCTTCATCACAGAAGAATGAGATATTTCTCAAGGTTTTCCTGGAGGGATTGGTCGACTACCCTCATTCCTGGATCCCTTCTGTCCATCGCCGCCACGCGAAGCACCAGGATCTCGTTCCATTCTGCGATAGTTCATTACGCATGCGCCGTCATGTGGCTCACCCTCTTCGTATATTTCGTCCACCTGTCAATCCAAATAACGGAGGTTGATAAAGACCGCGTCGACAAGCCGGACCGGCCTTTACCGTCCGGTTTGGTGACATTGGAGGGGGCGAGAGTGCGATAGGCAGCGATCCTCATTGGCTTCTCCATCATTGGGATACTCTATCCAGTGCTATTGCTGGAGACACTTTGCCGGGTCATTACGGTGGCCTTTCTGAATGGGACTTCCACAGGCAACCATTGGCTCGGGAGGAATTGCAACGAAATGACGACCGCGACGTGGGTACTCCTCAACGGTTGCTGGAAGATCCTCAGTAGCAAAGACCACAAGATGTATATGGCCAGCACGCCGTATATCCTGGCGTCATTTGTACTTGCGAATTCCAGCTCTTCACATACCGCTTCTGCACGGTCATCACGTCCATCATGATGAAACAATAGTGACCTGGGCATGCCTCTTGGTACGCACGGTGGACAACGCAGCAGTGCGGTGTTCGGATATACTCGTGGGCTCCGTCTTCTAGCACGGCCAAGATCTGGAAAACCTGTGAGCATAGGTAATTTTGTCAAGCCCGAACATTCATATGCATAATGCAATCAGTGCTTTTCAGATCGTGTCATTTATTGAGTGGTCCTGTCGGTCCCACGGTCTTACTTGCACTGACATCCAGCATTCTTCTGTAGATCGTTACGCGATGTATGGACGGCCATCAACCAGAGTTTAGCATATATAAAGAGCGCCGGTCGGGGCAGGGGTGTCTTGGGTGTCTATCTGATCGATCCACATGAACGTTCAAGTTTGCAAAGCCGTCTCGACCTTCATAGTGCGCGAATGCGCAATTTTTCTCGGCTTCTCCTGGAGGGACTGGTCTACAACAATCATCCCTGGATATATCATAGCAAATGCCGCCATACGCAGCACCACGATATCGCTCCAGTCAGCGGCCCTTCGTGCCATCTGCCTGGGCGCATGGGTCACAACCTATGTGTACCTGTTTGATCTGTCCAATCAAATAACAGGCGTAGATGAAGACCGCCTGAACAAGCCGGACAGACCCATACCTTCAGGACTGGTCACCATGGACGGGGCTAAAGCTCGATGGCTCGCCGTCCTCGTCATGTTCATGACTATAGGATCAGTGCACAGTCCGATCTTGCCAGAAACCCTTGTCTATGTCGTCGATATCGCATTTTTGAACTTGACATCAGCGGGAGACCATTGGTTGGGCAAGGATTGTGTTGGGATGGCAATAGGAACTTGGACGCTTCTTAGCGGCTGCTGGAAAATCATTGCACCTCTTAACCCGACCAACCTATCATATATCCTGACGGTAGCGTTGTGGACCGGACTTCTCTCGCCGATTCAAGACTTCCGTGATGTGAAAGGAGACGCGAAAGTTGGACGAAGAACGATGCCGCTGGTGTACGGGGAAACTACGAGCAGAACGGCGCTGGTGTTCGGTTTTATTCCGGCCGCCTTTCTCGTGTTGTACGTAGGGCAACTCGCAGAGGTCGCGCCTACACCCCTAGCATCAGCCCACGCGTACCTGGGATATCGGATGTTAAAACAAAATGGGCCCCTCCATGATCATAAGACGTACATGGTCAGTGAACGACGTCGTTTGGGATTTTCGTGAAAGCGTCCCTGCTTACCGCTGTATAAACAGCTCCTCACGTACCTTTTCTGCGCAGTCATCGCGTCCATCATAATGAAACAGCAATAAATCTCGCCTGCACTGCCACGTGCGTTTGTATTACGTTCGAGCTCCGCGCTTTCTCATGTCATCGTTTTATGATTACCTCCAGAAATGCTCGACGTTGCATCGAACCTGCTGCGTACGAGAATCAGTCCCAATAAGATTACATTACTGCGGCAATAGTATCGTGGGGATGCCACAATAAACGATTCCGCTATATTAGTCCACAACAAAACAGAGATGCACATAGTACATAAGAAGAGATCAGAACATGCCTTCACTCCTGGGAACGGCGACTGGCGGGGGCCTATGTCCTGAGGAACTCCCAGGGCGGTCTCTCGACCTCGGCGGCGGCGCCGGACTACCCCTCAACGACCTCGGAGGGCGTTCCCGCAGCGGGCCAGGAGAACTTGGCGTCGATCCAGGCGCACTAGGCGCGGGTGAACGCATGCGGGGAGGAATGGGCGTGGGGGCGGCCAACGGCGCAGGTAGAGGGGGGGCAGGCGACTGCCCTCGTGGAGGAGTATTCTGCGGCGACCGGCCTGCGACAGGCGTTGTGGCGGGCGTCCGAGTGGGTTCAGGGACCTTGACCGCGACGTGCGGGCGGAACGCGGGTGGAGTTTGCTTGTTAGGCTTCTCGGCGAGAAGCTCGTCGAGGAGGTAGCGGAAGTCTAAGCCAAACTCTTCAAGTAGCTGGGAGTATATGAGTTCAGCCATTCCCGTAGACACGCGAACATGGGGCATACCTTCCTGCTCTGAGAACGAGTGATGTATATCGTATCCTCGATAAGGTTCGGGTCAGCGTCTGAGGTATACACCTGCTTCCTAAATATCTCCGCATAATTCTCCAGCTGCTTCTTCGCCCAGTCTACGAAGCCTAAGCACGCAAGTAAGGCAAAGCAGTCCGCGCATAAGAAAGACACGTACAACTGGCGACTTCGTTCTCCTTGAAGCTCGCCAGGAACCAGTCCGCCGTGTGCTTGATCCCAGTAAAAATGACAATGGCGAGCTCATTGACATAAACGCCGACGTGCCCTTCGAGCCGGATAGTACGGATCTTCTTCCGGATGGCTTCGCCCCGGGCTGCCAGGAATGTCGTACGCGCTGCCGCCCCCGCGTGAAGGCGGTTGAGGAGGGAGATAAGGTGCACGACGGTCGATTTGCGCAATGAACAGGATGAGAGAGCGTACAAAAGGTTGGCAGTGAGGGCAGCGGTGAGGGGAGGCAGCTTCGTGGAGAGGGTGGCGGTTGTTGGTAGCTTAGCCTCGCCTACAAGGATATGCCAAAAAGTGGTCAGTTCGTCCGTTGCAAACTGAATTTAAGGGCGAACCTTGTTCGACTAGTTCTACGGCACGATCCCATTCACGCAGAGCGATCGCGACGGTGAGTTCATCTGTGAACTCCCCAACCCACCGCGCGTCCTTCTCCACTTTCTCCTTCGCACTCGGACCCATACCTGCGGCCTGCGCGAGATCTGCCATCCAATCGGGCATTGGAGGCACCTTATCCAACCCTACTTGTAACTAAGGCGCACGTCATGGAATCCGCTGGAAGTGGAAAGCGCGTATACCACTCACGTCACCGCCAGCCCAAAGACTCTTCCGCCGCTCGTGCTCGCCTTCTCTCTCTTTCTGCTTCTTCGCCTGGAATTCCTCCGCGGCTTGACGGAAATGCGAAATGAGAGACTTCTTGTCAGCCGGGGTCTCCGTCCTGTAGACGTGGGTCTCGCGCCCATGCCGAATCTTGAACACGTTCGTCATAGCTGTGCGAAATGTTATACGTTAAAATCAGCCAAATTTGGTCAACTGGGGACACTCACTTGGGGTATCTTTCGTATCGAGTACCAGCATGTCCCCTAGCGGCCAACAACGCTCTGCCACGAGCTTACCACCCGCGCCCTCTTCCCCCCTCTTCCGCCGTCGCCGCGCAACCAGTACGGCGTCGTCGAGCACCACGAACTTGACGATGCGCTCAACCTTGTACGTCGCGGCGTTGAGCGCGTAGATCCCGTCCATCTCGGTGATGACGTGCCGCCCGGGCGTCGTCGGCACGAACTTGGTAGAACCTTCGATTTGCGCGTGCAGGGTTTGCATCTGGTTCGCGTAGAGGATGCGCAGGTCCGCGACGGACGACCGGACGTTGCGGCGGCGCTCTAGGTGAAGCATTAGTTAGCGGGAGCGATAAAGGTCGGAGTGAACTGACCAGCGGCAGAGGCAGATTCGTCGATGTGGAGCAAGGAGGGCATGCTCTTCCACTCGGATAGGCTCTCCTTCAGCTCGAGCATTTCATTCTCGAGCACGCTAATCTCCTTCGAAACGAGCACGAACTCTGCGTAGCTTAGCCGTAACTTAGTTGACCACTATGACCAGATTCATATATTATGCGTACTTCTTGAAGACGTTCTTCTGCAAGTCCGCGGCGACGTCGTCTTTGGCGGAACGTAGCGAAGACTGCAGGGACTTGAGCTCCGCCTCGGTAGAGTTGGCTAGTTTTAGCTTGAGATCTGTATTGCCCATAATCAGCAACAGAACGGCCAGACAATCATAAGACGTACAGGCGTCAGGATCGAAGTCCTCCGAGTCCAGCAGCTTCATCTCCGCCGCCTTTGAATCGCCCCTCGGCTGCGCTCGCTCCCTCTCCGCCCCATCGAAGTCGTCCCGCTGGCTGCGGGTAGCGGTGACACCAATCGGCAGCGATGGAACCGCGGGTACGTTCGTCGCGTCTGTCGGTGCAGAGATGTCCGCATATCGCATGGACATACGCTTCTTGATCTTGTCATCGACCCGGGACTTCCGTGCATCTTTAGAGGGGGCACCATTGGGTTTTGTAGGCCTCGTCGACGGCTGGCGTTTCGCCTGCCGACCGTTGGATGGCTTGCGCACAGAGCGGAGAGACTGCATGGCAGACCAACTGTAAGGAGGGCAGCAGCTGGGACCCTGGGCAATAACATACTTATATCAATGGAGATTCTGCTAAGAAATGGTATAGTATACCTGCTGAATCTATATGAAAGAGCAGTTGAAGAAACGTCGCGTTCAAGTCTAGCACTAGTGCTGGGACGTCCGTTCCTGTATCATAACAGGTTCATGATTAATGTTGTAATAGTAGGTAGGGTCGCGACTACAAATGAATTTCCCACGATCAACTAAGGTCTAAGGCGATGTGCTACTTACAATGTTACCGTATTATTTCTTTGGTCTCTCCCGCTCATCATATCGTCCAAGAGTCTCGGTTTGTTGGGATCCAGGGCAAAGTAAACTAGCGGGAGGCATGCCTCCTCGACGTCCCACAGCGTTCGAAATCTCCTTTCCTGAAGAAGCTGTCCGAACGCGAGCTCAAGGGTCAGGAGGTAAAGATGAGCTTAAGCTGGAGGGTCCTGTGTTCGATTACATATCTGATGATACACTAGTTGTCGACAACCAGAAACGTCCCACAGAGGTCCCGGTTGGTTCACTACGCGTGAGTTGTTACGTTTCTTTTCCCGTAGGTTCGAACGTTTCACGGCGTCCACTCGTGAAGGATGAGAAACGGCCAAGGCGTCAGTCCGATGTAGCTCGGCATTACAATCCAGCCCCCGACGATGTTCCGGAGAGTGAGGATATTGTCCTGGAGGGTGAGGATTTTGAGGAAGACGACAACGCGAAACCTGTCCGGTTATTAGTGGACTTTGTAATATTCGATTCCAAACACGACAGAATAACATGTCCGCCCGATGTACCGGATTGTGACGCTCGGGGACATATAGAGCGGAAGCTGGAAGCTGTTGGGCTCGCATCAGCCGCCTTCGTCAACGAGCAAGACGAAGATGAAGTCGACGATGCCGGGGTCCGTCTCCACCTGCCCGACATCCTGGGCTACACCCTCGATTACACGAAATTCAGCGAGTAAGCTGGTCCCTGCAGTCCGTATATCTCTTCTAACATGTTCCGAAAGTCCTCTATACATGGAGACCCCTCACGCATGGTACATACTCGATTCCCCCTCGCACCTCTATAGGCCAATTTGGGACCAGTTCATTCGCCCGCACCGCATTGCCCAGTTCGTCTTATCCAGTGCACTGATCGAACCACGCCAGGACCCTGCCGCATTCCTCGAGTACTTTACGATGGCCTGGGACGACATTCTCGAGCGGCCCTACGCAGAATCCGACATACAATCCGCCATCCCCGTCATCAAAGCTGCGATCAGTAAGAGCAAAGAGAGCAAGGCGCTCATGGGCAGCACGGTCGTCTGCTCCCTGTTGAATATCCATGCGCCCGACGCTCTCTACGCGCCAGCTGAGCAGAGCCAGCCGCGCTGGTCGGGGAGCCTCGACCTTGCAGTCCTGCAGCCACGGAACCAGAATCCCACACACGTTACGCCCCTCATAGCCTCCCTCGCCTCCGGGCTATTCCGCGAGCGCCTCGTCGTCGTGGGCCCGCCCCCGCCTCGGAAAGACCGAGAGACTATCCGGCGGGAGAGGGCCCAGGAGGACGAGGCGAAGCAGCGGATGCTTTTCTTGCTCTCAAGGCTTAGACAACCAAGGAGAGTGGTGCGGCTTGTGAAGAATCGGGTCTCTAGACCTGTAGTGCTGAACCAACCGGTTCTGCGTGTCGACGATATTGAGTACTCGGTAAGTGATGTTGTAATTTCCCGGTGGACGTGTACGGACGGGTAAGAGTAGATAGGAGACACTATTATAGTCCCAATGAGGCAGGAAGGCTCTAATCCCCCCCACAAGTTCCCGACCTGTGAAGCCGAAGTCCCTGCCTCCGCCAGGATGACAGATTACTTCTGGTATGCAATCTCTCATTGGTGGACACATGCGCGAGTCTTCCCTGGTACTTACCGTTCTTGTTACCTAAGGTTTGCCGTGCTTGTGCACGTCTATGAGGACAGGGACCAAATTCATGTCCGGTGGTTCCACCACAGCTCGAAAACGCTCATGGTGGAAATCGCGGATCCTCAAGAAATATTCTTGACGGATATATGCGATGACATCCCGCTCAGTATCATTGCGGGGAAAGCCACTGTCCATTATGTATCTAGAGACGAGCAAGGATTGAAATCGAAGCCAGATATCGGATTCCAAGAGTTGTTCTACAAGCAAGTGCTACAGTCAATTGACCGTTCTTTGTCTCGGTGATTCTGATACTTCTCAAGGCTTATGTATAGGGCAGCGGAGGGATGCTTCCGGGAAATCCAACCTTCCGAAATGCCCATCCCTCCTGGGTCGCGGAACCCACTCAGCGACTGCGCGGGCTGTCTCGTTGAGCAGGAGGAGAGCGAGCACCTTTCTTGGGCCAGGATTGACTGCGGCATACGGTATATCAGTACTGATTTCCATATTGCTGACTTCGTACTACTTCGGAACATTGATGGCCCTGCACACATCGGGCAAATCATGAAAATTGTGGTACCCCCCAGTAGTGGATTGAGGAGGGGTCATCAGCCAATGCTCAAGATTCGGATGCTCGGACGAGTCGGAGATATTATGCATAAGGCTCCTGCCGAGCTTAACCTGGTCAAGGATGAGGTATGTGGAATCAATAATCACTTTGACTTTCATGTGAAACCTTGTACTCTGACAACTTAGCGACATCTATTCTTCACCGGCGAAGTGCGAGACTTCCCCATGAGCAGTTTGATCGGTGTTTGCTTCGTTGAACACATAGGATGCATCCCCGATCGCGCTCTGTGGCTCTCAATGTCTCACAAGCATTTCTATGTCCAATACACCTCTCCTACCCTGGAGGTTGTATCGTGGTCTGATGAGGTTGTCAAGCTCCGACCTAAGGAGGTTGAAATATGCACACCATGTTATGATGCCGAGGTGGATCGCGTGAAGGCGATGAAGGCGATGCTAGACGAACTCGCAGAGAGTCCGCTGCGCGTGTTGGATCCATTTGCAGGTGTCGGGGCTTTTGCACTAGGTCTCGAGGAGTCAGGATGCATGAAGCTGACACATGCTGTGGAGATCTCACCTAGCGCCGCCAAGACTCTGAAGTGAGTATCACTGACTTGACATTTTTTGGATACTTATGTGACTCCTATATTGAGGCGTAACTCCCCTGATACAACCGTATACAACCAGTGTGCTAACAAAATGCTGCAATGGGCGATTAAGCGGCATGCGGGACATCAAGTTGACCGGCCAAAGTCTATTGGAGAGGTCCGACCTCTCCCAAACCCTCCGACCCCAGAAGACATAGACGTTATAGTCGCTGGTTTCCCATGGTAAGCACCCCATTCAGCATGTGGGGTAACGCACTGAGTACAAGGACGATCCTAAGTCAACCGCACTCGCGATTGAACATGTTTCAGCGAGCTGATGATCGGAAGAGCAATCTGATACTCAACTTGCTGTCCTGGATTGACTTCATCAGACCGAAGTTCTGTTTCTTTGAGAACGTCCGTGGGTTCCTCAGTTTTAATCTCATGTCATATCAAGAGTCGAGGTACACGGTAAAGGGTGGGATAGAGATGGGCGGACTGAAGTTCCTTGTAAGAGCATTACTCGCCATGAAGTATATGTGAATACTTTCCCCCTCTAATAGATGCTCATTCATCGCTCTCTCTAGCTATCAACTACGCTTCGCCCTCCTCCAAGCCGGCCACTATGGCGCACCACAAACACGGGTGCGCTTCTTCATCATTGCCGCTCGCCGTGATCAAACACTATCATCCTTCCCTCAACCGACACACGATTTCCCACCATCCGACAATCTGGATATCAAAGGACCCAGTGGGGAAGTGTTCCAACAGATTCGGATCACTAGAGGGACAGCACCGCACCGCGCTGTGACTGTCAATGGTATGTCAATCTCGAATCATGCAACGTTTTCTCCTCACGATCTTGCATGGTATCTCTAAGATGCGATCAACGATTTACCTCGCTTCGACTGGTACGTGTTGAACGGGCCTTTCCTTATTTTCCCGATCTTGTAAACTTTCACACAGGAAACATCCTGATGTCTCTCATGAACCGTTGAGTGTCCGCCGCCAAATCGCCGACCGCGCTCGCACGATTCCTCAGGTCCACGTCGATCTGTTGTTGCCGTATGCGGGATTAGAATTGAAAGGCCGCAATCTCAGGTATGAGTGTGAACCGAAGACGAGTTACCAGGTGTGGTGCCGGAACGGCAGGAGGGAAGTACGAGACCTGCAGCATATCACGAGAGTTCTGAAGCCCGTGGTTGTCGAGAGGTGTGTGTGATTACTCTATCCGGCGCGGATCCTGGCCTCCGAATACATGCGATCTCGCAGAGTAGTGAAAATACCTCTCAAGCCAAAGGCAGACTATCGAAGTAAGCGGTGTCATCATATAGTGCTAGTGCAGACGCCTTACTCATGAATTATGTGCAGGTCTACCACGCAACCTCCAGGAGTGGCTCACGGACAATCCATACTCTGCCACTGCCAGGAAAGGGTTCAGACCAGGTAAGTCCCTTCTACGACCGATTCATACATCAAGAGCAATTGAACACTCACACAACTCCGACCTGCAGGCTTGTACGGTCGTATAGATGGTGACAGCTTCTTTTCTACGACTGTGACAAATATGGAGCCTACCGCGAAGCAGAGCTGGGTGTTGCATCCTTATGTGCGTCATTAATTCTACGTAGCGTCTCCCTACTGAGCGTGGGTGCAGTGCAAGCGAACGGTGACAGTGCGGGAACTCGCCCGGTCTCAGGGCTTCCCTGACTGGTTCACGTTCTATGCCATTGGGGACAGCGTCAAGACTGTACGTGTCCGCTTCATTAGATGACAGCTCCCGCTCATAGGTATGACCGTGTAGATGCACCGGGAAATTGGGAACGCGGTGTCGTGGCATGTCTCTATGGCACTTGGAAGGCAATTGAGGGATGTCCTGTTCACGGAGTGGAAACCGAGGGAGACTGAAGACAATGGGATGTATGAAGATTGATTGGGTGCCTAGGTGCCTCACGGAACCCCTGCTCCTGTATTACCTGCCTACCTTTTGATCTATGTCGGATCGCTCAGCGCAAGGGTGTATGAATCAATGATAGGACTATGTTGGGTATACTATATGACAATCGACAAACCGTGTATCTAATATAATAATCCATCCTCCTCTACTACACCACGTACAATACTGAGACCCTTAGCCCCTGGGCGAACTGGGCGAACTAACCCCTGATCGGTGTTCCCCAATGTCGATCTCCCCGTCAACCTCGCAATGGATCGTCTTCTCTACGTTTATCTGGAGCTGCAGTATTCGACGGTCATCAATACGCCGCGTCGCATCCAGAGCAGATAGATAGGGACGAACCTTGGTGGCGGTCGTCTCGAGCGGATTGATATCATTATTATTCTACCATCACTCTGAGTATATCGGGAGTGTAAGTATAGAATTGTGGTAAGACGTACCATCGTGAACCGGTTCGTGCCGTTCATCCGGCTGGGGAAGATGATAGGTAGCGGGTGACCCCTCTCCGAGGAGTGCTGCGAGCGCTCGCGCAGGGTGTCCCGGGTATTAAGTCTGTGGACACGGAGATTAGCGGGGCGTTGTGCACAGCTCTGCGCACCCACGTTGCAAGGAAGGAGTTGGCGTAGACTGTGTGCGCGGGGCGTTAGTCCCGCAACTGAGGGATGGGGAAGAAGAAGAAGACCACGTACGTTTGCTTATTGCGAAGTGGAACCCGAGGTAGACGAGGTTGGTCGGCATCACGAGCCACTGCAGAGAAAGAGACGAAGGTTGTAAGGGATGCGTGTATATCATGAAGCAGCTTGAGAAGACGCACGCAGATCAAGGAGACAATGGTAGAGACACTTCGCATGAGCAAAACGATTATAAGTTTGAGCAAACGTTGAGGAACAGATGGAACAAGACGCACCACGTCAAGCTACCGTTGTTGATGGTGTACAACATGATCGTATCAATCACTTGGTCCATGCTGTCCACCCATTTATGAATAAGCGCCGTGGCCAGCAAAAAGCAGCAACGGGGACGTACTCGCTGAACCCTGTACGGCTCGTCTGGAGGTAATGACACAGCGAGAGGGTTACCAGGACATCCACAACGACGGAAGTCACCAGGCCAAGGGTGAACACCCACTGTGTAGGACAGGACACGTTTAGTTGCGTGATGTAGAACGAAGATGGTGTGAGTATAGGAGTGTGCACGCACTTGGTACGACTCGCGGAAGGCAGAGAACGTGCCCGACTTGATCCTGTATGACTCGTCAATGTGCGTGGGGAATCAGGTCAGAGATGGCGACGAACATGAGAGCGGTAGTCGCTAATGACAGTGCAAAGGGATATTAGCAGAATTACGACGATAATTCCATGAACTAATCCTACCGGTCGCAGAAACTGCGGACCCAAAGTGAGCTCGGGACGGGCTGGGAACGAGAGCGCAAGCTTACCGAGACGGAGAAAAGCCAGTCCAAACTGAAGACGAAGCGAAACATTGTTTGAGATACAGGAAGCGCGTGTACGAGTATCAAGCACCGGAACGTACCATAGGGAACGACACCACCCAATTATTTTTGCTCACTGTTCGGGACACTGAGACATGAGTATACCGCATGCATACAAGGTAACAATATCTCACTCACGGACAAGCACGCGGCGCGTGAAGAAGCTGGCATACAGCTTTCAATAAATGGGCTCAATAGGGTCGCACGCTACCGCTTACCATTGTACAACGAACGTCACCATCGCCTGTGCACGATAGTTCGTAAATAGAGGTACATAAGACAATTCAGTCTGAGTCCGGGACGTACGGTCGTCAGAATTGTAAGCTGCACCAATTGTTAGTAGGCTGTCTGGATCGTGAGCGAGCTACGCACCGCACATGCCCTAGAAGCCTGTCAGAAGCGTTCATACCGATGTATATCCGAGCGTACGTACATGGGTATACGGTCCAACACCGAGTCATCACCCCAGCTTACTATGAGATACGTCCAGTCCGTCGCGCATACAAGGGCGGAGTGCAGGAGGTCCAGGAACCTGTGGGTCATTAGACTTCAGCTGGCACTCTCTCGCACTGAGACGCCTACCAAACCAATCCGACCTGAGACACAGATCCACTTAGCTCGCGTGTCTGCGAATAATAAAATAGACGCGTACCGCGGCTCGTATTCGACCGTAATCATTCTTGAATGTCCGGAGGTAGATGAACGCTTGCATATTCACAATCCCTGACAATCTGCACGATCATTTGCGGGCCCGTAAATCGCAGTGATTCGGACAGGCCGTAGTGTAATTCCACCCACCCGAGTGCAATCAAGCCGCCCAAGAGGAGCGGCCCAAGCCGCTGGGCGACGATGGCGGCGGGCCCGGACATGTCGGCAGTCCTGCCACTGGCGCGTGCAGCTTCCCCAGTATGAAACCACCACACACGTTCTCCCACAGGGTCGATGTCGAACGCGAACGCGAAAAGCAAGCCTGGTTGCCCGCGTCATACCTGGGGCAGGCTGTTTTAACCCGGCCCCCTCATCCGCCACCCACAGCTTGGAAGAATGTTTGTAAGATCGTGAGGACAACGATCCAGATCGATATCGGCCATAAGGTTAGGGCAACGGCTCTGGCCAAGAGGGGTAAAACGCCTCCTGACGTGCCACAGCCAGCGTCAATTGGCGGCGGGAAAACTGTCTCCTTGCCACAACGAGATCGCTATTGCGTTCCCTTTTGATCTAGGCAATTCCTAGCAATGACGCTGCACGCCAAGGGCCTGCCATTGGCATAAAAAAGTCTAAGCAAGTAAGTTTGACTCGAGAGCCACAACATTCACCGTCAGTAGAATACTGAATCGAACTCGCAGGAAGAGCGCAATGCTTCTCGCTTAGGCCCCTATTCCCGCCTCACCTTAAGCAACGCTTAAATCAAGAACATTGTACCGAGATCCTGAAGAGCGGAAGAACGAAGACGTCCTCCACGGACTGATTTGCCGACCTAAAAATAGCTTTCGTATCATAGAACAACGGCCTCGGACGACGCGGATTGGACGCGGAAAGCATTTGTCCTGCCAGCCTGGAGGCCCTGGTTACCTGCCTGCAGTCCAATCCCGCGCCAGGAGCACCGACCAATCAATAATCAATACATTTCGAGGGCGATATCCAAGAAAATCAGAATCCTAGTCAGAATACATCCAGCAGCTGCACGATTCACCAAATCCCAGAACAAATCCACCTCCACTCACGCTACCTAGTATCCTTGTCTGCTCTACTCCTCAAGCCACTTCGTAACCGCAACATCATCACCAACACACACCACCCCGTCCCCACGAGGCACGCCATTGCACCCAAAGCAGGGTGACCGCATATTCTCCGGATCGAGCCCGGTCCGGAACTTCATCAGCACCTTGAACGGGACGGCCTTGTCGCGGGTGCCGTCCTCGGGGTCGACGTTTGGCAGCTGCCACCGTTTTCAGCACCACGTAACCTACAGATAAGGACACATACTAAGCACCGCGGACATTTTGCCACAAGGCTAATTGGGGCCGCTGTCGGGTTCTGGTTCGCCTTGGATGGGAGGAGGCTGATTTCCTGCAGGGCGTCTTCGATGAAGGGCACCCCCGAGCCTTTGAGAACGATGTTAGGGCGGAACCTGTCATCGTTGACAGAATCAGCGTAAACACAGACAGGACGGTGAAAGAAGACCAGAAGGCAGATAAGCGGGGCAAGCCAAATGCGGGGCAGAGAAGAGGGGAAGTGCGGGGGTCCGACTCGAGCGGATGGAAACCGCTACACGCTGACATTCGCACAAACAGCATCTTCCCCCGCCACCCCCGGTCCCTTCCACCGCTCCCAAGTCAAATCCGCTGCTAACACGATATCGTGCGCAACTCACCTCTCCACCCCGACCTTCCCCTCCCGCCACTTCTCCCCCACGCCCATCTTCACCCCCTCCTCCTTCCCCGCCCACTCCCCGATCACCTTCCCCACCTCCTCCAGCCCCTCCTCGCTCACCAGCAGCAGCGGGTACCCGTCCTGGTACCGCACCGTTGCCTGCAGCGCGGGGAACGCGCGCGTGGGGTCGCACGCGCGCGGCGCGGGGCCCTTGTACACGAGCTGCACGCGGCGCTTCGTGTACGCGGAGAGTACGTCGGACGCGGGCGCGGGGACGAGGCAGCCGTCGGTCGTGTGCGACCAGATTTTGAGGCCGTGTAGGCTGCGTGCAGGCCTCGGTGAGTGCATGGCGGTGGGGGAGGGAGGGGGCAGTGCTTACACCGCCCAGCGCTCGAGCATGTCCGGGCTTGGGTTCAGCGGGGTGGAGAAGGCGGCGCAGTCGGAGGAGGGCGGGAAGGATATCGTGAGCGAGCCGCCGTCTGGCGAGGACGGGTCGGGCTCGATCGTCGGTGTGATCAGCACCATCTGCGCGTGTACGTGATTGGTCTGCTCGTAAGGACAGGAGCGCGGGGGCACGTACCTCGGGGATGTCACGCGCGGTGAGCACTTTGCGCGTCTCGGCGTCGATGATGGCCCATTTCCTGTCGTACTACGAGGAATTTTCCAGTCCGAGTCAGACTGTGGTAGGGGAGGAGAATGAGTGTATATCCCAGCTTACCTCGAGCCCTTCGGAGGTGAATCTGGCTTGCTGTACCGACGTTCCGCGACAGCTCTGGCAAGGTTTGTAGGGAAGGTTATTCCGGCGATCTCGTCTCGTAAAGCACAGGACTGACCTTGATGGGGTGTATGAACAACTGCGACACTTTCATCGGCCCGATCTCCTTCGTACCCTCCGCTGCGCCGTCAGAATCTGTGTTCTGCCCCGTCCATGAGGACGCATATTCTACTCTAGTAGATTCCGACAGTTGGTTGAGATTCACGGACGGCGGTAAGATGGACTAGACAGATACTGACAGGCTCGACAACATCGTGGTTGAAGGGAACGATGCAGTGCGATTTCTTCAGGGGAACCAATCTGTCCGAGAGATAGGATATCGTCCGAAAAGCGTATCGTCGGCGTAGGCGCTTTGGGGCGCATGGCGGGACGAAACTGCACTGCTAGCGCCCGCGGAACAAGCACGCTGAAGTTGTTATGACAAGTGAGAAAGAGCAGAAAATTCAGCAGCTGCAGACTCGATGCATGTGCATGAAGTTCAAGAAAGTTTGATCAAGATACTGACATGGCACAGAATCATTACACGGCTTTGATACAAAACATAATAATACAATATCCTCCCTCTTGTTCTCCATCCCAGCACACCCTCACCCCGTCCTCAGAATCAAATGCACCCCGCTGTCCGTCTCGACCACGTCGCTCATTCCGCCAACGGGCAGCGCAAACGTCGCGTCCTCGAACGGCTTCTGCATCTGCCCGCGGCCGAACCAGCCCAGGTCCCCGCCGTTGCGCGCAGAGTTGCAGTCCGAGTACTTGCCCGCGAGCTCCGCGAACGTCTCCGGGGAGCCGTTGATCTCCCTCTGGTACCCGCGCAGAATCTCGATCGCCTGTTCCTTCGAGCGGGTGATGTTTTGCTGTGGGTGTGGGTCGGGGCAACGTAAGTGACACATGAGGGGGACAACGAGCTAGGTAGCACAACGCACCTCGCGCCAGCTCGACGGCCGCCTGCTCCCAGAGTGCTTCACGAGCAGATGGCTCGCACGCACCTGCCCGGGGGCGCCCCCGCCAGCGGCAGCCGCGCCCGAGAGGTACTTCGCCCCGGGCAGCGACTTGACCTGATCGTCCGTGAGCTCCGCGGGTCGCTCCCAGCTCGATTGGTTGTTCTTCGCGTTGTAGAAGTAGGGAACGCCGCGCGAGTTAGACATGCGGATCTCCCAGCCTGTCTCAGCCTGCAGGTATCATTGTTTATTGAGATCGAGAGATAGGTTAAGAGAAATGGGAGCGTACCATATTTCCCATCGAGGGTGTGGTAGACTCGATAAGGCTGTAGGAAAGCGGACTGCGGGAAGAGCGTTTGGATTTGCGCCATCTAACGGCAGGAAGAGGCCCACGTGCGTCAGTCGATCCAGAACATTTGCCTTTTCCGTCCATTGTCAATGTCTGAAGTTTGGTGCCACTCCCAGGCTCCTAGAACCATCCGTCTCCGCGTCCTCGATCCTCTCTGCTAGGGCATATGTGAAGATATTATGTAATAGGGCTTATATAATGCAACTTATTTATAGATGTGTTTCCTAATTAAGACGACTAGTGAGGATGAGGACGCTCTGAGACGGCTGGCCCAACTCGTCGTCCGAGGTTTTACCGGAATTATGTAAGGCAGCTAAGCGACTAACGACGCGTCGGTTTATTGACGTTCGCCGACTGCCCGATTTGGATTTTCGAGCTGGCTTTGTCGTAGCACCTCAGCCGCCCTTCGAGCATGTCCTCTGCGTCGATAGCGGGATGTATAATGCAATTAAATAGAAGTAATCCTTGGATAGTATGCATGAGAAGTCTATGGGTTGTTGCTATGTATTTTTGATGCATAAATCACTTTGCAAACATTGAAAGGTGCAAGTACTAGGCTCCTCAATGAAACATGGCCCAAGACCTTAGAGCACGGGGTATATGAAATTTCCTATGATACGGATATGGCAGCTTGCCTCACTCTTGCGGTGAATAGCTGTTCACTGTTTTCTTGGTTGAAGTGGGGAGATTCCCGCGCACACTCGCCCGAAGTGCATGGAATCAACGGGTCAGAGATGCATTATTCCAATATTGACAGATGCAAACTCTATGTCCCCAACATCACGCGGATGAGCAGATGACATGCTCGAAGGGCGGCTGAGGTGCTACGACAAAGCCAGCTCGAAAATCCAAATCGGGCAGTCGGCGAACGTCAATAAACCGACGCGTCGTTAGTCGCTTAGCTGCCTTACATAATTCCGGTAAAACCTCGGACGACGAGTTGGGCCAGCCGTCTCAGAGCGTCCTCATCCTCACTAGTCGTCTTAATTAGGAAACTTGCTTAAGTACGGCGCTGCGCGGCACGCCGGAGTCCGATTCCCTTCCGCTTGACTGTTCCTAGAGCTCTGGAGAACGAACAGTTGAACGTAGAACCACTGCCGGAGAACAACATGTACATCAAGAAAGCTCATTTTGAGCCGCCACATTTCGGCCGGCCTGACGGCCGCCTCAATATGGCAGGAGACTCAATTTATGTCCAGCAGGTAAGTAGCTACCACCGAGGTCCGCATTGAGGGCTACAGTACATGATCTCCTCACAGCGGACCATATACCACCAGCAAATGATCCCTAGAGGACGGATGCAAGAGGGTACAAAACCCCTCAGTACAAATGGGGGGTAATGCCCGAAGGATATAAATAAAGTCATTCTAAAACGAGGTAAATAGCCCCTGTCCAACGAAAAGCCACGTGTTGCCACTGAAGCCAGTACTGTACTGATAACCAATTCCCAAGGGAATCGGAACACATCTATAAATAAGTTGCATTATATAAGCCCTATTACATAATATCTTCACATATGCCCTAGCAGAGAGGATCGAGGACGCGGAGACGGATGGTTCTAGGAGCCTGTGCCACTCCGTGCCATGAAGTGATCAGGCGGACAGACACAAGAGCACCTAGATTCTGCAACTCAGATACACGTCTGCTCCCCCGAAAACACCCTGGGAGTGCCGCGGCTCTGCTCCAGTTATCGAGGATCGGACGTCTCGAGGTAGAGTCTTGTTCCGCCCTCCTACATGCAAGTATCTTAGGAAACTGTATGGCTACATCAACATAATGGTATCAACGGGAAAATGCAAGAAAATGGAATGGGCGTAGTGTACAATGATGCAGTTTATGAAGCAATACATTCACAACCCTAGCCACGGTTACGGGGTGTCCTCGATCAGATTAGCGGGGTCGAAGCGCTTCACGGTGTGCACGACCTCGGCGCCCTTGCGCATGAACACAAGCTGCAGTCCACTATGTCAGTAGTGTAACATAATGCCAGTATAGCAAGGCTGTCTGACGTACCAGGTATGGATTGGCAGTGTCGCCAGTCGTATCGCGCAGCACCTCGTCCTTCGGGACGGCGCTCACGGACGAGTCGTTATACTTGAACCACTCGTCCGGCTTCTCGGGCAGATGCCGCGAGTAGAAGAAATAGTGGCCCCACGAGGGCGACGTGCCGCGGTGGATGAACACGGACGTGAGCTCGTACGCCGCCTCCTTGTCGTTCGCCCAGACGGCCTCCAGCTCTTTTTTGAGCTCGACGGCCCGTGCACGTAGCGTGTCGATCTTTGCTTGCAACTGGCTTTCGTCTTCTTTCATCTTCGAGAGGAAACTAGAGTCGCCGTCGGGCAGGTACTTCTGGTGTTCTGTCAGCAAGTCGTGCGAATCCGAGAGGCGAGGGCCGTAGGGAGCGTGCTAGGGGCAGAGGTTTAGTGATTCACGCCGAGAGACCGTGGCAAACAAACTACCTTTCCTTGCGTCAATCGGTAGATCTGATCCCGGCAAACGTTGAGCTCCGTTTGTATGGCCTTCGACCGCGCCTTCTTCTGTGGATCCGCACTATCCAAGAAGCGATCCATATATACAGTCTCGCCAAATCTGACGTATGCCTGTGATTTGTAAGGCTGCAGCGTCTCGCGGTTGAATTGCACACGCTGCACAAAAGTGGGTAAGGCGTGCATTCGCTAATCTGGCAATGCACTCACCTGCAACTGGATCTGCAGCAGAGGAGGGAGATCGACCAAGGTCACTTCCATCCTCGCCTTCTTCCCTTCGAACTCTACAACGTCATCGAAGTACCCGCTCAAGCCATCGTATATGTCATAACCCTCCTCGGACACATTCACAGGCAAGTGCGAGAAAAGGTCTTCCTTCTCGTGCACGGATGCCTTGGGCCGGCGGTCATCCTCCGGAGCCGTCAGCCGCTGTCGTATCTTTCCGTAGAAAAGCCTGCCAGCCTATCAGCACCGGTCTACACCCAGCGTTGAAGACCGTACCTTTTCACGACACTTGTCTTGTCGTCCCCAGAGCCGCTGAGCTCGTCGAATTTGAGGAGCGCAGTTTCGATCTGGAACATGCAATTATCCATGCATTCCGAGACATCGTGCTGTCTCCCTACACGAAATCAGCGTTATCTTTCAATGCGGACATAGCGGACGTACCGAACATCATCCCTGAATCAGCGACCTTCGTAGTGGCCTTCCTCGGTGGCAGAGGAGGCGGCTGCTTCTTCTCCTCATTTTGCCGTGCATCCGTCATCTCGACATCGCCGTCATTATCAGCTGGGGCAGACGATGGGCCAGCTTCGGGCATCCCAGATCCACTACCCGCCGTCCGAGGAGACTTGACCATGACATAGTCGTCCTTGATAACGTCCGGCGTCCGTGTCGGTGAGTCCGTCTCCATCTGGTCGGGGGCACTTTCATTTCGTGGCCGCTTACCCAGAACAGAGCTGGGCGAGCCGCGTGAAGCGGGGGAGGACAATCGCTCGGGAGTATGTCGGGGAGGAGCATCCTCGACCAGCGTCGCGTCGGTGTCATTGGAAGAGTCTGTTTGAACGGAATCGCCGTTATCCTCTTCCTCATCCTTGGACGTTACCAGTGCTAGCTTCGCGAGCTCAATGGATGGTGTGACAGCGGCAGTTTCACTGTATTCTAGTTCCCAGAATAACTCAGCGAGCCTGTGAACGACTAAGGGGGAACCGCTCGTCAGGACCCTAGTAGATAGGACTGCGGGCACGCCACCTACATTTCTTGGAGCGGATGATCTCCCGCTTTGTCACCAAACGCCCGCCAACACGGTGCCGCTTCAAGTCGTCTTCAGTCAACTTGTCATCTTCGAGTAACTTCATATCCCCTGCTCCCGTGGACAAGACAGCTTCCCGGAGATCCTTGATCGTATAGAAATACTACGAGCGCTCATTCGGTATATTGAAGCATACAAGAACATATCAAGTCTTACCTGCAGTAGAGAATTGAGGTAACATGTATTTCCAAGCTGATTGAGACCGCGGGGAGTATCTGGACTAACGGATGGGACTATCACTCCCGCTACGAAAGAAGTAGAGTCAAGTTAATCCTCTCATAATGAGAGTCGGGCTACTCACGATCTTTGCCGGTTTCGAGGAACTGCTTCAGACGAGTGCTTTCACGTACTTCAGCAATCACGCTCAACGCATCCCGCATAGTCTCCACTTGAGCCGGCCGCTCTTCAACCTGCGGAGATCCTTTGTTAGCTGAATAGTCAAAGAGTGACGCGAATCACCAACCCTCATGACAAAGACAGTAATCAACATCTCTTCATCCACATCAGCCGGCACCTCCAGCGTCGTATACGCCCGCTCCGGCGTCATCCCATTCCCCTGCTCGCTATTATACGCTGCCATCAAGTCCGCGCTCCCCCGCGCCTGCGCGAGGATCATCAGCGCATCCTGCACCTCCTTCCGCTTCGCGCTGCTCTCGGGGTGCTTCCACGCCTCCTTCAGCGCGTCGCGCCACGCCATCTTGACGAACTCGTCGTCCGTCTCCTCGTCAAAGTCCATGCGCAGGCGGTTCTCCTGCCCGAACCCGAGTGTTGTGATGGCCTGCTGCAGCTCGTCGTGCGTGAACCTGGAACGCGAGCGCTCCTGGATGACGAAGTTTTGTAGCTCCTGAGGACAGGTTACGCCTAAAGTCTGGAAGGCGAAGACGATGTTGCAAAGGTGGGTGAAATAGTCGGCTGTGTGAGCGGGGTCGCAGCGGCACTGCGCAAGGTACGCAAATACGAGGAGTTCTACAGCAACATTTATTGATGAGACATATACCACCCTGATGCGTGGCAGATTCTCTCACCCCAGGAATAAGACGTCGGCGTCATACCGAGGGCCTCCCAATCCTTAGAAATGGCAGAGTATTGAAGAAGTGCATCGGGTAACAAACCACGAGGAACTGAAGAATGAGTTAGTCGGCAGAGCCGTTACACTTTTTATTACCACCTCACTCTGTTGTATATGTGCTCCTATTGCGGTCTGGTACATCTCTCTAGTGTTTTCTATCTTCACCCAGTTGGGCCGAGACTCGTAGTCCTTCAGGTTATTGGCTTGCCCAGATTCGAGATATCAGCAACGCCATCGGCCAGTTTACGGATATCCCTTACCGAATCGTTTTATGTAATCGACCGACAACGCGCTGAGCTCGACCCAGGCGCGGAGCAACTTCGACCGGTTCGATAGCCCCTCCGGCGTGCTTGGATTCGTGTTCGGCGGGCGTATCGTCTCCTCTTGTCTGTTCAACTCGAACGACAGGGATGAGAATATAGCGCCACTGCCCAGGATTAGCTGAAGTCAAACTGCTTTGTCTGAAGCCAACACTTACACTGTACTGTTCCACCCCAGCTTCCTCTGGAACGCAGGGCGCATGACGGGTAACGCGCGATCATTCGCTTTCCACAGCTTATTCTCGATGACTCTATGGACATAAGACGTCTCGCCATGAGTATTCGCAACACTTGCTCAGACGTGACGTACGTGATGATCGTCTCCAACCCGCCGATAACGCTCATATCCGGATTCATATTCGGCGCGGGGTGCTCGCGCTTGTCCCTGATGAAATCTTCGATGTACTTGGACGAGATGACGCCGGGGATGACCTCCGGGGAGACGACGCAGTAGAACGAACACTGGCAGCACATGTAGAGGTCCAACAGGTCGCCCTCAGCCTCAGCCTGCGACGCGTCCTCGTCCATCTTGTCGCTGGCAGCGGGATCGGACATCACCATCTGCTCGTCCAGATTGCCGAGGATAGTCACTCGCCGTCTTGCCTGCTTCCTCTTCTGCAGCTGCTCCCACTCCCGCCGCTGGAACGGGGGATTGAGGTGCAGGGCGTCGACCGCACGGGGGTAATGATGGAAATGGTGCGTCTTGTTCGACGGGCCGCCCAGTGGGTTTTCGCCCTCGCCCACGCACGTCGTGGTCCGCTTCCGCCGATTCTGGTCAGGAAGCACGATGCCCTTCTCCTGCATCGTCTCCTGAAACGATTTCGCCAGCGGCGGCGCGACCGAGGACGAGCGCCACAGCAGCAGCACCCACCCATTATGTCTCCTGCAATAATACGCGTGCGGGTGCGGCACCGCCGTGTGCACCTCGTCCGCGCTCGGCAGCGCGAACCCCGCGGGCGGCTCGTGGTCGGGCCTGATGTCGGGCGGGGACACACTCACCGAGTAGAGCGTATGCTCAGAATTGTGCAGGCGCTGCTCGAGTAGCGGCGGGAGGACGCCGGGGCCGGGGCGCGCGTGCTTCGCGCGGACGGCGGGGTCCCACCAGCCCTTCTCCTCCTCCTCGCTCCGCCCGTCAATCTCGACCTTCATCCCGTTCATGCTGGAGCCGCCTATGAGCCCCAGGCCGGAGCCGAAGTCGCCAGTGTCCTGCCCGCCTGCCCAGCCCGAGTCCAAGTTATTCACAA
Source organism: Gloeophyllum trabeum ATCC 11539 (assembly GCF_000344685.1). Lineage (NCBI taxonomy): Eukaryota > Fungi > Basidiomycota > Agaricomycetes > Gloeophyllales > Gloeophyllaceae > Gloeophyllum > Gloeophyllum trabeum. Next base: position 154,245 of record NW_006920410.1, on the reverse strand, counting down.
ACGATGTCGGCCATGCGTCACCCCAGGCGCTGCTGCCAGTCTCTGCAGCGGTGCCCCATCCGTTTTCGTCTAGTTCGGGCACGGGTTCCTCAGAAACGAGCTCTGGTTCGCGGAAAGGCGAGGAATAGCGGAGCGGCGGCGAGGGAGAGCAATATTTCGTGTGTGACGTACCCAGCGATGGATGTTTAGGAGGCTGTTGTTTCGCAGACGATCCATAGAAGTTGGTAGGCGATACTCCAGTGGCTTTGGCTTGTGGCCTTGGTTCTGGAGAACCAGTGGGCGTGCTGGGTAGAGGTCTGGGTAGTCTGCGGGACTCCTTTAGATTCTCGGAGCCCATATTTCGCGATAGACCTAGCAAAAGTTGCGATTCAGCGCGCCAAAGAAATGTATGTAGACGCCGTCGTAGCTGATACGCAAGCCAGTCTATGTGCGTATGTACAAGGTCAAGGGAGGATTGAAGCTTCCTAACGCCACGCGTCGTGCACGTGAGCTTTGTTCCTTACACGCAGCTCAGAGCTTTAAATTTCCGGGCCGTCTCTGCAGGCAAGCGGAGACGTCCAACTGGAGACTGCAGGATAAAAACAATGACATGGGATTTCCCTACATACAGCACATCAACTCTACACTAGCTACCGCGAAGGGCGCTCAGAACTTGAACACCTGGGAGGGAGTAAAGTCAATCAGTCACCATCTTTCATGACAAAGGAGGCGTAAGTCGGGCACGAGACTTACCTGGTTCTCGTTGTACCCGAGCTCCTTCAGGACACCCTTGAGTTCTCCTTGGTCCTTGATGCTGGCCTTGGGGCCCGCTAAAGAGTTGACCTGGCCGGGAGGACCTAGACACGAGATCACATGTGAATGACAAGAGAATGAAGACTTGACTTACCGCAGACGAAAATCTTGACCTTGTCACCAACATTGGACGGCGCGAATGTTTTCTTCACCAGGTCCGCGTTGACATACCCAACCGGTCCCTTCCACTCGGGACTTGGCTGGTCGACGGTGTAGATAACATCGAACGTCTGCGGATACTTTTTCTTCATCTCGTCGAACTCCTCCTTGAGCAGGATATCCTTCTCGGTCACGTTCGCGAAGATGAGCTTGAAGCGCGTCTTATTCGACGGGTCCTCGAGTGCGTACTTCAGGATCTGGTACATGGGCGTGCTTCGGCGGGTCAGCATGTTGCACAAATGCACTTACGGGTGTAGAACGGAACTTACATTCCGCTACCACCAGCAATCATCCCGACGTCGTCAAACTCGTTGACTACACCCCAATGTAAGCCAAGGAACCCAACGAGTCAACGACAGATATATACTAACTCTTGTACGGCCATTTGGGCAGGGGGCCCTTCACCGAGATCTTATCACCAGGCTTCATGTTGGCAATCCAGGGTGTCATAACGCCCGTGTCGTACTTCTTGATCAAGAACACAAACTCGCCGGGGAGGTCAGGCGGAGAGATGGGCGTATACGGGCGCGCGACCGGGTTGCCCTTCGCATCCTTGGGAGCGTTGTCGCCGAAGGCCTTGAGGTACACGCAGGAAGCTACTGGGAGCTGGGCAGCCGTGTTTTCCGGGAGCTCGAAAGTGTATCTAAAGGCGCGTTAGTTCATGAAGTCTTCCACTTGGATATAGTCAGCCCGGATGAATGTCGGATGTACATTGCGTACAGCATTTTGTCAATGGCGGAGTCTGAGTGACTCGGAGAACGTCCGCAACCATACTAAGGTCACCGCAGAGCGTCTACCACTCATGCACACATGGTGACAGTAAAACCCGCCCAAGTCGGGCGGGCTCCCGACATACCGCCCCAGCCACCAGACACGACGTAGGACTACAGATATATGCAAACACTCACTTTGCCGTATTGTGGTTGTATGGCTCGACCTTCTTCAGCGGGAACTCGACAAACTTCGACGGGTCCAGCGGGCTCGGACCCAGCGCCTTCGGCTTCGCCTGTGCCTTCCCTGTGCGGTCTAAGTACACGTACGCACCCAAGCCCGCTACACCCGCGCCAGCGAGGTACAGGCTCCAGTTCGACGACGGCTTCTTCGCCTCGGTGCTCGCCCACCGTCTAGCGTTGACGGCCTGCAACCAGTACGGAACGCATCTCAGTCACCCGCTCCTCGGAAATTGCGGGTAGAAAACGGGTGCACTCACGATGGGTCGTGCGCGTACTGCTGCCCGGGAAAACAACATGGTGGTTGGAGAGAAACGAACAGCGAGCCCTCCCGAAATAAAGTCCAACAGCTGGGCTTGGGAAAGTCCCTGCGTTTATTACAAGTCTGAGTAATTATATGAAGGCTTGCCGCCGGTACGCTTGCGCAGGGCGAGGTCCTGTTGCCGACCTTCCGCTTTAAGTCCCTTCTGACATCATATCTTGCCGACCACTGTGAGGAAGGTCGTTTGTCGTTGTGAGGAACGACATGGAGGGCCTGTGTCGAGGTCTGGATATGTTTTGATAGAACTATATGATATAGAAGACAAAAGCCTTGAAAGAAACATAAGGGCAAAAGGAACTCGGGCCCTTGCGATTCCGTATGTAAACGACAGGTTACCACATTTGGTCCGTCGGCTGAACGATACTTCATTTCTTCGTTCTCTCCTGCCTTCACGACACCTTTCCTTCTGACATCGTTCGGACGATTTGAGGCACTTTAGACGCGCACGGACCCGCTCACGACGAAGAGAAACGCCCCGAGAAGATGTCCTTCGTAAAGCTCAGTATCTTTGGGACCTCCTTTGAGGTGCGTCTAAGTCGTAGATTGCGCTGCAATTTATCCTAACGCTTTACATCGTCTGGCTAGGTGACAACCCGTTATGTCGACTTGCAGCCGGTGGGAATGGGTAAGTGCTAACAGACTTGGATCTCGCGCGATGGAAGTGCTGACGGCGAGGGGAAGGCGCTTTCGGTCTCGTATGGTGCGTCGCTCGACAGTCAATCTCGAGCCAACCTAACGTGAATGCTGTCCAGCTCGGCCAAGGACCAGCTCACAGGATCGTCTGTCGCGATCAAGAAGATTATGAAGCCGTTCAGCACGCCCGTCCTTGCCAAGCGCACGTATCGCGAGCTCAAGCTCCTCAAGCACATCCAGCACGAAAACGTGCGTGCAACCATGTTCGATCTTTACAGAATCTCCTGCTGAGCGTACATGACAGATCATCAGCCTTAGCGACGTGTTCATCTCCCCCCTCGAAGATCTCTACTTTGTCACCGAGCTCCTGGGCACCGATCTCCATCGACTGCTGACTTCAAGGCCGCTCGAGAAGCAATTCATTCAGTACTTCCTCTATCAAATCCTGGTAGGTACCTTTCTCAGTTTTATCTACCACGTATCGCGCAAGCGCACCCTGTTCCGCACGTGGTGGAACAATCGTGTACGCGGCACACACCCCTTCGAAGTCGCAGATACCTTGCTGGAAGCACGGTTGTATGCGACCGGATGGATCGCTCATCTATCGTGGATGCTAGTCTCAGTGCAACTGCTACAATTTCATGTGGATAGTTGCAGAGGGGTACACCGCCATGTCCTACAGCCGAAATCATGGCATTAGGTCGCCGCTTTACGCGCTCGATATACTCGCACAGGGCCTCCTCGCATGCTTAGCCTGACTGGCGCTGATCGCTGACGTCTCGCACGGGGCAACTTTGTCTACTCAGCGAGTTGTCGCCGAGATCACTACGTCTGCGCAGACGTTCCGGGCATTTCGACTGTCTGCGGGCCTGCGCTGTATCAGCGTACCCGAGCCACTAATTGCTATGTGTTATTGCATGGACGAGTCTCCGAGACGGCGGACGTCTCGGTCGCGGCAGCTAGGCACCATTGGTTTTGTGCATCGATTACATTCGGAATTGATGGTTTCGGCAACTTCTGCGCGCTCTTCTGCCTCTGACAATCCCATCTCTTTGATTTCATTGCTGAACCTGTCTTTACCAGCGTGGCCTCAAATACGTTCACTCTGCCGGAGTTGTCCACCGTGACCTCGTACGTAGCCGCTCATCCTTTGCACAATTCCACGACACTCACGCTTTTCACCAGAAACCAAGCAACATCCTCGTGAACGAGAACTGCGACCTGAAGATCTGCGACTTTGGCCTGGCGCGCATCCAGGACCCGCAGATGACGGGCTACGTCTCGACGCGCTACTACCGCGCGCCCGAGATCATGCTGACCTGGCAAAAGTACGACGTCGCCGTGGACATATGGAGCGCGGGGTGCATCTTTGCAGAGATGCTCGAGGGCAAGCCGCTCTTCCCGGGCAAGGACCGTGCGTGACGTTTTGGGATTTCCTGGTGGGATACTGCTAACACGACTACAGATGTCAATCAGTTCTCCATCATCACGGAGCTGCTTGGGACGCCGCCGGACGATGTCATTGCGACCATTGCTAGCGAAAATGTATGTAATTCTCATTGCCCGATGCCTTACAGTAAGTTGACCCGCCTTTAGACCCTCCGATTCGTGCAGAGCCTGCCGAAGCGGGAACGCCAGCCGTTCAGCAATAAGCTACATTGCAAGGATCCCGACGCGCTGGACCTGCTCGAGAAGATGCTCGTGTTCGACCCGCGGAAACGCATCACTGCGACCGAGGCGCTCGCGCACGAGTACGTCGCGCCCTACCACGACCCCACTGACGAGCCCGAAGCCGCCGACAAGTTCGACTGGTCCTTCAACGACGCTGACCTCCCCGTCGACACCTGGAAGGTCATGATGTACTCCGAGATCCTAGGTGGGTTGTCTTACGCCGTCTGAGTCTGAGTATCGTATCGAGTGTCGTGTCCCGCAGATTTTCACCAGGTGGGCGAGGCCACGACCAATGCGAGTGGTATTCCCGAAGGGCCTATTTCAGGCCCCGAAGACGGTGCAGGCGGGCCTGGACAACCCGTTGCAGCCGCCGCTTCATAACGGCCTCTCACCCCCGTATCTATTCTCATGGACCCTCCGTCTGTCTCTTGTTTCTTCGCTTCCAGGCGTGATAGATCCCCCTTTCTTGCTCGGTCGGTGTAGGACCAATGTACTCTCCCTTTCCTTTTCCTGTTGCTTGATAAGACAGGCATTGAAGCAAGTAGTGGCAGTGTAATAAACAGTACCAGTACCAAACAGAAGTATTTGTAGGTCGCCGCTATACACGTTGTCGGCGAGAGACTAACTTGTATTACTCGGCTGTAATTCACGATTGGTCGTACTCTGCGTGGATGAGGACACTAGCTCTCTTCATCGTACGCGGTAAGTACCAAGGTGTCAGTTCAAGTGTGCGATTTCATTGTCCTAGCATCGGGACGTTGTCGATGTTCTCCGCTCCGTGGCTGGGACTCCGGGCAATCCTGCCAGCCCTTGCCATCTGCTGGCCTACCCCAATGGTATCTTCCTCCAGCAGCCCATGGCTCCTCAGCTGCAACTGGTCCATGCCCTGCGGTCCGCGCGCGCCGAAGAGCGTCTCCGTCGGTCCCTCGTCGTCGTACATGTCGTCGTCGAATGAGTCGAAGCCGACGCCGTCGTCAAACACCATCGGCGGGCCCGCGTACTGCAGCGAGTCCCCACTATCCGACGAGCCGAACGAGTCGTCGAGATCGTTCGGCCCGCGCTGCGCTGACGCCATGAGGAATGCGGCGGACGGGTGCGCGGTGTCGTTGACTTCGTCGAGTGAGTCGTCGAACGAGTCGAACGAGTCTTCTTGGTATGTCCCCCGTCCCAGTACCGTGTCGTCGTCTTGGACGTGCCGCAGATCGTACACCGGCTCTGGAGTCTGCAGCTGCTCCTCAGCAGGTGGAGAAGGCTCTCGATAAGATGCCACGGCTGGCGCTGGAGGTCCACGCAGGGTGGATAATGGTACAGACAAGGCGGCGGAGAGGGTGGCGGATCTTCCCTCTCCTGCGGAACCCTGGACGTTGAGGCCCACGCGTCTCATCAGACTTTCGAGGCTCGTGTCCACGCCGCTCGAGCTGACGTCGGTCCCGGGAACACGCCGCGGCTCGTAAGCATCGCGCGTGTACCGCTGAAGAGATGGCGGGGTGGGCATCGAGCTCAGGCTGGTCTCCACTGTGCCCTTCCCACCGCGTCTCTGCGCGTCGCTGATAAGATCGCGCCCGATCCTTCTGGCGGCTTCTTTGCTTGGGGACCGGCCCAAGGCCGGGGCGAAGGAGGGCCTTGCGAGGGTGGGCAGCTGGATAGTGGTCAGAGGTGACATGCCTGGCGGGTAGAGGTCCTCGTCGTCGTCCTGTTCTTCGGGCGTCTTGGGTGCTGCTGAAGGACCAGCCGAGGTGTAAGAAGAAATATGACCCCCCCGCCGAGGCGAAACCAGCGGGGTCTTCCTGAGATCGACCATGCCGTTCCATTCCTCGGGCTTGGTCTCTGGGGGCAGGAACGGATTCAGGGCCTTGGGCGTAGCGGGCCTGCGGCGGAACTTGAGCGGCGACGTCTGGCCTGCGCGCCCAGGTGGCGGATGCGCCGATTGCACTTCGTTCTTCATTAATTTAGATCGGAGGACGTTGTGCAGCAGCGGCTCAGGAATCTCGCGGGATTTACCCTTATCTTGTCTTGCAGTGTAGCTGCGCTCGTGGCCGACGCTGGGGTCGAGATACACGGAAGGCGCATCGGATGCTAGCGAGGGAGGTGGCGCGTGCTCTTCGAGCGAGAGGCTCTGTATCTCCCTGTCCAGGCGGACAAGAGGGGATTCGAGCGAGCGTGCCCACGGGGCGTCGTCGGATCCTTGGCTCGCGAAACTCTCCTGCCTTGCGTCGGATCGGTGTCGCGAGAACGCAGCAGGAGTGGATGAGACGGCGCCTTGACCTGGCATAAAGGAGCTCTCTGAGGGAGTGCGATCGGGATCGAATGAACCTGGTTGCGCTGTGACATCTGCTTCAGAGTGGGGATGCTCGTCAGTCTCCGTCTGTGTATGCTCCGTTTCCTGCTCTTCACGCTCTGTGTGCTCTTGAGCGGTGGAGATCTCGTCGTAAATAGGCAGTCGTACACGAGCGGCTTTCTCAAAGAAGTTGACCCAGAACTGAGGCATGCATGAGTTCTTACGAAAAAGCCCGAGGAACGATCGTGTGCGCACCTTTGCTGCTTCTCGTACGGGCTCCGTACCTACGGCATACTTCTTGAAAGCAGGCAACATCCTTGTAGTAAGGAGATGATGAACTTTCGCGATGTTCTCGTCCACATTCTAGCATACCGTATGAGCATACCGTATGTCTCGTTCTGAAACAGCCAAAAGCTCCAGCCGGCATCTTAATACAATTCCCACCCTTCCCACTTCATAGTAACCCGTTATTGTTGAGACTTACCTGCAGTTTGACGGTGATCAACTGCTCGATATAATCAATCTGGTCGTTCACCGGTGCTGTTGTATCGAGCCCAGGTACGACTATCGAGTCCGGATCAGCGCTGGGCACGAATCGTGGTGGATTCGGTTTAATAGGCTTTCTGTCGTCTGTCGGTTGCCGTACCGGAAGATACTGACCATTGTCGGCGGTCTGGTCAGCGGAGTTCGACATGACGGGAGGTGCCAGGACGCGACTTGTCACGTGTGAGGGAATCTCATGTTATATTAATTACGAGTCCTGAGTCGAGTCCTTACGCGCAAAATACTATCATTGCGGGGGATCTGTAAAAGCTGGATTTTTTACACTTCCCCTGAAACTCGCGCTGTACGCAATGGGAGACTTAGCGGCTTGGTAGGTATACATATAGGCCTATGTTATGATGCCTTGTGAAGTCACTTTGGTAGAAAATCAAGTGTGTAAAGATTAAGAGACCAAACACCGTCGAAAAGTGGAGGTGCAAGCATGGGAATTCCCTATGATTTCCCAGATCTCTCCTGATGAGAGGAAGCAAAGGCGCAAAACCAGCGGCCTATAGCTTAAATACTGCCTCACCTTTCCTATGGAACGGCCCGATTGGAGTGATGGGGCAGCGACGACGAACAATAGCTCGTTTACCGCTCGAACTGACGGGTGAGCGTTACAAGACTCCCGCCACCGACGCGTTGTAATTCGAACTCCGCCTCCTGAGCCACCCGAGTGACACCAAAAGCGAGAGCCCTTAGACTTGGGACTACGCCCTAAGACGCGAGACCAAGGGGTCTCGAAAACCTTATTTTGCCACCCCACCTGAACGCCCCCCCTGGGCACCCCACCGCCCCCCCTCTGGGCACCCCACCTGTACCCCCTTGACTTAGACGTCTCAGCACTCATGTATTAAATTAGATATTCCTGTCCCTACGTACTATATTATAGCGGGCGACGTCGAGCAACCTGACGTGGAACGCCCTCATTCTGCCTCTCGCTGCACCGGTCTTATCTATGAGGACTATAAGGCTATGACTAAGTCTATACAAAGGAACTTAAAGTTTATACGCTGTAAGGTAAGTGGGCATTTAACGAGAAGGTTGGATTGTTACGACAGCTGTATAACTTCAGGATGAGAACGTCGAAGGCATGCCAAAGTCCATCATCAAGTCAAAGGGGAAGAGAGCGGGATCGAGGGAGGATGCGTCTTGAGCATCCGCAGAGCCATCGAGGGAGGCGCCAGGAAATAGCTGGAAGAACGGATCAGCGGGAGCAGGTGCTTGAGTAGAGGACGACGAGGGACAAGGTACGTTGTGCAAATCTCCGAGGTCATGGCCCGGGCCAGGCAGTGCACCGAAGCCTTCATAAGAACCGGTCATTTGTTGATCGTCGATGCCTTGTATAGCACCCGAGAACAAGTCCTGGAGGGCAGAATACGTCTGGCCGACCGAGGTCACAACCTGTCCACGATCGCCGAGGACATGCCGGTCGATGCTACCCTCGTCGTCCTCGCCATGGTTGTCTTCAACGGTCTGCGACTGCATGGTGAGGGGGGGACGGTTCTCATCGTGACTGTGGTCCATGACAGCGGCAGGTGTTGCATTATTCAAGTCGGTAGGGGCAAGGGTGTTGTCATCCATGTCGTCGTGGTTGTCCAGTCTGACCGGAGGACTGTCCCTGCGGACTACGTCCGCCTGGTTATCCTCGTCTTGTTCACTTTCTCCATCTCCCTCGCTTTCGTTCTCTTCGTCAGTAGAGTCCACCAACTCGCTACTCTTCCTCTTCCGGTTCGTTATCTGCTCTTGACGAGGCTGACGCAGCCTGATCTTGCCTCGCATGGCATTCTTTCGTTCGTCCCAGGTGGCGTCGTCGAGAAGCTTCCAATGACACTGACCACCTTGAAGCAGCTCGTAGACATGCTTGAGCCGCCCGATAGTGGGGATGTGCTTCGGATTGCGAATAGGATCTTCCGGCCACCCCACCAACTCGACGCCCCATGTCGCACATAGTTCATCGTACCGCTCGTACTCCATCTGGGCAGGCAATGCTGATTCGTCGTAGCCTCGTTTGCGTACCATGTCACCTACAGATGTGGGTCAGAACAGTCACTATCAGATACGGGCGCTATCTGCCTCACGTAGACCATCAAGCACTGCTGACCGAACGAGCTTTTTATAGGCCGAGCTCGACTTAACACGAGTTTCTTTGATTAAACCAGGGACTCCGCTGGTGATGTATGCTTCAACTTTCATTCCGAGTTCTTCGACTGATTGCTTTGTTACAGTGACCATAGATTCCTGCGCTCTAGGGGTATAGTAGAAGCGCGGTCGGAAAGGGTCCATAACCCCCCCTCTAAGGACAGCGTAGAAGACCTCACACCCCGTCCGCATCTGAAGACCGGTAAGCTTGTGTTATGTTGTCAGAAGTGGCTTGATGAAGACGTGAGCCAGGTCTTACTAGTGTATCCACAAGGTCCATTGTGGCCTGGATATCACGACCAATGTCACGAGGTACAACCTTCTTCACCTCGCGCTTCTCCTTTCGGCTCTCCTCCAGCCCATTGATGAGGCGGTTCTGCTCCTCGACAGGCAGAGACTCCCACCACGGATTATCTCGCAGTTCCCGTGTAAGGTTAGGGAGAGCATCACGTCCTTGAAACGTTCCTATGATGGGGTGAGCAGAACACGAGACTCTGGGTTGCAGATAGCAGCTGACCTTGTTCACGTCGCTTCGCCGCCTCACTGTGGACAACAGCATTGAAGAGTGTATCTCGGCGAGATGGTGCTGGTGGTGCAAACAGCTGGGCCGAGATATACTCCTTTGACCTGGCAGGCGGCGTAAGCCTGGCAACAGGTGAGAAACGGTCAGAGCATCACATACCGGTCATGTTTTTCAGCAAGGATATTCAATGTTTCATGGTACTGTCGACGCGCCGCCTCAATATCGCTCCACAGGGAGTGACTGCGTTCCTGCCGAGCAGCCTTTTGTTCCCTTGTGAGCTTAGCTTTCTTGCGGGGCGCTGGCCTTTCACTACTGGTAGACATCGCACTACGTGTCAGAGAACGGAGAGGACAGTGAAAGACATGAGCAGCTCAGCTTATATTAACCCCACGTGCTCGGTTAACCACACAAAACATGAAACATATATTCTCTCTCTCCATACAGGGTATTGAGCCGAAATTTGCTGTGTGACAGGTGCAGAGAGTGGTAAGTAGAATTTGGAGGGTAAGAAGGACAAACATCATTATCCAGGTTCATCATAGTCAGGCCTCTATGTAGATTCAAATGGTGTTAGAAGATGGGGTGAATGAATGAAAACAAACACTTTTGCTCTTTAGGGTCTATGTAGGGAGAAGTTAGTGCACGCAGGATATACGAAACTAGTCATCGTCGTCATTGAGGAAGCCCAAGACAAGCTTCGCGTCAAGATCCATATTCTCAAAAATCGGTTCCCCGAGTGCGAACGCATCGTCGGAGGATAGGCCAGCTTGACAGAAGTAATGCGGCCAGACATCAACCTCATAGTCGATACCTTTTGAAACGAGGGCGCATCCCTCGATGCTGATCTTGCGGGCTTCTAAGAAGCTTACAACAGCATCAGAGAATCCGAACATCCTAATGTCCCCGGTGGCGTCATAGGGCGGAGGATCATCTACAAAAGTTCCCTGCACTTCTCCTGTGGCAGCTGCCTGCCGCCGCACTGCCTGAGCCTCGACGGCCTGCTGTTGGCCACTCTCGGGGGACCACTGGGCTTGCTGCCGACGACGTGGCGAGGGCCCCGTGAGTTCTTCATCACCAGATGAGATATCGATAATCTCACGCTGCTCAGAAGCGCGTCGTTCAACAAAACGGCGGAACATATTCCCCTCTCCAGAGGGTAAACGCGGGTATATGCCATTGGGGTGGTAGGTACCTGCAAAGGGTTTGATACTCTCCGGCCGGTCCCTTGCCTTCCCTTTCCCGGAATGCTTCCTGGGAGCAGTGGTATCCTTCGCATCGGACGTTGACACCTGATGGATTGGTGTCTCTCCAGACTGCGAGCGTGAGGTGGCATGACCAGAGGGACAAGCAGGCTCCTCGGGCTTGGGAGTTGTTGCCGGAGTAGCCGGCATGGGTTGCGTCTGAGCTTCTGCATTCGCCCGAGAGCATGGCGTAGCAGCTGGACGAGGTTTGGACGGCGGGGGAGCCCATGGACCAGGTGTCTGCGGTGGATTCAAGGCTTTGGTCACAGTAGGGTTCTGATTCTGCGAGGTCGGGGCCGTAGCAGCCGTGCGGGGCCTTCGCGGAGTCGCAGGAGCTGTAGAGAACGAATGATAAGCTGCCTGTACTTCTTGAGAATATGCAAAGCAAGACAAACCTTCAGCAGCGGGAGACAACCTGGGGACGGGCAATGAAGGCCCAGCCGGAGTCGCGGTTGCAGATACAGCTCCTCGTGAGACACGTGGACTAAGATGGACATCGATTTCGTGCAGACCGTGTCCAGTGTCGACATACCCTAAGTGCGGCAAGAAGTTACCTGCGCGTTTCCGGTAGCGCAGAATGTGTTCCGCCGCAACCTCGTCCTGCAGCAATTTGATTATCTTGTTGATGGTCTCTTGCCAATGTCGGTTGCCATCCATCTTCCACTGCCTCGTGCGAATGACATCCACTTGTATCTGGCAGGGGTCAAGGGGTTTGGAAGGGTCCCACTCAGGACGGACAGCAAAGCCAACAAAGAGGGCATCGGAGATGCGAGCCATACCTGTAGCCTGAGTGCTATGAGAACAGCCTTATGACATCAGCTCTACTACATAGCACTTACTGCGTCAGCGATATCGCACATGCCCTCGTTATATGCCAGCTCCCGATCCTTTAACGCTGGTGAGAAATGCATATGTTCCGGACGGTCCACCTGCTCCATGTTGTCCTTAGAGACCCCTAGACGTTCAGAAAATCGTCGAATATCACAGTCCCGACGACTGCTATGACGCCCATCCGTGGCACACCACGTCCGCATCGCCGCTGGCCCATAAGGTGCCCTGAATGCAGATACGCGTTTTGAGCCCTTAGGCTTAGGCATTTTTATAAAATCTGTCAATAAGACAAAGAGTGAGCAAGCTAATGTATGCGCGCAGCACTAGAGAACAGAAATGCCAAAGGGGAGGTAGGAGTACGTGGCGAGGAAATAAGTAACAGAACTGCAGAACGAGGTTTGTGTTAGTCTGTCACACAGTACGTACAAGTCCATGCCGCTCAAGTACCCATCGCGCGTCGGACAGTATACTGGTCCCACTACCAATACGGTATCCAGGCCCAATATAAGCTACTTCAGTCTTTTGTACGAGTCCCATAGAATGCATTACAACTGCCATTCGAAATACATGTGATCAGGTTCATGTACTACTGCACTAATATGCATCGGTACATCATCCATAGGTGTACTATCCATGAAATCCACCAGTCGCATTATGTCGTCGTCCAGTTCATCCGAATCATGGAATATCTGATCGCCGCCGTCTACACCTTGCAGGAGCTCATAGTCAAAATTGAGGCTTTCCAGGAGGGCGTCGAGAGAGATATTCTCCCCAGTGGCATTCATTGTATCATTTCGTGCACCAAGATGTACACCGCGATCTGTTGTACCAGAAAAACCAGGGAGTGATTGCATCTCCTTTATATAGCGGACGTGCACCTGGCTAATGCGAAGCCTGCGCTGCTGGCGCACGCGGATTTCCATGGCCAGACTCGGGTCCATTGGCACAAGCCGAGCATATGCCAATTCGAAGCAGATCTGTTCGTCTTCGAGGGCAGTTCGAAGCCGTCGTAACTCGACGTTGAGCCTCTCAAGCTCCTCGTAGGCCCGTATTATCTTGAAATATTTTGCTGCAACTTCACGGTTCCCAGGAATAGTCCACGGAAGTGAGGTTATGTCGCAGTGTGAATGTGCATGCTTAAGGAGCTCGAATTCAGATATGAATCCATAGCCAACTATGTCTTTCCACTGCAATGGTGGTGCGGGCGGCGTCATAAGGGGTGCCAATGCATTGTATTTCTTGAGGGCAGTCCGTATAGCCTTCCCCCGCGCCTTCAAGCCCTTCCATATACTCGTCCGCATTTTGTATCCTGTCAATATTCCATGGTCAGAACATGTTACGGTTGGCCCCCATGAACTCGCCATACCCATGCCCGCCATATTGGCCTTCTGCATCTCGAAAAGACGTTGCACTACCAGCTGTTGTAGCTTATCCAACGCTCGATGAAAGTCGCGCGTTCTCAGGTAGTGTAGCGTCTTCTTATACTCCGGATGAGTATCACTCCAGGTTTCGCGTATCGCGAGCTTTGCCTCGAGTTGGCCGACGGTTGCAATCGCCACCATAAGCTGATCCTGTGCTGCGCGACGTGCGGATTCAATGCGCAATGTCTCCCTCGCTTCAGTCGCATAATGCGGTTCAATATGTGACGGGGTAGCAAGGAACTGTTCGGACACAGCTTTCCACTTTTGACTTCGACATCAATTCAGAAACCAATACTCTGATATTATTTCGAAAACTATGCTTACTCAGCCTGGCGACGTTGTATCAGGGCTTGTACATATGCACATTTAAGAGTCTGTTCTTCCGGCTCATCCTTCAGATCCTGCAGGAACTTGCGCTCGGCGTCCAACCATCCAGCAATATCATTATCAGCTAAGTTCAATTCCTGTTTCATTAGCTCAACTTCCGGAGTATATTCACGGATTATCTTGAGGGCCTGCTTGTAGTTATTGAAGAGAAAGCGGCCTATGATCCATGAGCACAGCATCGACTAACCACGAGGATGCATACTTAATTCAAAATAACGATCTTCGTCCCATTGCTTGAAATGTAGGTCGACCGCTTGGAGCCAATGATAGTTTGTTGCATGACGTATAGTGCGCGCGACTGGATTTGACTTGGAGAAGATTCGCTCAAGAGTTTCGAGGTCCTCAATGCCAGCACCAAGCGTATATAGTGGATGATTTTGTATTTGACAGAGACGGTTGTGTGCATAGCCGTGAAACGCATTGACGATAAGTCGGAGATTCAACGCCTTTGCCCTGGGCCCTAGACTACTGTGGGCCACAGTCTTGCTGAAGTCGCATCCAATATCATATCCATGTATTTGGTCCTCGCCGTAGGTGTTGAGTAACTTATTCTCCATCGCGAGCGGATATTTTGCCCTATTCGGTCAGCTAGTGTCCTACTCTAAGTCGCGTCATTAACTTACAATTCCCCACTTTGCACCATCTGGCATGCTTTCGCAATGAATCCATGGCGACATGCTGCCACAAAGATACCAGTAACATCATATACATCCAACGCGGTCTTTTCGTGCTCAGCTGCACTCGCTTTCCACCGCTCAGTGCACTGGGTAGGACGTCCAGCACCATCAGTCGGGTCACCAGGAGCGTCTTCAGTGACCCAGGCACTATCATCTTCGGTATCATCATTGCCTCCACTATCAGACCTCTGGTGCACACATACAGTAATGCATACTATGTAAAGTAATGAAACAAAAATGTAACCGTACCTCGGGAGAAGCCGTTGACCGTTCGCGCTGTTCGCGAAGTCGACCGTTCCGCTTGACCTCGTCCTTGAACTGATCCACCTCTTCACGCGACAGGAAATAGTCGCTGCTAAACACCCGATCATCGGCGACACCGGCCCCCGCAACGCGCTTCAAAGAATTGTTGCCGTCCATGGCTAATATACGGGACGCGGGAAGCCTTGGCTCACCCTCTAGCTGTAGGGAAATTGTTAGTTGGAGGGGCATTGACAGCTCAGTGCAGATACAAACCTTATAATTGCATGCTGGACACATGTTCAACATGCGCCAGTCAGGCATATCCCTTCCCAACGCCGCATTGACACAGGCATCAACCCGTCGTGTGATATCGAGATAAGCATCGAAAGCTATAGAGAATTGATCACGATACCATGATTGATAGTTGACCTGCGGGTCCGATGACGCCAGCCTTAGCGAATAATATCCATCTCATCCATTGAAACACTCACGTCATGTAGATCGCACAGCGTCTTGGTCATTGCCTCTATGCTTAGAGAAGGGTGGCGGCGCTTGAGACGATGGTACAGCTCAAGAGTATTCAGGGATATTGCGATGCTGGGATCTGTCGGGGAACAGCCCAGGAAGCCGCACCGTATCAGAGCCGCGTTAGGCAGCTCATCCGGCCATTGAGGTATCGGGCGTCGCCATTGATGATCTGAAAAATAGCACGGTAATCGGGATTCACTATAATCAAAGGCCACACACCATATGTATTGATTGCTAGGACCTCAAACTCATGCCGAGCTTCCCCATTCTCTTCCAAATCCTCCATCGGAGGCGCAGCGCGAGGATGCTTCCATAGCAGATATACCTGGACCAACGCAGGCATCTGCCGGTCCCATTCCTGATACATAGCCTTCAGGCGTGCATGTCGAGAGCGCGCCCATCGTCGTCGCGCCCCACAAATGCGTCTGAAAATGGTTAGCATGGGATAAATTGAAGACAACATAATAATCAGTAGTATTCACCTCGGTATAATGTATTGCTCAAAGGCCGCATGCAATGAATCTGCCCGCTCGCCACCATCATGGGAGATGTCCGGGACCACAGCATCATCCTCCCACTCCATCTCCGCAGCCAGTTCATAATTCTCGTACGCAGGGGCTTCGCCGTCGTCTGGGACGGCGCCAGCCTCTCTCGTTGCATTATTAAACGCTCGTCTGGTCTCGGAAGGTAAGCCTCGGAAAGAAGGAAGCTCAGCGTGAACAATAGAAAATACATGCATCTCAACCGCGCACCTCTGACTATGTCCCGCCGCTTTTGCCGCAGTGTCTCGGCCTCTTTTGCCAATCGAGTCAGAGACTTTGTCTTTGCGCGGGCACCAGGAAGTCCTCCGTCGCGCAAGGAAGAGCTAGAGACTGCGACGATGGCCTTTCTCGAGCGAGGCATACATGCACTTTCAAGTCGAACAAGGAGCGGATGGTCCCGGAGTGGTCCGAGACGGCCTTCGGCGGCGATGATGGTTGGGTGCGGGAGCCACCCACGGAGTACGGTCAAGCCGCAACAGAGGCAGAATGAGGGCGTTCCACGTCAGGTTGCTCGACGTCGCCCGCTATAATATAGTACGTAGGGACAGGAATATCTAATTTAATACATGAGTGCTGAGACGTCTAAGTCAAGGGGGTACAGGTGGGGTGCCCAGAGGGGGGGCGGTGGGGTGCCCAGGGGGGGCGTTCAGGTGGGGTGGCAAAATAAGGTTTTCGAGACCCCTTGGTCTCGCGTCTTAGGGCGTAGTCCCAAGTCTAAGGGCTCTCGCTTTTGGTGTCACTCGGGTGCCTGAGCACGGTCAGGTTGGCTTGTCGTCTCTCGTTGTCTCTCGTCATGCCGAGCGGAGATCGAAATTGCCGTGTGACATACGCGTGACTGCTTTTACACTTCTACTGGGATTTGGGTGGTCGACGCCGGCATCTCTGTCATTGCCTCAGTTGCACATATTTTGCCACAGTATTTGCTGGAGTAGGTAACTGAGTAACTAAGCTAAGATGCCTGAAAGAAATGGAGTCGTTAGCTTCAATTCTGAGGGCGCTGTGAGGAGATCTGTCAGATTTTTACGGATCCCCCGCAATGATAGTATGCCTGCGTGCCGAACGTTGTACCCCGTGAGAACCTTTTGTGCCGAGAGGTCGTGGGAGTTATGTTTTGTATTGCAGACTACATATTTGAAGCTCCGATTGGACGTCCGGTTGTATGTGAGACTACAAAACCACTTTTGGCGCATTTTTGTAGTCTCTGGGACCATTGTTTGCTCATTTGCGGGCTCAATTCTTCGTCTTATCTATCTTTTATTTTTTTTAGTCTGGGGCGTATGCTATACGTGTCTACAACAGTATTTTCGTGAATTTATCGATTGTGTGTCTTGTCCTAGTCCGCATGGCGGTTTTACTTTTATTGCTTATCGTGGGAATTGACTATTGTAGTGGCTTGTAGTCAGTGGCTGAGTGTGCGGGCCGCGTCGGTTTGGATTCCGATTCCCCTAGAATCGGTTTACTGTTCAGTCGTTGTATAGGGCTCTCTGGTGATCGAAAATTGCCAGCGTTGAACAGGGGGTATACCCCTTATAGCCCAAATTACCTCCACTGTAACGGGAGCACCCTCCTTAAATGGAAGGTCCACCGATCCAAATCTTACCACCATCAGCAAATAGGAGCTATTACCTCTCATGTCAATAATTACCGTTTGTGAATAGGGACTAATTCCAGATATGTAGTGTGGTCTCTGCACGGCATGATCCTTTCAAGATCTCGGGCCAATGGCACTGTCAGGCATCCCCCGGCTGTGTGTGGAATTGCGCCGATGGCAAGTACCCTGCTGCCTACGGCACAAGATTGGTAAGTTACATACGAGGCATAGTACTGGCAGCATTGAGGCCTCAGCCTGACGACGTGCATCTCAGCTACAGTATGCATGTGCACTGACTCGATAGTAATGCTACCCAAGTGTAGTACTGAAGTAAATAGTGTATTGTGTATTGAAATAACTGTACTTGACACAGAGTATAGGATGATTGAAGGTTCTAGCCACACAGAGTTATGTTTGAGAGTTACGAACTTATATGATTTAGTATCACTGAGATCAACATATAATAACTAGGAGTATTCTTGATGCCGCGCAGCGCCCGGGAGGCTAGAAAGACTATTTACCTACTTGTAGAACCCTTGCCACTCATTTACCTTACGAGGAATCGGACCTGGCATGCCGCGCAGCGCCGAATACTTCCCAAGTTCCTGGACTCTGATTGGCTCCTGCCTTCTATGACATAGGCTCTCTGCAGGTTCACCCGGTCTGCAGAGCCATTACATCATTTGTATCTGGAATTGATTGCAGGCTGTAGAAGGGCCGAAAAATTTGTGAAAAATGTGGGAAATCCATAATATATTCAGAGCTCTATAGCAAATCAAGGAATATACAAGATGATCTTGAGAGGTCTAGTGAAATTCAAATAATACTTCAAGAAAGATAGGAATATTGATCCAGCTCTATGATATACAATGTAAAATAGGGAATATCTTATGCCCAGCTCAGGACTCGTAACCAGCCATGCACAGCATTGGCCCACTCCCCCCCAAGTTATACAGGATTGCGGCGAATGGTACACAGAGCTAGTTCTCTCTGTTCTGAATATCCCCCGTTTGCGAAGCAAGGCATCCTTAGCGACTGAACCGTTTGTTGAAATATTCCAAGCAAACGGAAGATGAGCGCGTTTGCCCCAGGCGGTCAGTTGCCCGAAGGGCAATCGCCTACAGTACATCGAGTAGATACAGCGAATATATATGAATTTTCTTATCACCTTATCAGTTGGGCCCGCCTGCGGCGGTCCCCCTTGACCACGCGCAACAAGGCGCGAGCTCGCAAGCTTGATCCCGACTCCCGAAAGCCAACACCGTTAGTATATCTGTCGGCATTATTGACTTCCATTGTATTCAATTTTACTGAGTTACTCTCGATCTAGATGCGAACATCAAAGTTAGCAATTCCGTTCCAGAACACCTCTGAGGTGGTACTGGAGAACCTGCTCAGAGCAAATACTGCCATGCCCAACAGTCAGCTTTCGCTTGCTTTCCCCCAAAATTCAGATTGTCCAGCACATCGTCTCCCACCAGAGACGTTCGGCAACGTGTTTCAATGTTTCCTCGGCGACCACTACAGTGATAGTCTGCTCCCAGTCACCCATGTCTGCCGCTATTGGCGGGAGGTTGCACTGGGCTACCCGAGCTTATGGCCCAAGCCTGCGAGCTCTCACACTGACCTAGTTGAAACCATCATACAGCGCAGCAAAAACTTGGACCTGTTTTTGATACAGTTTTCAAGAATGGTGACCAAAAGAAGTCCTACAAACTTTATGAAGAAGCTATGAAGAGCAAGCTGACTGATGTCGGACGAGCCACCTCTATGACATTGGCAACTAACTCCCCTGAATTTCACTTGTATGCCATGAATGAGCTTCGGAGAAATGCACCACTTCTAAAGTGCCTGGATGTCCATTGCATGAAGCTCATGACATCCTCCAACATAAATACGCTACAGGGCTACTTCCCCAAGCTTTATCTGTATCTTGGTCAATGCACTCTGGACGAGCTCCCTGGTTTCTTCCAAAACCTGACCTCCCTCCATCTGTCTTGCATTGATTGTCTGATGCTGGTAAACGTTCATTAAGGCACTCCTCTGCTTCGGAAGCTGGACCTCAGTAGCTTCAAGTTCGACCCTTGAGAGAAAAGTTCTGTGAAGCAGCATCACCTAGAGGAGTTTCACATGTGCAGTTTTAATACCTCTGCTTGGATGCATTTCATGTCCCACCTGCTTATCGACCATCCAGTCACCCTAATTATGCGATCTCCCTGGCGGGAAATAGATTCCACGGAGGTGCCGTCCGCTTTCCGTCGGTTCCTCACTGGGGACGGAAGGGTGGTGCCAAGGCTCGCGGAAGTCCATGCCGGCGATGACATAATTTGCGTATTTTCGCCTCTCGTCCCTGCCCTTGGTTTCGCCCCTGCATTGTATGGCCCCACCTGGTTTCGTATGGATTTGGACGGTGCTGATTATCCGCAGAATTGGGTTCATTACCTGCCTCTAGGGGATGTTACGACACTATGCCTCCACGAGCACATGGTGGGTCATAGTGCAACCTTGATTTCTGGGAGAGGGGTGAACTTCCCAGAAAATTCAAGACTATGACAGCAATCCAGTGGCTGGAGGTGACCGATAAGGTCGCCCAGTACCTCATCCCGCATTTTGTGACCGAAGAGCGTTCAATAGACCTCACTCGCCCCTCTTTGTTCCCATGTCTCAAGGGCATTAAGTTATGTACGGAAGCGAACTCTCCGGGATGGGGCATATAGTGCTTCGCGACCGTGTTCTAGGTGACCTGGAAACTTACCCGAGGGAGCGCTATGAACAAGAGGGACGCAATCGAGGAGCTGTTGCGCCATCCGGGACGATCCCGAGTGATGAGCTACGCGCGACATTCCAACATCTCGTGGGGCAGTTACACTTATCTGATTTGCCCATGGAGAGCTCCCGATGCCCCGAGGCTTACACTGGGAAATTGTAGTAGTAGTCATAAAAAACTAGGCACTACGGTATGGCGAAGACCTCATTTTCCTAAATATCAATACTCTTCGTGTATGTCCGCCAGATAATGTCTACGACAACCTTATGTGCATTCTATATAAACTGATTTACAAACGATGCCTCCAAACACGTTGGTGCTGTCAATGCTGTAAGTTGAAGTACTATCATACAACTGGTAACTTAAATGTTCGCGATTACAGTGAATACATAGTCTGTACTAATTCGGGAAGGCGCGGTTGCCAGGACGTCAAACAGGAGCAAACATTGGACTTATAAATGGACGCGCACCCAAATATAACCTTGTTGTTCGCAGCCACACGCCCAGCTGCGACACCAAAGCCACATCCAAGAGTAAATTAACCAGCGATTATTGAAGAGTCCATTTACGCACTCTTGCCATAGGTGATTGCTCTCATCGCTTTCTCTGACGTGGCAATCGCTCATGAAGGGAATATAATTCAGCGGTTCTAACGATTCGCAACCACACCATACCCTGCCATTTACGCAGGGATATTCTCCATCCCCATCTACTAACACGTTATTTAGAACTCCTTTTCTTATCCAGAGACCGAAGGCCTCGCGGCCTGGCTTCAATTGACATATCTTTTGTTGGTCATTAACCATTAATTACTCTCGGGTGCCATCATGACCGAGGTAAACGCGCCTGCCGTTGACAATATGCGCCGTCTATCCGACCAAATCCCGGCAGAGTGTCTTTGTGACATCTTCCGCTCCCTTGTCGCCGATGGTTACAGCGACAGTCTCCTCGCGGCCACACACGTCTGCCGCTTCTGGCGGTACGTCGCGCTGGGCGACGCCACCCTCTGGCGAAGGCCGTCCAATTGTAACCCTTGCCTACTTGAGGAAATGCTTCCAAGAAGCAAGAACTACACACTGGATCTTGTCATAGACCAGCGGTACAGCCCGGAAGGGCTGAACCCTTCTCCGCCCGACAACCCTATAGCGGATCCTCAGCTGGGCCTACTCTGGTCGGGTGCTGTCATGGTCAAGCTGGGAAATATCCGCCGTGCCCGCTCTCTCGTCATCGACGCCAACGCCGATGCGATAATCAAGCTCGCCGCGTTAGCCGAGTACAACGGGCTTGCGAGG
>NW_006920410.1:110768-120829 GCF_000344685.1 Gloeophyllum trabeum ATCC 11539 | reverse complement strand
GAACTCAAGCGTGCCCAAGACCTTCAAGCCAAGTACTATGACAAGAAAGTCCTCCCCGCGCCTGAGCTCAAACCCGGCCAGCTTGTCTGGTTGCTCCGACGCAATATCAAGACTACTCGACCATCCCTGAAGCTAGATCACCGCCGACTCGGCCCCTACCCCGTCGTTCGCAAGATTGGCTCTTCAGCCTACCTTCTCAAGTTACCATCATATCTTTCTCGACTCCATCCTGTTTTCCATGTTTCCCTTCTCGAACCCTATCACAATCCCCTCTCCACCGCTTCCAGCGTTGCTCCCCAGCCCTTCGAGCTCGCTGACGAAGATTCCATTCAGATTCATTCTATTTTAGATTGCAGAAAGATTGGCCGCCGCTACGAATATTTCGTGCGGTGGAAGTCCTTGCCCGAGTCCGAGAACTCGTGGGTCCCCTTGTCCGACATCCCGTCAACCTGCGATGAACTTCTCGAGCGATTCCACCGGCGTCATCCTCGCGCTCCGCGCCCCCATGCAACAGTATTTTCTAAATCTTATAATCTATCTACCGAATCCGCTGCCGTTGACCTGCCGCTTCCTCCCTCTGCCCAGATGCCCTCCTCCGAGCCCTCCGCGTCCTCCGTGCCCGCTGCCTCCGCGTCCTCCGAGCCCATGCCCTCCGCTGCCGTGCCCTCCGCTGCCCCGCGCTCTCCTTCGCCGCTGGTCGTACGTCAGAATCCCCGCGCTGAGTACGTACCGCCGACGCAGACCACGACACGCACCGGTCGTGTGTCTCGTCCTGCGGCGAGGTTGGATCCTCCCTTGCGTGCTCCCCGCTCGCGCCGCCGTCCGCCTTAAAAGGGGGATAATGTGACGGTTAAGGCCGTCACAGCCACTTCCTATGTTTCAACGGACTATTTCCTATTTTGTCTTATGTTTATCTTAACGGTCACTCTTAGATAGACAACGGACTCTGGCTCTAGAACGCAGTGCAAGCATGTATTCGGCCGACGGCCCTCGCGGATGACACCGTATCTACCATGTACCTTTCGGCTTCCGTTTCCGGTATCTGACAGTTAGGAGTAGTCAAACGGTCACTTATACCGGTAGCTTCCTGTACTCTCCCCTTTTTCCCGTCGAATCAACGCCAGTACGGTCTCAGCGTCTACTCGTCTCCCGTTCTACGTCTGTGCTTCGGTTTCGGTCGCCTTGACCGTTACAAAACGTTAGCTCAACCACTACGCGCGCTCTACCCGTGATAAGTTCAAATCCTCGTCGGGCCGACGTCGGCGTCGTAGCCGTGGCTGTCACCGACCGCTGCTTACCTTGCTGAGCTCTTTGTTTCTGCAGGCCCAGATCAGGGCACTTCATGTACTTTGACGATGACAGTCCTGTAGCAGAGATAGACGTGCATAGCAACTTCAACAATGATCCTAGCAGTGAAAGTGAAACATTTGAACGCTTTACAAACTACTCTTTGTATAGCAAATGTACACTACCATGTGATGCTTTATTAAATACTCATATCACCTATCACCTCGCAGCCTCCGTCGCGCCGCCTCGGGAGTCGGGGAGTGGCGCTTGCGCCGCTACAATGGTCTGTACTAGTTCGGGAAGACGCACGTCGCACACGTGGGCAGGTCACGTGCGAAGTTCCAGCACCTCTGCCACAAGTTCGCCAGCGGCCACACTAGCAGCAACCTTTCCTCACACCACAAGTCCGGCGCCTCTCTTCAACACACTCCCGTATCATTGGTATGATCAGCTATGTTGAAGCTGAAATTTAAGAAAGTCGACGGCCGCTGGACCGTAATTCCACCGTACGCCTCACCTCGCTACTTTCACTGTTCCTAGTGACTCAATTGGGTCTTTCCGCAGTGGTGTGACGAGTACAAACAAGGATTCATCCTCCCAAGATATAAATGCGTTAATGTAAGATTAAACAGTTACCTCATTGACGGCACGGCTGACCGAGTTTGATCCATCTCATCCCCTCACTGGCAGCACAACTCTCTGTCTCCACCGAACCGACTCGCGCCAGAGATACTAGGGAGAATCTTTCAGCTTGTCCTCGGCAATAACTTTAGTGACAGCATAATTTTCATCACGCATGTGTGCCGCTATTGGCGCGATGTTGCTCTGGGCCATCCGAATCTGTGGCGCAAACCCGCGAGTTCCAGTCCCGAGCTCGTGAAGCTTATGATGCAGCGCAGCAAGAACTTAGGTCTCAATCTGATCGTTGACACGGTTTTGAGGGATGATGGCCTCCCGGCACTGGAGTATGCCCCCTGCTACGAATATGCTATCAAGCGCAAGCTGGCTTATGTCGGACAGGCCGCTTCCCTCACCCTTGTTGTCAACGACATAATGGCTAATTTCCCCTCATACGCGATGCGCAAGCTCCGGACCAACGCACCTCTTCTAGAGTCTCTGACGCTTGGCGTCATGGAGGTTAAGGCGCCATTGAACTTGACCTCCCTACAGAGGTACTTCCCAAGGCTCCGTCGCCTGACAATCAGTGGGCGCGTCTTCCCGCGCAGCTCTGGGATGTTCGGGAGCCTCACATGCCTTGACGTGTGCTCAAGCGATGACCGGAAGGTGTTGGAAGCTCTGAAGGACACTCCTCTACTAAAGAAGCTCATCCTGCGTATCTCGATGTCGCCACCTTGCAAGGCAGACAAGGACACCGTTGCAAGGCTGCCTCACCTGGAAGAATTTTGCAAGACTGGTCTCTCGCCCTCCATGTGCATAGATTTCCTATCCCATCTAATCGTCAGTCGACCAGTCAGCCTGATCCTGCGGTGCGACCACGACAACACCGAGCCTGCGCAGATGTCATCGGCCGCTGAAGTGGCCTGTCGGTTCCTCATGGCCAACCATCGCACCGTCTATCGCTTTGCAGAAGTCCATGCCGGTGATGACATAGTCTGCATATTCCGGCCTCTTGCCCCTGCACATGCCATTACACAGAACCCCCCCACAACCCACTTTCGTATCGAGCTCTCCCGAAAAAGGGCCTATCTTCAGGAGTGGCACCATTACCTGCCCCTGGGAGACGTGGAAGTTTTGCGCGTCCACGAACACATGTTGGCGCGCCGCGAGCTTCCTGATTGTTGGGCAACCACCGGACTTGCAAACAAGTTCAAGTACATGAACCAGGTCGCACGCCTGGAAATCACCGACGACGTCGCCCAGCACCTCATCCCGCATCTCGCTACGAACGCACGGGCACTCGACCCAGGCCACCCCGCGTTGTTTCCGCGTCTGGCGCATATTCACTTGTACATGGAAAAAGCACGCCGGATCCTGCATAATGAGGAAGAAGGCGTGGTGGATGATTTCTTCGACGTTATGGAGAACTACCTGAGGGAACGCCAGCAGGAGGGGGACGAGATCGAGGAGCTGGGAATTCACGCCCTGCCCACCACATTGCGGAGTGACGTGCTGAACGCGAGATTCAGGGGCCTCGTTCGCCAGCTATGCTTTTCTCATTCTCACATGGAGACCTCCTTGTGCCCCGATTTCAGCCTATCCCAGAAATCATAATCCGCGTCGCACCATCGAAATCATGTTTGGAACGACAGTGTACGCCTTCGTGTAGTATTGATGTACGCGTAACCTTACCTTGGGACGGACGAGAGGATTGGTACCGATCGTCCAACGTTGAGACAGGCACGGCACCAAGCGGGTGTCAGCCGAAACCCAGCTGATCGTTTAAGTTCAAGGTAGGGTTCAAGGTAGGTCGGGGATATGTGCCCCCAAATCCGCGAGCTCTGACATAGTTGCCAGCGTGTACCATGCTGCTAGCAGGGGGTACCCGCTAAATCCAGACCTGCAGCTTCGCGGCAGAACAGCTCCAAGGCTTTGATCCAGTTGGTACAAACAAGTCATCGACACGTCGAGAGAGAGAGAGCGGCGACCCCGCTGGGGTGGGGATTTCTCTTGAGCTTTCGCCTTCTTCGCTTTCACGTCATGGAAAGAGAATTATTTGTGGTCCTGCTGGGGGAGACGTACGCAGGCCGATTGAGCATGTTTGGTCCCGAGGCACTGTTCACTGAGAATGCAGAATACATTCTAAGTCCCGCAGAGGAGGGGTGCCACAGTGCCACCGTAGATGCCGGATTGTAATGACAGCAGGCTTGAAGAACGGCGTTGTAGGGGTGCTATGGACGAGATGGCATTGGTTCGGAACCAAGTACGTCTCCGCTGACCAGAAAACTACATATATCCGCACGCGAGGAAGTTCGGAAATCTTTTCGTGCGGGTAGATGGGTTCAACAAGCCGAGTGGCGTTGCACCCGCGCAGGGCTCACGTTGTTGTTCCTGCTCCTCTGCGTGTCGGGAGTAGCGGCGCGAATGGGCGCGGAAGACAGCGATCCACGACCTTGCCTTGGGTGAGTCATACGTACTCCATGAAGTCGAGCTCGTAAATCGCTTTCGCCCGCACGCAGATACCTCTACGACGCGTACGTTTGAGCCTCGTCCAGGGGGAGGTAGGAACCGAGAGACGACTCGCCCTCCGTGAGATTCCGAACAGCAGGACCGTCCCAACGAATGTGCCTCAAAAGTTTCTCGCCGGTAGACACCCAGCTCCTTCCGAATTCCCGTTCACGAACGTCGACGGGAATCCGGAACAGCTGGCCAGAGACGATGAGTGGCTGGCCGAGCAGCGAACGGGAATTCGGGAGCAGTGGGGTCAAACAAACGGGAATTGCAGCCAAACAAACGGGAATTCGGGTAAATGAGAAGGGGCAAACAAACGGGAATTGAGGCCAAACAAACGGGAATTCGAATAGCGTCTGCGCGTGGAGGTGGCGGGCCTGGATGCGCGCTGATTTACCCCGTTAGGGTAGAGAATTCAGTCTCCGAATGTAATGGTGCACGGCATTGCAAGCCGTGCTGTTGTATTCGTACTCAGAACCACTCTCCGCAACTCCGCGAAATATCAAAGGCTGGCGGATGCTGCGGACCGACTGGCCGACACTACCGCCTGGACGTCATACACAGCAGTCGATTTTGGACAGTCGCGATCATCCCAAGTTAGATCTAGTGTTTAGGCTGTCCCGGGAGCCCATACCACACCCCAGACCTCTCGCTCGAATCTGCGAGCCTTGGGCCAGCCGAGATTACCAGTTCGCAGACTTTTCAGGGTATAAAAGCACTTGTTTCCCGGTCCCAGCCCACCCTACAAAGATCTATACGCTGATATGTCTACGACACTGAAGGTGAGCGGCACAGGGAAACACACAATCCACACCGATGACTGAACACCAGTCTGCTGCAGCGCGTCCTCGTGACCGGCGGTGCCGGCTACATCGGTGAGCCCCTCCCCAGCCTCCTCTCTCCCATCGGCTAACCCTCCCCCAGGCTCCCACGTCGTCTTTGCCCTCCAGGAGACCCGCCGCTACAAAGTCATCTCCATCGACAACCACCACAACTCGCACCCGCGCGCGCTCGAGCGCGTCGCCCAGATCGCAAAGGCGAACCTGCCCGCGGACGCGACCGAGCAGGACAGGGAGAGCACCGAGATCGACGCGCACGCGGCCGACCTCACGAAGGAGGACGAGGTGCGCGCGGTATTTGGGAAGTACGGCAAGGGCGGGATATGGGGCGTCATCCACATTGCTGTGAGTGCTGCGCTCGTGATCAGGAGGTGGGTGGGATGGCTGAACATGATGTACTACAGGCTTACAAGGCAGTGGGAGAGTCTACCGAGATCCCGCTGACATACTACCAAAACAACGTCTCCGCCACCATCTCCCTCCTCCAAATCATGTCCGAGTATGAATGCACAAGGTACGTGGCCTCAGATCGTCTTCGCGCCCGCCTCCTTGACGTATTATGATGCAGATTTGTATATTCCTCGTCAGCAACCGTATACGGCACGCCCCCGAAGATTCCCATCCCCGAGACGACAAGACTGCAGGCCGACTCGCCCTACGGTCGGAGTAAAGTCATGTGCGAGCAGATTCTGCAAGATCTCTGCGCAGGTTTGTCCTCCTCCACTCTCCATGCACTCATGTTAACCGCCATGCCAGCCGAACCCCAGCGCTGGCGCGCCATCTCCCTCCGGTACTTCAAGTACGCTCGTCCTCTCATTTCCCCCCCTTCACCCCGAACTAACGCTCAGCCCCAGCCCCGCAGGCGCCCACCCGTCGGGCCTGATCGGCGAGGAGCCGCGCGGGCGCCCGGGCAACCTCTTCCCGCTGCTCGCGCACATGGCAGTAGGCCGCGTCCCGCCGGACCTCAAGGTCTTCGGGAACGACTACCCGACGCCCGACGGGACGTGCGTGCGCGACTACATCCACGTCGTCGACCTCGCGCGGGGCCACCTCCTCGCCCTGGATGCACTCGCGCCCACCTCGCGGGTGTGGGAGGGCGTGGGAGAGCAAGAGGCGAAGATCAAGGCGTATAATCTGGGCAAAGGGAAGGGAATGAGTGTTCTCCAGATTATCGAGGCGATGCGGAAGGCGACTGGGTTTGATTACAAGTACGAGATCGTCGGGCGGAGGTGAGTTGGGTTCGTCCTCTGGTTGGTATTAGCTGCTGAATGGGTGCGTTGGAACGCAGGCGCGGAGATGTGCCGGACCTGACTGCGGACCCCGCGCTCGCGGAGAAGGAGCTCGGGTTCAAGGCGCCGCAGGACCTCGAGACGATGTGCCGCGATCTCTGGAATTGGCAGACGAAGAACCCGAAGGGGTACGACGAGTAGGCAGCGAACGGGTAGATGGGACGGACAGACGAGAAGCATGTCCCTAATGAAATGTCTAATGTAATACTAGATACCTAAGTACATAGCGGTTGATTCCCGTTTTCTCAAGTTAGCGTCATCCATGGCCAGGTCGTTTGCAGAGCGGGCATATCCTACATACATCTCGGACATAATATGTACATCCACATTCCCTGCGCGCATGAAGCTCAGTCTTCGATCTTGGAGCATTAGCTTTCTAAACTATTTGTTTCACACCAAGCTGGCTCGCGATTGTGCGCCGATGTCGAGTGCTTCGTCGCATCTCAGTGTGGTCGGGGATGACTTCTGCGTTGGGACGCCAGTCGCGGGATCGAAAAGAAGAGATGCCTATGACTCGATCCGTCATCGCCGATCGACAATGTACAGTGATCATGGGCAACTTGGAGTATACACCTTAGCCACGAGTATGGACATGCCCTATCTACGATACTCAACATGAATATTTCCGGCCCCGGGATAGCTTCATGTTGGCGGCAAACCAATGTCATCGCTACAATTCTGTAGGAGCCATCAAATGCCACATTGACCACAGGAGAGGACCCGGAGGACGAACTTATACATCTGGCTCGGCTCACCCAAATCACATCGTCTCCTACTTGACCTGTGACATCGACGGAAGGCCCAGTAGAGACCAGAAGGCATCGATAGTGTGCCACATATCCATCAAGAAAATCGGCACAAATCACATTTCCAAAGCAAGCACGAAGTCTCCATTGGGGAATAAGGAAAGCGCAGATGGCAAACGAGATTCCTGAACCTTGCATTGAGCTCGTCGCTCTGGATGATACCGGACGGCGCATGGATCCCCAGCTCCTCGATCGGGTGCCCCTCTTCGTGGCGCTCCCGCAGGTAGCTTTCCAGAACGCCGAAGACGTCCTCGCACAGCGCGGGTATGTTCTCCGGAGCGCACCAGCTCCGGCGGGTTTCGTGCAAGTACAGCCGGATACTCTTCAGGCGCGGGAACAACGCAGGGTGCGTCGGGTCAGTCGAGCGAGCTGTTGTCGCGAAATGGGGGATGAGGTACCATGCGACCGCCGCGACTATTTCCAGACGTTCGACTTGCTGCAGTGACGTGAACTTTTCCGGGAGCCCACGGATTTCCCATCCCTTGGGGAGGTCGCGGTGCGGGAACATGTCTTCGTGGACACGCAGCGTCTGCACGTCTCCGAGGGGCAGGTAACGATGCCAGTATTGAGGATAACACCTACCCGAGTCATGGAAGCGGAAGTGGCTCGGTGAAGGGTCGCGGTCATCGCCTGAGGGCAGACGCTGCACCGTAAAAATTATATCGTCGTGCGAATGAATTTCGGCGAATCTATGCACTATCCGACGGTTGGCTGTGAGGAATCGACTGACTAGATTCATCGCAGACGGCGCTCGGTCAGAAAGTATGTTCTGAAGGTCGCATTTCAGAACGAGGTTGACCGGCTGATCGATGATTAGATGGGATAAGACATGCACGCAGGCGGAGGCAGTGTAACTGCTCATATAGAATTCCTCGAGATGAGGCAGCCTTGCAACGAGCAACTTGTCCGTCTTGACCGTGAAGTCTGCGACATCATCGCAAGGGATAAGGCCGTCAGAGCACAGTGTGAACTTTCTTAGCATAGGTGTGTCCTGCAGAATGTCCACCAGCTGTTCGCATTCGGCGAACACCGATGTCAGAGTGAGGGATGTCAGGCTCCCGAAGAAGCCAGGAGCGCGATCATGGGCCAGGGGGTGGAGTGATACGTGACGGAGTTTTGGGAAGTAACCATGCAGGGCATCTATGCCAGAGCAGGCCACCCATTTCATACGATGGATATCCAGGGGTTTCCAAGTACGGGGCTTGCGTGCGAAGTGCGTGCATCGCGTATGATTGGAATTCGATGGTATCAGCACACAGTGTCAGAGAGGATGCTCGTCCGATGTGAGACCACTTCCACTTGATAGCACCTTCATAGATCTTTCGCGAGTGGGGTGATTCCATTCGCCTGGAGAAGTCCGGGGACTGATCATCGTACTCTGAAAGAGCTTGAATGACAATATGAAGGCGCAGGTTATTGCTGCGCTGTATGATAGTCTCGACGAGATCGGGATGACAGCTGTCGGGCTGGCGCCATAAACTCGGATAGCCCAACGCAACGTCCCTCCAGTAGCGGCACACGTGGGTGACAGGGAGCAAAACATCACTGTAGCGATCGTCGAGGACACAGAGAAATATATACCCGAGTATCTCTGGTGGAAAACGGTGCTGTGGACTGTGTGATCCTCGAGGTAAAACAAGTGAAAGCCGATTGGTGTCAGTGGTACTCCCTCTGGCAAAGTCCTCCGATCCCTCGTTAACAATGTTCTTGGGTCTATGAGCTGTGAGCATCTACAGGGTGAATGAGTGAGAAAAAACATTAGATAGGGCCAGCAACTGTGGACGATGGAATACCGTTGAGAGTAATGAACCGTAACGAAATCGCGGCAGGTGCTACTAGTATCGTACGAAACGAGGCAGTCTCTATAGCTTCAAGAGAGAATTACCTGGAATACCCAAGAATGTCTTCAGCACCTCGTCCAAGGGACTGAGGCACGGTGCGGATGGACAGACTTGAGGATGTTGTGGCCAGTTGAACTTCAACTTGGTGTCCAGAGCCACGCTTCTTGGTCACGTCACAGCGCACGTGGTCTTCTGATCAAGCGGAAAACACTTGATCGTGAGTGCGTACGCGCTCCAGTTGCTCTGACCATAATGTCGTATGTTTCACATTTCCTACAGATACTAGCTGCTGTACAGCTGCTGCTGGTACAAGGACGGTACCCAGATAGAATACAAGTTATACGGACTCTAGGACTGCCCTACCAACAAGAGGCTCAAATTCCTGACTAAACTCGTCTTGTGAAAGTAAGAAGGACGGTGCATGGATATGCAGTTCCTCAATCGCATTTCCCTCTTGCTGACGCTCACTCAAGAAGCACGCGAGGGCGTCAACCACGAGGGGGATCCGTGTCGCTGCCCCCTCAATCATAACATCGTGGTCCAGGTAAGACGGCCTGTATGTCACGCGCAAGTGGACTTTCAGACGCTTCACGGATTCAAACAAAGCGGGGTGGTCCCCCTGTCCAGAACGCTTCCTGGTGGCAAGCTGGGGAAGCAGGTATTCGGCGACCTCATCGATGACCTCGAGGGCTTCCAGTTGCTTCATGTGCTGGAAATATCTTCGGAGATCCTTTATCGGCGACTTCTTCAATGTACCCTGGTGGACGCGCAGCACCTTGACATGCTCGAGCGGCAAGTTTTCATACCAGACCGAGGGGTGACAAGAGAATTCGTAAGGGATGTGAGGTGTGTAAACGTGAAGGCTGCTTG
>NW_006920410.1:63069-94543 GCF_000344685.1 Gloeophyllum trabeum ATCC 11539 | reverse complement strand
TTTGGCGGGCAACCGCGCCAAAACGACCCCCAATTCAGCTAGATTCGTGAAGGTAAGTCTACAGTCCCAACCGCCGCTTTACAGTCCTATTGGTGAGCTCTGCGGCATAGACCGGGGCTTCGAATTCTCGTCTTCGAATTGAAATATTGTCTTCGAAATTCTCAGCGCTCAGCGGCTCTATCAGGACGGCGGCGTCTATTACTACGTTCTCGTTATTCTATTATGCTGCCTTGTATCACCCTTCGGAGGGTGAGGGGAACGATACCTTGAGGAACGCATTAACACTATATTTTGCACGTACACCTATGTACACGCTTGCATTCCCTCGCATGCAGAATGTAAGGATTAGATATTCGTGAAAATGACGAAAGGGGCTCAGAGATTCATGAAAGCAACTGAGCCCGGGGTCTTTCACGCGTGCGAAGTGGTGGCAAGGATGGCTATGCATCACTGATGTTACGTTGCATGGGACCGTACTGTCGTACTGTAAACTTATCGGTCGTAAGATTTACTTCTTACTCTATCTAACACCCCTATTGCCCACACATCCCAGCATGCCAGTGCATCTCCCTGTCCTGACAGAAAGCGCCCGACAAGTTCTCCAATATCCACCTGCTCCTGCGGATCCCCCGTCACCTTCCGATGTCTCCAAAGCGTGTTCTCTGTCCTATACAGCTCTCAAATATGCCTGTGAGCACTATCCGACATATCTGTAATGTTCTTGTAATTCAAACACAGCCCGTCTAGCCGAATCTGAGTATGCGGTCACTTCCAATGATGTGTGTAATACGGCGACGTACGCCGTGCAGACCATTGCGGCGAGAGTCGGTGTGTACGACGATACTTCTCGTTGTTTGCACCCTGGCTCACCTGCTGACTTAGGTTTCCCGCAAATGAATGTCGAAGAAGCTGTGGTTGCTGCCGTGCAAGCTGCTATGCAACCTCTCCATCAGCAGCTGAATGAGATCGGTCTGCAGTTCAATCAGCGGCTCAATGAGGTGGAACAGCAGCTCAATCAGCGGCTCAATGCGATGGATCAGCAGCTTAATCAGCGGCTCAATGCGATGGATCAGCAGCTCAATGGGATGGATCAACGACTCAATGGGCGGCTCAATGAGCTCCAGGGTGAGCTACGACGTAACAGGCGTGTCACGGCCCTGGTAAGCTATCAACAGCATGTCAGGGGAGTTTCTCAAATATGTATGCATTTCTACAGATGTGGAATCGCAACGAACCACACACGGCAGTTGCACATTACGAAGTTGTCCCATTTCCTGGCGGGGATGACCCCACGGAGGCCCCTGTAAGTTCACGTCCCATGCTTAAACTTGTCAGCTCACTCGCTATCTGGTACTCCAGCATAATCTGCCTGCTCTGGACTCGCAGGATGCGGTACGGCAACTAAGAAGCCGTGCTCGTGCGTTGCAAAGGAGAGCCTATGTTCAAGGGTACTACCCTGGCCGTGACCATGCACCGGATGATCCGGATGAATGTATCAGATTGATATTCTCTGCCATTGGGGCTTATGCGCTTGCACGTGTTGAGCCCTAGTCCCATCGACCCCATTCTGTCTGTTATTGTACTGGTCTCCAATGTATGTACCCTGTAAGAGTGAATACGCAGTCATCTCTCCCTTACCGCCTACTTGGCGGGTGCCGAGATCGCCCTCCGCATCTCCGGGCGCTTCCGCGCGTCGTCGAAGCGCCGCACGACGACCTCGCACCGCGCGGTCTGGCAGATGTGCTTGGACCCCTTTTTGACCTCGTCCGAGAAGAGCGTGAGCCCCGCCGCGCGCTCCACGGCCTCAACTAGTGGGGATGTTTAGCATATGCATATACGAGATGCGGGGAGACGCACTGGGCACGACGAACGACTCGAGCGGCGTCTCGTCCTTGATGACCGCGTTCGGGAGGACGAACGCGCCGGTGGATATCTCGGGGATGGTCGGCGTTGCGGGCGAGGAGGGGCGCGACGCGAGCACGACCTTGGCGAAGTGCGTGGGGACCGCGACGTTCGGCGGGTTGCCGATGACTTCGTGCGTCTGCATCCAGGGTGAATGAGTCAGAGGTGAGGGGACGCGCGGAGAGGGATACTGACCACGCGCCATTTCCCGTCTGGGTCTTGCTTTGGGAGGTAGAGCGGGACGGTGAAGACGTAGACGTCGGCGAAGGCGCCGGTCAGGCGTCGGCACCAGTCTTCGAGGTATGCCCAGTCTATTCGTTCATGTGGGGTCGAGTAAGGAGAGATTGGAGATGGTGGTGTGGGGGATACGTACAGTGCCGGTTGAACCCTTCACCAACTTGAGGGGCGATATTTGATAGGAGGAAGGTCTCGTTCATCGCCGTCTATGTGACGGTCGGATTACAGATCGCAACACAGACTCGACGGAAACTATTCATCCATACCTGAGACATCTTTGCATCCGCTGCAGGTACCCTGCGAGAGCAAGACCGTACACATTCGTCTCAGAGACGACAAAACAACCTGCTGCTTACATATGGCCGCGGTCGTAACCGCTCCTGAAGTAGTCCTTCAGCCTGGCGCGGAACATCGCAGGCAGGGACTCGTCCTCTGTGAATGTGCTGTTTGACCGGTCGCCGCCCTCGCTCTCCGGGGACGGAGGGTCGAGGAGCGATTTCCCGAGTTTCGCGAGCGTCAAGTGCTCTGCTGTCTATGCGTACCCGATGAGAGAATGTAGCCGTGACGTTCGGAAAGCATGATATATCTGCTCACCCAAGCTGGATGGCGCAGCCGCCTGTCATACCCCGCCACATACGCCGTCCGCACCAACTGGTCCGCTATTGGCCCTACGCACGCCGAATTCACCCCAACGCGTCTAATCCCAAGCCGCCCGCACTCACCTGGATTCCCATACTTCAATATCGCCGGCAAAGGTGTGAGGGGCGTCACCGTCCCCGCCGCACCCGTGGGCGAGACACGCGTCGCGCCAGACGGCTCGACCTTCACGTCCACGACAGGCGCGGACCCGGGCTTGGTCGCCGGAGACGCAAGCTGGCTGCGGTTCCTGGACGCGCCGACGGCGGTGGCGAGCCCGCCGCCTACGAGGGCGCCCGCGGCGAAGACGGCGGCGTGGACGACGGAAGAGCTGGGCATGAATTCGAAGGAGTCGGGATGGGATTGCCAGGACGCGTCTATTGATGCCGGGCCGGCGCTAACCAGGCCATGTGGCTACAAGTCCATTAATTCAGGCGTTGTGGCTTCACGCCAGGACAGGGGTCCTCCATTGTCAGCCACCTCTTCGTGTCTCGAGCCTGGTCACCCCGTGCAGGATGTCCTCGCTCGACGTATACAAAGTCTCCAGAGAGTCCGTCGACGTCGACGCCCTCGTTGACAGAGCGTGTTATTATCTGCGTATGACGGCAGAAGACACGGAGTACCTGCACCACAACGCGACCCGCCGCGACGAGATCTTAGCTGAGCTCTATGCGCGACCAGGACTCAAGCCTTTCCTCAGTCCCGCGTCGTTCGTACCCGAGGGTGGCAATCCCGATGACCATCTCATCCCCGCGGATGCCGCAATTGCTAAACTGACGCCTCCGAAGTCGCTCGAGGAGTATGTTTCTGTGTCACGTCGCACCATGCTATTGTTCTGACTATTTGACAGTCGTGTCAGCCGCCTCCATCTTGCGGCCGCGGCCCTGATCGTCTTTAATGAGTACAAGGTGATGCTCGCATTGGCAGACCATCCCGACCTGTCACGGGAATATCGGATCAAGAGGACGCAGAGGTTCGTATTTGCCTTCCAGTCGCCCCGTTACTACTCATTCATGGGTCCTCACACTGTTATCTCGTACAGGATGCAAACGTACTACCAGACGGAGTTTGCCCGCCTCTTTCCTCAGAGCATGCCGGCCCGGCTTACCCGTCAGAGGACGGCTGATAAACCACCTGCTCGCGACCAGCCCGCGACTCCCATCTCTCCTCAGTCCATCTCGAGGGAGGATGTCAACCGTTATCTGAGTGATCCCAATGCACTTGTCGGTCGGCGGTTCGTACATGACTCTCAGGACGAACTCGAAGATGAGGAAGAATACGGCGCGTGGTACGTGGCATCGTATACGGTGCGGGTGGCTGAGCATGGCGTGGGCGTCGAGAACGAGTACCAGGTTGCCGTTGGCGCGCTTGGCGGAGCTCTCATACCTATGGCTCCTGGTGAGATTCGCCACTTGTTGGAGCATTCTGTGGTGGCAGCGTAGCTGCTGTTCGTTAGAGAATATACAGTGACTGTGCTCTAATGCGCCCTAATCAAGTCCACAGCCTCAGTGAACAGAAGGCCTTGACTAGGCCGGTCTTTCACAGAAGATTTGCACCCCTCTCAAATAAGGGTAAGCGGTCGTGCATTTACCTCGGGCTTGCTCTCACCCATTCGACAAGTCCATTGATTGCCAATCCAGCGCCGATTAGCTCTGTGGAAAAGCAATGGCCCATTTGGCTTGCAGGTTATACATCAGATAGAAGCTAGTGATTGCTAGTGAACCCTCGCGGATCGCTGCCCAGAAACAGGTCCGTCAGCCTTACCCGCCGGACGCAAAGGGAGGGTTCGCACTTACCATCCGATCAACTGCCATCCCAAGCTCCAGCAGCCGCGGCCGCGCGAGGAACCCGTCCGTGTGCCCCTCCTCGTCCAGCGCGTGCAGACCGTCTCTATCTATAATCTCCTGCAGTTGGCGCAGAGCGCTGGCCAGCCCGACGGGCTCGCCGTGACTGGCGAAGCGCCGCAGGGCTCCCGCGATAGCGCGTGTCTGGCTGTCGTGGACGATCTGCACGAGCGCGGACAGGTCGAGCGGCTCTTCTCCGACCTGGACGGAGGTGCGCCCGCGCGCGGTGGCCTTGGACTGGCCGGGGAAGAAGTATACATTTCGATGGCGCACGCGGCCGAAGGTCTTTGCTAGCGACGCGTCAAGGCATCGTAAGCGAGGAAGACGCTCAGTCGAGAGGGATGACTCACTTTCCGACTCCGCAACCGCGGAGGGGAGCTCGGCTGCGATGCGCATCGCCTTGTCGGTGACATTGTGGCAGCGATATTCGCGCATCTCGAGGACGAGGTCCGCCACGTCGCAGTAATCCCCTATTTTGCACATTAGTCCCCATAAAGCTTTGGACGACAAGAAATTGAGTCTACCACATCCGCCGATGACTAAAATAGAGGAAGCTTTGTGATCATTAAACAAGGAGCGGACCTGAGAGACATGAGTGGTGAACATGGACGCTGTCGTACTGCCCTACCTTGAATACCAGCGGCGTAATGGGGTCCGCTTCTATCAGCCGCTGCATCCTCTTATCCCGGATAAGAAAATTCGTGGCGCACGTGTCTTCGTCGAACAGCAGCGTATCCGCGCCTAACTCCAAAGCCTGAAACAGGACCGATGAGAAAATACGGGGCGATACCGCAAGTGTAAGTTGCACCTCCATGACTCCTGCGGCCATCGACGTACTCCCACTTGCATTTTGCGTCGAGAAATCGGTCGTGGAGACATTGCCGGGGAGGTTATTGATGAACGGGGAGATGTCGACGGATTTGATGGATCGCCCCTCGTCGCCCTTGATAGAGACGCAGCTGGCTGAAGTGACCACAAATTCGCGGCCGTCTAGAACGTTTCGGTATATACAGCCGGACGTTGTGCCTAGGTTATCGCCGCGACGTACCTCCCGGAATATGATTATAACACCCAACCGCGAGGGCGTTCAATAAGGTCGATTTTCCCTGAAATGAGTTAGCGGATGCATGGAGGTGGGTACAATATCCCAGGGGCTTACGTGGAACCCTCCCCCGGCGATCAGGGTGATCCCAGCTGGGACACCCATACCTTTTATCTCACCTCTGTTAGGAAGGATAAAGGTGCACTCCAAATCGACCGGGGACTGGAACTTCACCACTTCGGGGTTGGTCATGGGCAGGTCGGATGCACCGGAGGCTCGGGGGAGGATAGCGCCGTTGGCCACGAAGGCAACTAACCCTGGGGTAGGGTAGAGGATAGATAGAGTTGGGGTTGGGGTACGACATGGTCGGTCAGCTAGGAAAGGCAAGCGTACCTGACCGTTTCATTTCCTCGCGGAGGAACTCCTGGTCCTCGATGCTCTCGACGAAAGATTGAAGCCTGTGCTTGTCTTGCGTTTTGTAGGGGAGGCTGTTGATGAGTTGCGGAATCACCGTGCGGAATGTCTCAGCAGCCATTTCGCCCAGTATCGTCCGGCCTGTGGCGAGCAGGATAAGTTGGATTATCACATTAACTTCTCATATTTTCGCCCGTCCTACCTTGCGCTGGAAAGCCATATGTAAATAACACAGTGATAGCCTCCCCATCAAGCGTGATTGAGCTCCGTTGCAGCACCTGTTGGCCGGGTGTGTCAATCGTTATGTATCCGCCCTTGGCGCCATGCCAATTCTTAGATCTCGTCGCTTCTGAGCTGAATACTGATACTACCCGGGTCAAGTAGTCACACAAGGCGATGGTGCTGCACTTCATCCAGATCATAGACATCTCAAGCGTCAACCAAATAGACGTACCGGGTAGGTGTGGAGTACAATGATGGAGGGAATTGCGCGGTCGTATGGTCGACGTGCAGCCTGAGTTTGCTCGGCGGGGCGAATGGATCACTTTGCACGTGGTCAATGTACAGAGACGCATTGGGGTATCTCCAGCAGCCTGTGCTTCATGATTGACGCAAGCGTTGGTTCACTTGAAGTATATGCGCTTACCTTCCAAATCCCGGTAGGCAGGGTAAGACCTACCGTTCATATGCCCGAGTTGAGCGACGAGGTCATCATGAGTTCCGAGAGCTGGTCCTCTTCGTCAGTAAGGTACCCGAACGCATGATGACGAAGTCCGCTTACTTTTGTCTGAGCGCAGTTTCTTCCTGCTGTGCGCTTCCAATTGTGAACTTTGCGGGGGAGCATTCCCTCTGCCTCTCCCGAGGCCACGACCACCACCGTACAAATTTCGGTAGTAAGCTCCGCGACCTGGTTTCAGATATTTATCTCTGCCTCAAAGGATGCGTGATGCGCTATATATTGAACTGTACCCGACATACTGAATCTACCAGCGATTTGTGCGATAGCAGAAGGGTTCAACCAACAAATATTGTGGCAAGTGGCAGGATTTATCAAGAGCCTCCGGGTAGCGGGCCGGATGGCTACGGTCGCACAAGAAGCCCCAAAATCTCGGAAAAACCACAGAAAGCAGATATTTCTTGTCGCAGGATGCGGTACTACTATCAAAATACAGTGCTAAGCACCACGATACTGGTACTCTGGAATTTCGACACCCAGACGCAAGATGTACTGTGCGCAAGGGAATCTGGCGGTGCAAGTGGAAGTATTATGGAGACTGGTGCTGTACGGGGGTATAACGTGTTTCCGGGGTATATAACAGCCTGTAATGCAAGAAGCTATCATTGTTGCGAGAGTCAGAAAAGTCAGCGCTATCAGATATTCAAGAAACATACCGAAATAGAGGGCAGCGACGCCGTATAACGAGAGGGACAATACGGGGGAAAGCGTATAGATGAGGTCGTCCGAAAACCCCAGGTGTAAATCGTGATATACCTTCGGTCAATAAGGAGACACAACCCAACGATAAGCCAGCGTATTAAGGGGAGTGATCGAAGGTTTTAACCGCTGAAGCATTCTCAGTGTACCATAGCTAGCCCCCTCGCAATCGTTGTAACTTACAATCTTGAGCACAGCCTAGTTTCATCTCTTCACTTCCGTTCATTCTCTACGTCTGCTGGTATCTCATTGGGCTCTTTTGAATCCTTTGTGTCCGTCCCCACAGAATCCTGGACCGTTTCACTCCCGCTAAACGCTTCCAAAAGACTGTCCAAGCTACCCAAAATACCATCCAGACGGCTCTCGACGCCTTCTGCGACCCCAGTAGCAGCCTCCAGCTGGCGCAGCAGTTCCGCGATATCCGCATCCGACAGGTCGTCTGTCGATTGCCGCGACACCGATAAAAATGAGGCCAGAAGAGCAATATCACCTTGTAGCTCGGGCGGCGCCGCGGCTGCGTCGATCTGAGCGAGGTCGACGCCGTTCGTGTCCGTTTTGGAGGCCATGATGGTGGTCGGGAGCAAAGAGTCCGAATCAGGAATCGTATGTTTAGCGCCCATAGCGTGTCTTGTTTCTCGCCACAACCGCCGCCACCTCTTGACCGCCTCGTTATGACATCGCTAGAAAGCGCTATGAAGACGCTTATGAGCTCGATTTCATCCCGTTCGATTCCTAAGGAGGAACTTGACGCGCTAGTGCAGCAAGCATTGGAGGAGACAGGCGGGGAGGACGGGCGCGAGACACGGAAAGCGCGGTGGGAGTTCCGGTTGAAGGAGGAGATACTCAAACTCGCAGTGCGTATTGCAGTAATTTATCGTCTCAATAAGTAAAATCTCTTAGAACTTCTAGGCGACAGAAGGAGAGGCTTTGAAGAATCCGAATACCGACTATTATGACCGACTACGGGACCGTTTGGACTTGGTGCTGACCTTCACCGAGCTAGGTTCGTACACTGCTACACACTATGGGAAAGTCCGATGTCCTGCAGGTGAATGCTGGGAGAGCACGTTCCTAAGACCATCCTTGCTGGACCATGACCCGGACATGACGAATGTCCTTTGAATGAGGGTCTGCGGTGCATTGGCCGTGGTATCCAAACATTGCAGGG
The DNA here is from genome assembly GCF_000344685.1 of Gloeophyllum trabeum ATCC 11539. Classification (NCBI taxonomy): domain Eukaryota; kingdom Fungi; phylum Basidiomycota; class Agaricomycetes; order Gloeophyllales; family Gloeophyllaceae; genus Gloeophyllum; species Gloeophyllum trabeum. The sequence continues at coordinate 85,865 of NW_006920410.1, read as the reverse complement.
CTTCTTATGCCTCCCATGTTCCAGTAAGAATTGGACAAGTAATGTGTTCTCGTATCCGTCCCCTGCAAGCACGTCTGGTGGAGGGACATTGGTCCTTGCCCGCTATGACAACGTCCAGTGCAAGCTGATATTGAGAACCGATTTAGATGCTTGTGAACAGACATTCCCAGTAACAGTCCTGCAAGACCTTCTGGACACGCAGACAATCCGCTCGTGCTCCCGAATCTTCTCATGGATCGAAGAGCGCGCAGACCGACTTACAAAGGACATGGTTCCCCAGAAAGCCAAAGCACTCATCCTCCTGCGCGCTCTGAATGACCTCCTGCGACGACTGTCGAAAATGGGGAACACGACAGTCTTCTGTGGCCGCATCCTGACGTTTCTGAGCGGGATATTCCCCTTGGGCGAGCGGAGTGGCGTCAATCTCCGGGGTGATTATGGTCCCATGTGGGACGGCCCGGGGTTGAAGAAGGATCAGCAGCCCGAGACAAAGGAAGAGGAGAGGGAAGGGGTGGCGCCGCCTGCGGAGGATAAGATGCAGGTGGATGAGCCGGAGGCGCGGAAGCAGGAGGAGCAAAGTGTTGGTAAGCGAAGCGCGCAAATGCTCTATCCCAGTCAACCTGATGCGCGGTAGACTTCTACTCGTTATTCTGGTCGCTGCAACGCCCGTTCTCCCGCCCTCCTTTGTTCGTGAACCCGGAGACCCTTCCGTCGTTCAAGAGTGCGGTAGAGAAGGTGCTTCCTGTGATCAAGGAGGCGACCAGCAAGGAGCGGGCTATGATGGGCAGCAGGTCGAGCGACGCGAACGGGGCCTCTAGGTCCCTGAAACGGAAACGGGTGCCGGAGCCGGGTGAAGAGACTAGCAAGGTTTCGAGGGAATACTTCTTCGCCAAGTACCTGACGAGTCCTGAGTTGCTCGAGCTCGAGGTGAGGCTCTGCTGGTACTACAAGTGGCGTGAAGAATGCTCATTCGCATGTAGATTGCAGACACACATTTCCGTCGGCAATTCCTGTTCCAACTGCTAATCCTACTGCACTACCTATTATCCTTTACCAGATCCGCCAAGTCATCGTGGATGTCCCTCAAGAACCGCTCCCTCCAACTGGACTTCACACTTGACGAGGAGAACGCGAAATGGGTGCAGACGACTATCGACACGGTCACGCGCGACTTCCTCCCCTCCACCTTCCCGAACGGCGTCCTCTTCCGCGATACCGTCAAGACGATACTCGAGCGCGAGAAGAACTGGGTCGACTGGAAGAACAAGCTGTGCCCCGTGTTCGACAAAGAGCCTTGGTCGGCACTGGTGGACGGAAGGAAGGTGGGTTTGGAGGAGTTCACGAAGCCGATGAGGGAGAAGATGAGGGAGGAACCGCCGGAATGGGAACACAAACTGGGGTCGGCGCCGCTGACGGAGATTTGGGCGATGGGATACCGAGACCTCAGAGATTTAGAGCGAAGCCCGGAGTTCGTATCTCCTTCCCGCTTAGCAGACGCAACCATGTCTTTATTGACGACCCTCTATACTAAACAGCCCCGGCTCCATCGACACGTACGCCAGCAAGATCAAGATGGAAGATAGACGCATCGAGATGCGTAGGCAGACGCTGGCGCGGGCCGCCGAACGACTCGCGCAGGCTAGGGCCAAAGCGAATACGCCAGTACCTCCAGTGAAAGACGCGAACGGGGCTGCGCCCGCTGTGCCAGCGCAGGAAGATGCGGGACGGTCAACGCCGGGCAATGCTGCCAGTCCGCCGCTTCACCACCCGTTGCCTCCCAAACCGGGCACTACGTCCATGGAATCTCCCGCCCCCGCTGCGCCGGCGATTGTCGCGCCCGTTCCGAACCCACCGGCTGTGCCGCCCGTAAGGGTGGACGTACCTGCATCTCCTGCACCGGATCCTATTCCCATTAATGATGACCAGATCAATAAGTTCGAGGAGGTAAGTTTATTTCGATTGGACGGGTTAAAGACTACTTACTGAGTGTGAACATGCACAGAACAAACATCGCTGGGCTTGGCTCTGTCTGCGCATCGCGCGCGAAGAGTACCTTGACCAGTTTGGGAAGATTGGGACGGGGGATGTCCTGGCTCTCGAACGGGAAATCAAGAAGGCACTGGCGGAGAAGGCGAACCCCAAGCCTCAGAAAGATGATGCCGAACAGCATGCACCTACTGGGACGACCGGGGAACAGGACCGCGGCACGAGCCCATCTGCGTCCAATCTGAAGGTTCCCCCAGCTGAGGGGGACGTCCAGATGAGTGGCACTCCGGAGGTTGAGGGTGACGTTAAGATGGAGGAGCGGTAGCGTTTGTCGGTAATGACTACTATTGCTGATAGGATCGGACAATTTGTAGGATCTCTTGAGCTTCGCGTGTACTCCCGACGTCCAATAAACTCGCTGGCAGGTCAGAGCTAAAACGTCTATAATGACTTCCTCAATCTCAATTGCAGATGTTGATCTGCAACTATATTTGTGGTTACGTGGCAATATCTATTTGGCCGCGGCCTCCGTCTGCGACTCGCCCTGGGTTGTCATCTGGTTATTTCAGGTTCTACATTTCGTCTCTCACGCGCTTCCGAAGTTCCTGTTGCCACTAATAATCACAGCTGGACCCTGCCAGGGTCAGGCCCTTGCGTCTTGTGACTGAGGTGTAGGGTCCTGACAGAGTTTCGTGCTTAGAGCAAGGGGAACATCGCACAAAGACCGCTAGGAGATGAGCGGTGAAGTCTATATTCAGTTCGTGCTTACTGACATTGCACCCTTGTCCTATCCCGGCCCCTTAGTTTGTACGATGCCGAAAGCCATTCGGCAAATCAAGATTACTCGGCGGTCCCACGACTCCATGAAAATGCTGCAATCGCGCGAACCTTGGGAAGCGACCGTGCCTATTTACGCAGCCAAGAACAACACATGGTATACTCTACAAAGCAGTTAGCAAACTCTATCCGGAGCACGGGTAACAGCTCTGGAGAATGCTCGGACCCGAGGGAACTCTCCCATTCCAGTTTCAAGATCAACCCGAAGATAAGAAGATAGGTCAGATAGTAACTCTCGGTTCCGATGGCAGCATGGTGACGGCCTGGGATCGGAATGTCGACTCCATCGACACGCCACCGGCATACCCTAGGTACGATTATGCTCCCATGGCTGCCTATTAGCGATTCTAAAGACAATTGCTTTTTCATCGCGCATGCCTACCTACCGATTGGCATGACGTACAAGCGTGCTCTGGAGGATTACGCCAATGACCTCGACGGCAACCGTGACTTCTACGAAGATCGTGCGCAGGCCTCTAGTCCTCAGACCTCAGGCATTGCGACTTTCTGTCATCCCTTGTTCCCGCGGTACGATATGGTTATAGTTGACAGTTGATTGCGGTGCAGCGAGCCGTCATTCTTGCCACGGAAGGTTATGTCTGAGCGCGCCACGCCCGCTAGTTGGCGGATTTATCGAGCGGGCGTTCCACGGTCTATAGACATGCTTCTTTTATCCTGTCCGAAGCGGCGCCCGGTGGCTCGCTAAGATGAGAGATCACTCCTTCGGGCGCAAGATGCAGCGTTCACAGACAGGAAATAAAGATTTTTAAAGCTAGCTCTCGTGCGAGTCCTGCTTTCTCCGCGATGATCAACGATGCACGGAGTGGGATCAGTGCTGCTGGATGAGCAGCTGTGCCTGAGTGGCGAAAGTCAGACCCTGGATCACGTCGCAAGCTGGTCATACAACGCTGTATTTTTGCTCCTGGCCGGGTCCAGGTGCGTCATCCTCTTTGTTTGTCCATGTAATTAATTACTGGGTCCTATAGCAGCGCCCCGCTCTCGGTAACCGTGCTCCAGGGGTTGTTTGTGCTACATGTGACTGTCGTGCAACTATGGTACTAGGCTAATACACGATGTGAAATCTCTCGGTGTCCAAGACGTATAAATCTACCGGTTCCCGGAAGTCCTCTAGTTCCCCACCTGTCCTGTCTTTCCCGCAGAGTATGGCGAAAGCTACTTTCCAGGACCTCAACCCTGCAGGCTTGCTGCTTTGTGCAGTGGTCGCGTTGCTATTATACCAAATTTTCCGTGCGCTACGTCGTCGGCGCCGTAGCACGCCTCTGAGAGGTCCTCCTAGTCAAAGCTTCCTATGGGGTATCCGCAAATATATGTCATTCTCATCCGACACCATCGACATGTTCGAACAGTGGGTCATTGCGTATGGACCGGTATTCCATCTGCCTTCCGTCCTTGGTTCTCGCGAAGTAGTGCTTGCCGATCCGAAAGCTCTGTCCCACTACTACTCCAAGGAGACCACTATTTATCAAAAGACAACGTATCTCAGGCTTGCGCTGGAGAAGATTGTGAGATATCGTCCTTGGTTCGTGCGGCGCAGACTCTCGCTGACTACCTACAAGGTTGGCCATGGACTTCTCTGGGCTGAGGGCGAAGACCACAGGAGGTAGGCTTTATCTCAATCAAGTGAGCACGGTTTAATATTCAGCCCCTGCCGAAGGCAACGCCGGACTGTCTCTCCTGCCTTCAGTAATTCTGCACTGCGCAACTTGACTCACATCTTTTTCGACTCGGGGTATAAGGTGCGCTGTCCTACAATCAAGTGGACCGCTATTAACAGGACGTGTACCGCGGCATCCTAGGTTAAGACCGCTTGGGATGCTTTGTTTGAAGATAGTGGGTCTGCAGAGCTTGTGATCGATGTGCAAGACTGGTAAGCACTACCGCCCCTCTTGTATCCAGCGACCACTGAACAGGCAGTCTCTTAGGACGAACCGCGTCTCGTAAGTCCAACTGTAACGGATTCCCAATGAAGTTATATATTGACTCGTATTCTCATTAGACTGGACAGTATCGGGATAGCTGGATTCTCGCACGACTTCGGCACGCTCTATGGGAACCATCTTACCATAGCTGAGATCATCGATGCCTTCAGCATCGTACGACCTTCCTTTTTCGCGATGATTTGTTTTCTCCTAGAACCAATATTCCCGGTTTTACGCCGGGTACCCACTGCGCGAGGTAAACTGGTACAAAGCTTGAACGAGAGCATGGCCGACATTTCGCATGAGATGATGGAGAGGGCCAGGAAGGCTAGTGACGGGAACGCCAAGCCTGAGGATAATTCCGTCATCGGTCTTCTCAGTGAGTTGAGACGCACACCGCATGCATATTTATGTCTGATTTTGACTAATCAGTGAGAGCTGGCGACGCTGCCTCGAGTGCCGGATACTCGCAGGAAGAAGTAATATCTCAGGTATACCCCTCATTTCCGATCGTTCCCTTCGTATACTAAGCCTTTTGCAGATGAAGGCACTGCTCCTTGGTGGTTACGAGTCGACCTCTAGTCTGTACCTTCCAGCCCTCCACTTCGCTGCCCAGTATACTCACGCGGGGCTGTATTCTGTCACACAGCTACTCTCACTGTACGAGAGGGACTTCTCTCGTTCTCTTAAGCCGTCACTGACAGTGATCCAAGTGGTCACTGATTGAGCTGTCAAGACACCCAGACAAGCAGGCTAGGTTGAGGGAAGAACTCTTAACCAGCTTCCCCACCTCGGACCCGACCTGGGACCAGCTGACGAACAATATGCCATATCTCGATGCCGTAGTCCACGAGATCCTAAGGCTTCACCCGCCTCTAGACGAGACGTGGCGTGTGGTACGCATGACATTCGTCTCGGGCCGCAAGGACTTTGACCTCCACTGTTTCTGACGCCGATTTCACACCTTTCAGGCCGTTGAAGACGATGTTATTCCTCTCAGCACTCCTATCACGACGGCTTCAGGGAACGTTGTTGACCGCATCGTTGTAGCCAAGGGCACTCAAGTCACTATCCCAATTGCTTGCATGAATCGCTCGGACGCTATCTGGGGTTCGGATGCCAAAGAATTCGCACCAGAGCGATGGTTGGACGAAGCTTGCATACCGAAAAAAGCTAAGGAAGTCCAAGGACATCGGCACCTACTGACATTTATCGATGGGCCAAGGAAATGCATTGGAAGAGGTTTCGCCTTAGCTGAGATTAAGGTACGGAGGCACGCCCAGTTCGCGTGTAACTGCTGGACTGATGCCCGCCGATAGGCCGTGTTGTCCGTGTTGGTGCGGAGCTATACGTTCCAATTACGGGACGGGCCTGGAACCAGAATAGAGAGTAAGACATCCATTTTGCCGCGTCCCACGATTACAGGGGAAGTTGGCTGCAAAATGCCGCTCCGGGTCCGTAGAGTCGGTTAGATCGTGTAGTGGTAAAGGTCGAAGTTGTACTATCACTGTCGGCAACTCCTACATGAATAAGGCGGTAATTACTTGATTAGTTGACGGGATCATAGGTCTCTCCTTAGTCTTACACGCAGGAGTCCACATGTACTCGTTGCATCCACTGTATAAACATGATATTTATACAGCACGATCCTACAATCTCGGATGCGCAGGAAGGTGCACGGCTTCCAAGCTGGTGACGGCCAAACACACATATAGTACTAAAACTAGTTTAATCATCAGCTCTGTCGGGATGAGGGCGGGGACTGCATGTGCAGTACTGGGTGTTCAACAGGACCCCGGCATATGGATACTGATGTCCGATCCTAAATGGCCGATTTTGGGCCTGTATGTCCGCATACATTTGGACTGGATGTGTCCGCATAAAGGATCTGGTCAGCCCAAATTGGGCCCCGTATGCCCGCCTAGGTGGTCTATGCTCGGATACCCACCGGTATGTCCGCCAAACGATCGGACATCGAAACCGGCACTCGTCACACGCTGCAACGAGACCGCGACGTGATCCCTCCGGGGTACCTGACCTCAGTCTTCCTAAAGCTTGCATTTGATTACACATTAATATTGCTGACTCGGAGGATGTACATGAAATGGGCTGGCAGTCGACTGAGTAGCATAAGAGGCCACCCAACTAATGGGTGGCCTAGTGTGCCGCGTTGACGCCTCTTGGATGCCTCCGACTCAACTCGATGCGTCCGCCAGGCGGGCAAGGGCTTCCTGTCCGCGGTCTCACCGGACTAAATTTTGGGCTTTACGTCCGCCTATTGATCCGACATAGGGCCTCAAAATTGGGCATTTCAGCCGTTTGCAGTTCGATGGGCCCATTTCTTGAAAATTATTTACAGTCGGACCATGTCGGAGAGGGGAATTCAAGGCCCCAACATCAGACCATTTGGACTCCTTTTAATTCCTGGGACGTCCCTGGCACCATGTCCGACAAACTCCGACTATATGTGACTTTCTGAAGTGATGGCCTAACGATCTGCAAACGGCTGTTATGTCCGCCCTCAGGAACGGACATATATACCAGTATGCCGGGGTCCTTGTTCAACATATCGGAATTGAACGGGTGCGACATTTCTGAGGTCACCGGCCTGCCCCGACCCCCTAGGTCAATGCCACTTCAACACCATGAAAGATGTTGCAGTCATAAGGGCAGCAGAACTAGCTCCATCGCCACTCGCGGTGTAACCTATGTCGGGCTTGTCACTATCAGTTATAAGTTATAACTGACTGTGACATGCCCGACACAATAGACAGCCGCTACATAGGAGTCCTTAAGGATCTCTTAATAATGAACTTCCTCTGAAGCCGGACGAACAAGTGCAAGAAGCACGTGTCTGTCCTTTCTTGGTGTATTGCGCCGCCGCTTGGACCACGCCAAACGCTTTGCCGATGCCACACGCCACACCACGCTTTGACGGGCAATATTTAAACTCTAGCGCATGGACTGAATTTACCACCCCGAGCAGCTCTACCATAATAGCGCACTATATACCGGTGATTTCAGCCGTTCCAACCTCTCTCTCGAACCTCATACGATCCAAACCATCCTGCAAGATTACATGGCCATAATGCATTCCTCGAATACACGGACAAGAATCGCCAATGCTACGTCTCGGTTCTCTCAAGAGGATCTGGAGGCTCTCGCGGCTCTGTTGGCACCAATCATTCGCGAACTATCACCCGAACCGCAGAACGGTTACCAGCCCAGGGCCTGGCGACTAGGTGCATACGTACCGACACCGCCATACGTGGCGAACCGCAATACGTCGAAGAACGAACCACCATACTCGACGCACGAGCCCCGCGGCCTATCTCGCCCTCCGGGACCACTCGATCACTTACGTCTGAACACTCAAAGCGACCCTGTCCAGGTCCCCCAAGAAGCCGCGATAATAACAAAACGGGAGGTCCTCGAGAAAAGATACCTTGAAGAGTCGAGACTCATCGTCAATTCACTCCTGAACAACCCCCACGGCCGCTGGTGGCGCGGCGGCCACACCGATCAGCTTGCCATCACCGACGAAGAAGCGGCCTCTGTCGTCCAATTCACCTTCCGGCCATGGGAGCTGTTCAAGCTCGATCCCGACCCCGTGCGCCGCGGCGAGGTGCGCTACCGCGTCATGCGCGACTGGCAGAGGCGCCCGACGCCGAATTGGCTGGAGGAGTACCCGACGCCTGAGACGGTCTACCTCCCGCTGATGTCGTACTTCTCCCTGCTGGCGATGCGCGAGCCGCGCGTCATCTCGTTGGGAAAAAGGTATATCAGGAATTTGAGAGACCTCGTGTGGACGCATCCGGGCGAGTGGGATGTGGTGCTGGAGTACCATATGGCTTTCTTCGAGGCCAGAAGCGAGGAGATGCGCCGCGGCGTCTTTGACGGTTGGGCCAAGTTCGATGGGAAATTGTTGTGGACGGCGCGTAAGGTGGCCGCATTGTGCGCGGGTAAAAGGTGCCTTAGCTTGTAATCTTCTTATTGCTATTCTGCTGGTCCGCTCTCTTCCCTTGCTCTCCGAGTAGAGTCATACATAAAGTTTGTTTCAGACACCTTGTCACCTGTATCTCAGACTGAGCCTGTTAGACGTATGTCAGATGAATTCCACGATGTTCATCACTGTCAGAACGATAAATATGGAGCCATAACAGAGCGCTCCAAGAGGTGCGGGGTCTGGTCTGTCTTCGTATGCGCGAGGGTTCCGCTGAACGCCCCAGCGGCGATAGGAGACTCCTTTCTGAAATATGAAACAACATGCGATACTCTCTTTCACCTTGGCGGCCGCTCTGAGGATTCTCCACAAATCTCCAGCTCAAAAGGGCACTTATTTACTTTGGATAGCGGTTGTGGTGTGGTCGATAGAAAAGGGCGGCGCCGTTCCTTCCAATAACATCGACACTACGGTCGAGGAGAGGAAGAGGACTATCCTTCGAGAGTTCATGCATTTACTATTGAGGATACGCCTAAGGTGAACAGGGTGACTGGGATTTCAACCGTCCGCCTAAAAAATTAAACCAGATTAAGTACACACCGTACGCCCGGTGCAGATGAGATGTCTGAAGTCTAGACTGCCGTCTGGAACAGTAGCGTCATCATCAACATATTACTCCTTTTACCCTGACAATATTAATGCTGTTCAAAGTAGTACGCGTAATCTAGAACGTTCTTTCGACATATTAAGCCATCTCAGTCTCGAGCACAGACAGCGTACTCACACCGTAATCTATCCCTGAAAAGAAGCGGCAGCCATATCCATCCCCAAATTGCTCTTCGCAAACGCCCGCATAAACCTCTCCAAATCATCTTCGAAGCCAAAGCTCTTGATACCTAAGACACCGCTGACGAGCTGCTGGATGCGCCGTATCCAAAAGGCGACATCGAGCGAGAGCATCGCGAGCTTGAACAGCCCGTTGAGGACGTGCTCCTTGATCCGCTGCGTCGGGGTCAGGTTTGGCGCCTTCGTGAGCGAGTCCGAGGCCCACGACGCAATTATCTTGAGTCTGTTGACTGGCGAACCGAAGGACTGGTTATTACCTGTGTACTGAAGTCAGCAACGCGTCATGTCTACCATGCAGTGTAAGATCCTGTACGAACCCTGTACAAGCCTGTAGGAAATTCTGTCAGCTCGCGTAAAAAACAGGGCTCCGGGAATCCCAACGTACCTTATATTCCTCCCGATAAATATAAGCTCCTTCGGCATCTTATCCGTATCCTCCAAAAACTCCCTCAGCTTCTGCGTCATAATCTGACTGCGCTCATACTCGCTCATCTCCTCCATCTCCTTCAACTTCTGCGGGTCAAACCCGGTGGGGCGCATGAGCGTCGCGCTCGCGAACAAATCCGGGCTGCCGATCCCCCACCCCCGCGCGATCTCCTTCACCGCCTCCAGGTCCTGCGTGAGCAGGCTCTTCCACAGCGCCGCGTACTGCCGCTGGAACTCGGGCGCGAGGCGCACGTACAGCCCGTGGTCGAGCAGCACGAGCTGCGCGCGCCGCGGGTGCGCGGGGTCCGGCCGCACGATAAAGTTCCCCGGATGCGGGTCGCAGTGCAGCCAGCCCCACCGGAAGATCTGCGCGCTGAACAGCTCGACCATCGCCTGCATGATCGCCTTCACGCCGCCGTCGAGCCGTAGATCGGGGTCGATGGACGAGGGGCGGTACGTGCGCTGCGCGAGTTTCTCCAGGTCTGACGGCAGGGCTTCGCCCATCAGCCGCCGCACGGCGGGCTTGTCGCTCAGGCGGACACCCTCGATCCATTCGGCGGTCATGACCATCTTGTTCGAGTATTCGGGGTAGACTTTCGGGACATAGACGCGGTCTCGCAGTCGCGGCTCTGATGCGATGAACCCTGCTGTACGGATGGCATTCGTCGCCTCGCGCTCGAAGTCGAGCTCCTCGCGGAGATGGTCACATATGAAGTCTGTGCTGAGTGAGACAGGAGCAGACAAAGAAAGGGCTTCGGAACGTACCAACGGTGAAGTAGACGGGCAGATCGAACGTCTTCTCGTACAGCCAAATAACCACCGCATACGCACCCAGATCCCACTCCGACTGTCTACGGACGTGCGGTTTCTGCACCTTCACGGCGACCAGCTCCCCGCTCTTTAGTCGCGCACGGTGGACCTGCGCAACACTCGCGCTGGCAATAGCCTGCTCTTCAAACTCTGCAAAGATGCCGTCTGGACCAGATAGTGGGTGGCGGAACTGTGACTCAATGACGGACTGGACGGCGGAAAAGGGTATTTGCGGGGCATCGTCGAAGAGTCTAGTGAACATCTCCTGCATCGCAGGAGGGAGGACAGCCGCGTTCGCGCCTATCGCTTGGCCTACTCAACGAATGTGAGACACTCAGCTTCAAACGGTACCATATCGTAAAGAACCGTCCACGCACCGATTTTAATGTATAGGCCGCCATTAGCTGTGATCAGGTTATATAATCGTTCAGCTGTGCGCTGGTGGATCTGGGGTATCTCGCTTCCGTGCTCAGGATTGAAGTTCCACTTGTAGTCGAAGGCAATCATGCTACACTGAATTTCACGTTAGTACCACCGCACTCTTCCCAACGACACTGGTGTCCGGTATGACTCGGCGCCGAACACGCCTAGCAGACCTTCTGTAGAACGTATGAGTCGCTGTGAATCGACGGCACAGAAATATTCCCGTTCGCAGTAGCTCATACGTGCTTTCCAGCGGCCACATTCCGGAATTCAGGTTCGAAAGGCATATTCCCGCAACAATTCTAGGACACGACCAGAAAACTCACTGTCCACAGAGTCCTGCAGGTTCTCGTGAGCGCCGACGCGTTCTGGGTATTATCCCATAGCGCTACGCCTCCAAGGGCAGCAGCCACGTATCCCGTCCTTCTCAAAACCTTCAGCCCTCGCGAGCTCGATTTCGCTCCCGACGCGCTCGAGTACGCACGAGCAGAGACCTTCCGAAACGTCCGGCACACAGCAGAGCGAAGCATTATATAACTATAAAGCTAGACGCATATATGAACGCGTAGAACGAGGGACAGAGTGGGGGTGGAACGCAAGGACAGGCAAGTCCATGGTGCAGTTTGCGGGGGATCTCACTGGCAGCGTGCCGGACGTGACGCGCAGGATGAATGTGCCGATCGAAACGGACTTTGCCGAGGTATCTCCTCAGCCACCGGCGCCACCGGTGCAATGGCCAGCTTGAACAAACAAATGGCAGTGGCGTGCAAGGGCAAGGGTTACTAGATTGATAGTAGTGTGGCCTTGAGATTGGCGCGCCATTCGACTGGATAGGATTTGTTCTCCCAGGTTCGTGTAATGTCACGTAGTAGAGATGGGTGACGGGGTTGTGGGCATTATAATCTTATGCATGATGCTACGACTAATGAATGCATTTGGACGCTCTCGGAAGCCGGAAGATATACAAACTAGAATATGAGGGTGCATTAAACATACAGATGAAACAAAGATAGTGACAGCTCATGACTGTCATATCGTGCATACTCATAACTGAGAGTGCAGCAGTATCTAAGCGCTCCTTCTCGCCTCGACCTCACGTTGCTTCTTCCACAGCAGCTCCCTATCGAGGTTCTTACGCCTCAGCTATATCCGAGGCGTATGCTCCTCCCACTTTTTAATCCAGTCTTTCATACGATTCATCCCCATCCATCTCGGACAAAACTCTCCATGATACCGCTCGACCACCTGCCCCGCCCGCGCTCCATGGTCCGCTCGTACTTCCGTGCACTTTGCAAAGCGTACACCGTCTTTCCAGGAATGGTTTTAATGGTGCCGCGCGTATTATTATAATTACTGCCCCCTGCTGAAATCGGGGCACGAAGAGGTTTCCATGCGAGAATGAGAAAAGCGTAGCTGGCGGACGAGACCCCTGAATCTCGCGTCCAGCGCGTCACTCTGCAATGTGACGGGCAGGGCGTGTATCCACAGCTCCGCGATCTCGTCCCCCTCCCGCTGGCGTTCATTCACGTAGCTCTCCATAACGTCGAAGACACCTTCATAGATATCCACTACACCTTCCTCCTCGCAATACAGGATCCGGCGCGTTTCTTCCATGTATAAGTGGATACGCTGCAAACGAGGAAACAACGCGGGGTGGCCTGGGTCGCTCGGTCGTGCTTTCGTTGCGAGATGCGGGATGAGGTGCTGAGCGACGTTGTCGGTGATTTCCAGGCATTCAACTTGGTTCATGTACTTGAACTTATTCGCAAGTCCGGTTGTTTCCCAACAATCAGGAAGATCGCGGCGCGCCAACATATGTTCGTGGACGCGCAAAACTTCCACGTCTCCCAGGGGCAGGTAATGGTGCCACTCCTGAAGGTAGGCCCTTCCTTGGTCCAGATCTATACGGAAGTGGGTTGTAGCCGGGTTATGTGTAACACCAGGTGCAGGGGGAAGAGGCCGGAGTATGCAGACTATGTCATCACCGGCATGGACTTCGGCAAAGCGATAGACGGTGCGATGGTTGGCCGTGAGGAACCGCCAGGCCACCTCAGCGGCCGATGACATCTGCGCAGGCTCGGTGTTGTCGTGGTCGCACCGCAGGATCAGGCTGACTGGTCGACCGACAATTAAATGGGATAGAAAATCTATGCACATGGAGGGCGAGAGACCTCTCATGCAAAATTCTTCCAGGTGAGGAAGCCTTGCGACGGCGTCCTTGTCCGCCTTGCACGGTGATGACATCGAGCTACGCAGGATGAGCTTCTTAAGTAGAGGAGCGCCCTGCAGAGCATCCATAACCTTCCGGCCGTCATTTGAACACACATCTAGGCACGTGAGGCTTCCGAACATCCCAGAAGTGCGCGAGAAGACGAGCCTACTGATTGTCAGGCGACTGAGCCTTGGGAAGTAACTCTGTAGGGAGGTCAAGTTCAAAGGTACCTTGACCTCCATAGTGCCAATGGTCAGAGACTCTAGAAGTGGGGCTTTAGTCCGGAGATTTTGCATCACGTATGAAGGGAATCCGTCCATCTTGTCGTGAACAACAAGGGTGAGGGAAGCGGCATGTGCGACATAAGCCAGCTTGCACTCCATAGCATGTTCGTAATTGTAGCTGGTGGGGAAGTAGTCCCGTGACCGAATGCCATCCCTAAGAACCGTGTTGATGACTAGATCAAGACCTAAGTTCTTGCTGCGCTGCGTTATCAGCGTCACGAGCTCGGGACAGGAACTCGCGGGTTTGCGCCACAGACTCGGATCACCCAAAGCCACATCACGCCAATAGCGGCACACATGCGTAATGGAAATCACGCTGTCGCTATAGTCGTTTCCGAGAGCAAGCTGAAATATGTTTCCCAGTATCTCTGGCGGCAGTTGGTTCGGTGGACACACAGAGTTGTGCTGAGACGATAGGGCAAGCCAAAGGGTCAGTCGCGATGTGTATGGGGGAATGGGTAGATCGTACATTAAAAGCATCTCTAGATTGGGAGGATGAATGCTTCGTCAGACTCTTCGTACCACTGTGGAAAGGCCCGATAGAGTCACTAGGAGCAGTAGAAGTTGCAAGGTGAGGCCTACGATGGAATTACGGTCCAGAGGTCGTCGACTTTCTTGAATTTCAACTTCAACATGGCGGATCCTACTGATGAGGAGGCGTCCAACTCGTGGTGGAAAGAAAGGTTCAGTGGCGGAATTCAATTGTGGCTGCGAACTTAGGACATTGGCACGTGACCTTCCCACGTATGCGCAAGGACAGTTACTGCCGGCGTCACCAATGTGTTTCAAGTCGAACCCAGGAATGTGATCCAGAGGACATGCGCGTGGAAACAAAGAAGCTATATAGCCTCGAGGGATATTTCGGGTCGCGGTACAGTCGACTCTGTCTTAACCCATAACGGGTCGTGGAACCCAAAAGTTATGGGTTTCTGCAGACTATGGGTTACCAGAACGTGTGACATTGTGTGACTACCTAGTACGCGTGACAGACAGCCTATCCGGTATAGGCCGGACGTCGTTTATGACACCGTTTAGATACGGAATCTTGAGTCTGGTATGGGTTATCTTCTGAAATACCACGAGAACCAAAAATTAAGGGTCCAGATGGTCCAGATTCTCGTGGGAAGGAGACCTGTACCTTCCTAATATAGGTTGTTTTATGGGTTATGACCCTCCAAAAAGCTATGGGTTATGGGATACGGCAGACTTATGGGTTTTTACTATCTACCATGTTGGTGGAAGCCAAAAACCTATGGGTTATTACAGGTTATGGGTTATCACAGGTATGGGTTAAGACAGAGTCGACTGTAAATCCCTGAGTATAGCATCAGTATACCCTATCGATATTATACCGCTTCTGAAGCTCACAGGGCCCGAATGGAGAGTCTTTCCCTACTCTGTCTCTTTCTCTCCCCTTCAATTTAATTTCTTGAAGGGATCTAAAAGTCCACACCTATCGTACATAAGCCGTTATGCGCGCTCGATCCGTTTCCTTAGCCAGCAGCACCGCCGGTGAGAAGCGTAACCCTGAGAAATAACGGTTTGTGGCTTGCGATCTTGTACGGAGGAAACATTGAAGGCGCTGGAAGCAAGAATCTGTGGATCATCAGGTCATAATGGTGCGTCAGAACGTTATACCGCATCTGAGTCGTATAGGAGGGCTTATGCGAATTGAGAAACTCCATCATGGAAACAAGAAGGGATGAATAATTGAGACATTCGGCATATCGATACAGCAACAGTCGTGAAATTCGTAAGCAGGACCCAATGGGCATGCAACGACTGCTGGTCGTTGCTCACAGAGCGCTCGTCTCCCTATCTTCCCTACCATCTTGCCACCCCGTACAGAACGCGCACCGTTTGGCCTATACATTCGTATTTCAGTCCCTCTTTTCCATCATCCGAGAACCGATGGGCACCCACCTTCTGGGAGATCTCCTTCCTACAATATATGCACCTCACTGTATGCTTGATAATCGAGTCCTTCGACACCACGGCGTATATATTTGCTAACGCATACAACACCAACCCAAGCCCGACAAAATTCAGGACGTGCTCGAGGAACAACCTAGGACGTATCAGCCCGCGCTCGAGAGATCAAAGCGGACGAAACAGACCCGTATGCAAGCGTCACCGCGCCGTCGTCCTCCGCCTGCTTCAGCGTGTTGTAATGCGCGGTCGCGTTGTGGCCGCGCTTGAGGACGGCGAACTTCTCGGGGAGGTTCTTGTGGTCCATGAACGGCAAAAGGGATAGTGGAGGCAGGAGGATATCCGAGACGAGGGAGTTCACGACGGTCGTGAACGCCGACGCAATCCTATCAAGTACTCAGAACTGACTTCCTCGCGTCTCTTCATGCGTAGTCGCCTTACATCAAACCAACCGCAACCTCGAGCACATTATCCCTCAGCGCAAACTCTACAAACCAGTCGGCGTAAGCGACACATCCCACCAATCTCGAGCTACCGACAGCGTACCGGTGAACCCATTCCACACACTCCGCACGCGCTTCGCGACCGTCCGCTCGCCGTGCAACAGCGCCTCGCGCGTGTCGTCCCAGTGGTGCTGAGCAGCCATATTGACTTTCGTCGAGGAGGGTGATCAAGTTCAAGTGCAGAACGTAGTATAGGAGGAGGACGGATGCAAGCAAGCCTCATTGACAGACACCATATACATGATGGCCAGGGACGAACGGGTATGACGCAATGCAAGGTCCACAGCCACAATTTACAGGGGCCGTCTCTCGGCGTTTGCCGTGATGCTTCTTGTTTTCGCTTGTTTGTGGCCGCTAGCGTTCCCCCGCCACTGACGGCCGAAACGGAACAATATTGATTGGAACGCATTATAGGACCACAACGATGAATTACGGAAAATAAGCCGATACGTCAATCTGCCAACAAGTACGAGAGCGAACAACACAACTTCAAGTGTCCTGGCCACGAAATGGCACGAATACAAGGTTTTCTACGCGCTCCTCTTCGCCTCGACCTCATGTATCTTCTCCCACAACAGCTCCCTATCGATTTTCCTCCACGCCTCTCCTCCCTGCCCCTCCACCGCACCCCACTCCCGTACCTCCCCCTCCTCCTCCCCGTCCAGCCCCAGCCGCCGCCGGCAAAACGCCACATGGTACCTCTCGACCACCTCCAGCTCCAGCATCGCGCGCCACACCACACGCTCCATCGTCCTCTCGTACCTCCTCAGCGCAACCAGCATCTTCTCCTTCTCCTCCCCGATCATGGGAGGGACCTTGAGCGCGACCACGCGCATGTAGAGCCGCAGCGCGCGGACGAAGGCGAACGGGCACCCGCGCGCGTCCGCGTGTGTCGCGACGAAGGCTTCGGGCTCGAGGTCGCCCGGAGCGGAGATGGATGCTGCGACCTCTGTGGATTGGGCGGAGACGGGCCACGCGGGGTCGGCGATTTCCTCGTCGAGGAGCGGCGGGGCGGTCTTCTCCCAGTCCTCGGTGTCCCGCTCGATGTTGGTAAGGACGAGTTCGAGTTGGTCGGGGGTGTAGTGGCTCATGCTGCGAATAGAAGTAAGGGCTGATGGAGCTGGAGCGATGATCTTCGTTAGCTAATGACGGAGGGGTATGAAGGCAGACCATGCGGCGGACCTTGTGCTAACAACACGGCAGTGAGCAATAACGAGCTGGTGTACTGCGGGATGTGGATGAGTTTATGTACTCACTGATGATCAAAGAGTCCATAGGCTTATATACGAGGACGCCGTGTGGCAATTGTGGCACCTCCATCGGTTGCCAAGCCCAAGTCCAAGCGTTGTGGCGAGCCACTTAGTCCCTTATCAGCCGCCACCCGCCACATTCCCAAGTTAAGACCCATATCCCATCCCTATTCGACGACTATCCAGGCCACAGCTCTTCGGGATCCATAAGCTGCAAAGCCACGCGACCGCTTTTCTTCTGAGCATTTTCCAAGCACCGCAGCAGACCGGATTATTCATGCAGGGTACCTGACATCCTATTCCTCGTAATCAAGGGTTAGGATCGTAGAGTATCATACATTTTGACGTACTAGGTCTGTGCCCCCTCTCTCCATTCTCGCGCTTGCACGTACATATCAATCACTGCAGCTCCGCCCACACGAACTCTCCAACGGTCCACGTCCCCGCGAGAGCCAACGCGAACTGCACGACCGCCGTGAGCGCGCCTCCGGGGTACGTACGCTGAGCAATACAATACACCATCAGCTTCTCTCCCCCCTCTGTTCGTAAAACGTGGCGAGAGACGAACCTCGTCAGGATCGCCCGTCGCGTACCCACGCGTGTACAAGACGCGCGCGAGCGTCCAGGTGCCCACGAGAGAGGCGGCGAGGATGGGGAACCGAAGACCGGTGACGAGGGTGCTGTATGCGCGGCGTGATGTTAGAACAGAATAAAGGGGGAGGAGAGTGCGGCGAGACACACCCGATGACTGCTATGGGCAGGCTCTCGAGGGTGTTTTGGTGTGCGCCTGGTCAATACCTCAGAAGCTGATCGCATGAAGAGAGAACATCGAGTCGTACGCTGTACACAATTGAACACATGTGCATTTCTGGCCGCCTCTGCCTCCGCCTTTTCCGCGTGCACTGCCCATCACCATGCGCCCGTCAATCCTTACGAGCGAGAATGTGTATTGGAGGGACGTACGCTGGGGATACTTGATACCCGCGGCACTGCGTGCCTGCGCAACCTTGGTGCTTTGCCAGATCAGCACCCAGACGGGGCTGAAAGCCGAGGCGATCACATAGGTGAATCTATGTGTACCGTCAGTGTCAACTGGCACGCGTTGCGGGGCCAGTGCTCACCCCTTCGGAAGCACGATGCTAGCCATGTTTGTTTTCGCACCAAGTACAACACAATGTAGCGTCGAGGATGTCGACGTTGAGGGAAGTCTCTTGGAGGCGTGGATGTTGACGCGGCCGTGAGTGTAACGAGCGACGCGTCATCGTCGTGTAACGAGCGACGCCTCATCAACGCGCAGCGCACCTGATTCGACCGCTCGACAGAGTCGACACTCATCACGTTGTGCCATCAGAGCCGACTGACACGGCAACTGGAGCGAGGGGGAAGACAGTGCACGGTCGGAATTGAAAGACGCTAAGATACAATGTCATTCCCCTCGTGCGCATCATAGGCTTTTGTTACCCCAATCGGAAACCCGGACTCGAATGCGAGATGGGTCGACGGTGGTGGCGGTGCTTTGCACGTGGGTGTAGACCCATCTTCTTTGCCACAAGCCAGCCACAATTTCGTAACCCGACTTGATAATCATTTACCTACTCATTAAGTGGCACAAAAATAGCGCGCTCTCGTTATAAGCATAGTTAAGCTGCTATATATCCCACAGCATGGATCATCGTGAAATCCCCGCCACGTTCGTCAGTTATCTCATTGGTGGGAGACGGGGAAAAAAGAGTCGATAACGCCACGGATAGGTCTGATTCCAAGTCGAAACCACTGCAAATGTATCCGGATGCAAGAACATAGTGTACTTCCTTATTGTGACGAGCACGAGCCTATCACACTTGCTCAGTCCAGTATAAGATGCAGTCCATCAATCCCGAGCGTCGTACGCAAGTCCTGGGTACAAGTATAATATTCGATTCTACACGAGGGGCACACCTTTACAAGCGCCGCATACCGTATGGCACAAACAAACCTTATAATAAGTGTCGCGTATATTACCTGGCGGTCCTGCATTCCATTCTATCTCCATATAGCCCTGTCATTCGTCTTCTCGCCCGAGGTGTTCGACAACCTTGTCGTCTTTGCCAATTTATCACCGCCTCTTCCTCGCAACCGCATTATCCGGGCGTCACACAGGATGCCCGCGAACAATCAATGATCTAAACGGACAACTGACAAAACCCTATGGCGATTAACTGTCCAAATCTTTCGAGGGGGCAACTTCGCTGGGTCTGGGCTTGCATAACATTCCTTCCTCAACGCCTTTTTTCTGTACTCCATTCCATCGATCCTGCGCGGGATACATAAATATGTATCTAACATCAAGACACATGACTCACTCATATTTCCAGTACACCCGAGGCTCGGGACGGCGTAGTTGTGCCACAAGTAGGTGGAACCCAGCACCGCTTGCGGCAGGCAAGTGCCGCGGCTGCATGCTCGGAACTACAAAGAACTCGTCGCCACGCCTGCCAATGCAAGCGTTCGCCTCTTGGTGCAAGTGAACAAGGCCATAAGGTCCTCCCGCATCGCTGACGAGATCCCAATCTAGAACATGCAGCCAGAAAAGGGAGCCTGCGTCATAGACCAATTCTACATCATACGATGCAGCGAGAGCCCTCAGCGTGTCGATCATTTCTTGCTCGGTAGGTCTCGTGAGATCAAATCCGGTCAAAGGTAAGTCACGAGAGCTGGTCGGGACCGGCGTAGGGGTTGTGTATGTATCATCAATTATTCCGGCGAATTGCTGCAAAAGAGAAAACATGAGATCCGTAACGTACTCCAGTAATATGATTCTCACCATGAAGCGGCACTCTGGACTACGTATCAAATGCCCAATCACGTCAATACACCTGGACTCCGAGCCATCGGATGTACTGAGTACGGTCACATCTTCAAAGGGCACGCACTGCCTGTCCACCACGATTGAAGGCCACATGATCAACTCTTGCAATTGTTCTGCCTCTCGTAGCTTATCCTCGAGACAGAGGATATTCTCTTCCTCGATCACCATGAGAGGCTGCGCCTTCCGCTGAGTTACGGCTATGCGCAAAATATCACATAAGTCGGGATGTTCCTGAACATATCTCGCGATCGTCTCAAAGTCTTCCTCATGTCTTCTTGCCCTATGCGACTTGTGTGAGCGATCCAAATACCTTGTAGAAGTGTACTCACAGCCGAAGCATGTCCATCAGATCACCGCATATGGATTTCCACTCCAAGTTTGTCCATTTATGTTCGGTTAGCATGCGAGAGTGTACCTTTTTGAACCAAGCAGGATATGGGTTAAGAAGTCTCCGCAGAAAATGTTCGGTGAGGGCGTAGATCTGGACCGGAATATCACCATGAGCAACGGTCTCTTCATTCCTCCGGATAAGTTCTTTCGTAGCCGTTTCTATGGGAGGATCATCGCGCAGAATACCCACTAGGCCTCTCGTTGTGGCCTTGGTCTTTGCACGAGAACTGGCACCCATCAAAGACCAATGTACGTCTTGAGCGAATACGTGCATGTACACCGTCTCGAATGCACGGAAGAAGTGGAGCCTGAGGAACCAAGAGTCAGTCATTGCCGTCGGTCCGGAAGTTAAGGATACCCTACCAGTTCTTATTGCGCGGTCTCGCAACATCAACGACGGGGAGTATCAAATACGACCATACCCAACGAGCCGTCTGCGTATCAGCATAGGACCTATTGATTTTGCCGAAGTGGTAGAAACAGAAGTCGTGGAAGATCTGTGTGAAAATCCCGCTCTCGAGCGCATCGCCCGAGCCCATGGCGTCCCACCAGGAGCGAAGCAGTGGGAGAGCAGAGGAAGATCTCATGAGAGACCTTTGTACCGCTTCGCCTGCCGTATTGATTGAAGAGGCTGCAAGGAGCCTGCAGTCGGGACGCCTGAAGTCCGCCGGTCACAAATCATAGATACAGGGAGAAACAGTGTTCTCACAATGTCAACTCCAAGAGCTCACGTCCAAGCTTTTCCTCCATTTCCCTGGTCTCTACCACGGAGCGTGAGGAACCCACCACTGATCTGAGTTCCTCCACAATTTTAGACACCTCCATGTCGCCGAAAAAGAAAAGTGCCCTGCGCGATGCAGGCAGGAGGAAGTCGCTGTCGCTGTACCGCGCAGACGTCGAGTAAGAGTGCTTGGAGGATCCCCGCGATGTGCATATTCATGAACACGTCAACGAACATCTCATTGAGGTGCAGCAGCGAGTTGATGTGATTGAGGGCGGCGTATTGGGAAAAAACATTTCGTCCTCTGAGGACGGTCTTCAACTGGAATTCAGCATCATGATAAGATACATTGCTCACCGTAAGAACCGTACCAATCGTTTACAGCCTTTCGTGTTCTGGGCTAGTAAATGGAGATAGCGTTCCCGGCAGGCAATGCACTGTATCTTGTATATCTGATCTATAAACTGCTCTACCGTAGGGGCGGCCGGATCACGGAGGTAAGTCAGGTCCAGGTTGGCAGCATCTCCAAGGTGGGCTGAACAGTGGTACTCTGGGGCGGCATCTAGCAGCATTCTTTTGACAACGACGTTTGCGCCGAGACGCACACGCTGTCCTATGGTATCGAGTAGCCGCTCTAACCTGATCCCGACAGATTTAATGAGGCTTCCAAGCACCCGGCCGAGACTGCTGAAGAACTAGCTTCTGAGAAGGCCGTGGAAGACCCTGCGATCGTCAGGCCACGATCTCTGTGGAATGCGACGTAGTCATCGATGTCGTCGAACTGGACGGTAGTGGTATATCTCATGGCAGCGGCGCGGGAAGGGAAATTGAGCGAGTCGTCTCCATGCGGCCGCCCTGAATGAAGCCACAGGTGCAGTGCACGGAAGCCAAGGGCCGGCACGAGGGTTGGACAGAGCAGTCGAGGCCATTTCGAAGACGTCTTCCACGGCACGAATCATCCTGTACTATCATTGAGGGGGTTCTGCAAAATTTGCAGAACCCCCTCACCCCCTTATATCTCATTCCACACTCAACCAAAAAATGTTGGGTAAGCTCAGGAAGGTATATATACACTAGAATAGACCCTCTGCCAAGTCAGAATGGGAATATCTGCTGTGGTTGAAGAGAGGGAGAGAAAACGGGTCCTGTAGGCCATGGGAAAGAAACAGTGTCCGCTAGATCTCTCGTGATGCTCTCAACGGACTGCAGCGGAATGGCTTGGGATATCATGAATATGCCGTCTACAGTACAATACACCAGCCCGATAGAGTAAATTACGAGCGTGTCGAGATAGAGAGGCAATTTTGCACATCTCCCGGGCCCATATCGTGACAAAAGCGTGACATCGCTCGCGGCGAGATCCCACTGTGACCGCATGTGACGCCTTTTTGCAGAACCCCCTACATGAACCGGCATCTCTCTCCTACGTTCCACAGGCTGCATAAAAA
>NW_006920410.1:4325-62268 GCF_000344685.1 Gloeophyllum trabeum ATCC 11539 | reverse complement strand
GGGTCCTGTAGGCCATGGGAAAGAAACAGTGTCCGCTAGATCTCTCGTGATGCTCTCAACGGACTGCAGCGGAATGGCTTGGGATATCATGAATATGCCGTCTACAGTACAATACACCAGCCCGATAGAGTAAATTACGAGCGTGTCGAGATAGAGAGGCAATTTTGCACATCTCCCGGGCCCATATCGTGACAAAAGCGTGACATCGCTCGCGGCGAGATCCCACTGTGACCGCATGTGACGCCTTTTTGCAGAACCCCCTACATGAACCGGCATCTCTCTCCTACGTTCCACAGGCTGCATAAAAATGCACAAAAATAATGAGGACGTTGATCACTACGTTACACACAATATGCGGAAGATCCGATAAGAATCAGTCAAGTGTGTGGAATGCTACAGGCCGAATTCGATACTTTTTGCAGAACCCCCTCAATGATAGTACGCTTGGATGATGTCTTGCCAGTACCGGAGTCTATCTCCTTGGCCGAAGACGGGATAGCAGTGAACAGCGTCTCCTGCAGATTCAGGTCGGAGCTCGAGGGACGATAGCCAGGTAGTTATACAATGGCCAATGCCTTGTATCCGAAGGCTTGCTACCGGTAGGCAGCTTGGCCGCCGGCAGTAGGTGTCGCAGAGTCGATAGGTTCGCAGCCCCAACGTACATTCAATTCATCGGTGTTCCAGCAACTTGATGGGCGAGTATGCCAGTCCTCTTCCGCCAGCTTGATATATGCTATGAGTATTGGTGCTGCAGATGCTCGCACCTGCGGTGGTAGGCACTAGCAACCTATCCAATAAAACTGTCACTGTAAAGCAACCTTCAGATGGAACCGGGCGTTTAAATGTTTCCGCGGGAAGCGAGCTTCCTCACATATATGGCAATGACATTGCCTCATTCGGAGGCCACTCATAACTGCGTTGCAGGTTTGTCCTGCGCGATTCAACAGCGCGGCTCTCGCAATCTCTCGGCCAGTCCACGAAACCGTGCAATTGTCCAAGAAAATAGGGTAAATCCTGCCATGACCTATCCATCCAGCGGGTCAATAAGGTAGTCGATCATCTCGTCCATCATCCGGTGCTCCTCCACACCCGCCACCCTCGCCTCCCGCACCCACCACTCCGCCTCCTCGTCCTCCTCGTCGTACCCCCACGGCTTGCGCAGAGTGGTTTTCTTCTTGGGTACGTCCCCCGCGGGCTCGGCGCGCGTGAGCGTGAGCTCCCACCACCAGCCGTACTGGTCGACGCCGTGTTTCTCCTTGATCTCCGGTGCGAGCTCGGAGGCCGTTTTGAATTCGCGCTCGTACTGCGCGGTGAGGAGCTTCGGGCCGGACGAGTGCGCCTTCTCTGTCTCCTCGCCCTCTTCGCCTTGGTCGTCATCGTCATCCTCGTCATCTTCGTCTTCCCCATCATCCACATCATACCGCACCACCCCATCCGCCCACTCCCCTTCCCCGTCGCCGTCCTCGTCTTCTTCTTCCTCCTCCTCCTTTTGCTTCTTCGCGTACGCCTCCACGCACGCGCTCTTCAGCCGCAGCACCGGGTGGTCCCCCATCCCCCTGCTCCCCCCGACGAGGTCGAGCACCGCGTCGCCCCAGAGGAGGAACACCGCCGGGTCGGGCAGGCCTCTGAGCGGGTACTTTGCGATGTCGCATGCCGGGACTGAGGTGCTGGACGTCGTTTCCGGCTCGACCTCCTCGGGCGGCGCCTCGGGGCCCTTGGCTCTCTTCCCGCCGGGCGACTTGCTGTCCGTTGCGCTGAGCGCGCGTTTGCGGCTCTCCTTCTCCACTTTCGGCACGTTAGTGAAATGCGCTGCGTACCAGCGACGAACAACGTACTCGCAGTTGTATGCGGGATAACTGAGAGGGCCCGCTAAGTAGCACGACCGCTGTGGACCGCGAGCAGCACGACACCGTCGACACGTAAATCCGCGAGCGCCTTGTCGTACCGTACGTACTCCTCACGTAAACCACCCTAGTTCAGTGTCATCCAGATCTGGACGCGCCAGTCCCATGGCAGAAGCGCGTCCGCTGTTCCTGCAAGCCCTGGGTAGTCCGGGTGCGATCATGGTCATGGCACAGTAAACAAAGCACTACATAACGCGCGACCTGGAAGTGAACAGGCAAGTGGAGGCGTGGCAGACTCGGATCCACTGCTGATGGTACTTGGCCACATTGACAATTCAAATTTAAAGCGAATCCCCGAATTGGCCTGATCACCCGATGTGTGGATGTTGCTTCATGAGGCCTTTAAGTACCCCCAAGTGCAGAGCTCGTCCATTGCATCGAGTCACAAATCATGCACCACAGATAAGCGTACCAGAGTTTGGCATTAAGCTTTAATTCTGCCGCGAAAGATGCATATTGTCCATCATTATAGCGTGCTACTTCGTCCCAAGAACTATCGGAGCGTCCATATGCATCATGCAGCTACATTCATTCGACCTGAACTTCCAAGCGGCTATGTGCAGGCGGGCGGCCGCGGGGTATCGATGGGTGGGACGGGGGAGGGGGGGACTAAGGAGTGAAACTACTGTACGAAATTATATAATATACGGGACGAACGACTCGGGCGCGAGAAAGCGCGTTCCAGGAAGACGGGGATATCACCGGTTGCGCAGCCGGTCGTACTTGCCGCTGTCGTTGCCGCTCGTGTACCCGACGGTGGGCATCGCGTCCAGCTGCAGGTTCGAGCGCGAGCGGGAGATGATCTCCGACGCGACGTCCGGTCCGTACTGCTCCGCCAGCTGACTGCGCACACACAATGAGCATGAGCATGGGCACGGGAGAAGGAGGAGAAGATGGTCGCGGACGCACTTTGCATACTGATCCATGATGACCGCCATCGTGTCGAGGTTGAGCCGGTACGCCTTGGGCATCATGCCCTTGCCGAAGCGGTACGTGACGTGGTTCGAGCACAGCAGGCCGATGACCATCACCGCGATGTGCAGCGGCACGAGCGCAAACGCGACCGTGTACCACCGCTCGAGCACCTTCCTCTGGAAGCGCATGTACGGGCCCTTGCACCCGGGCAGTATGCTCCGCGCATAGCACGCCTGGCTCACCGTCGCCTCGATGAACGGGCTGAAGTACCCGCAGCAGCCGAGCTGGTTCTGGATCCGCAGCCGCCCCTCCGTGCCCAGCGCGCGCGACCACTGCGCGTTCGTCTTCCCCTCGAGGTTGAATGTCTTGCGCTTGTACGCGACGTACCCGGGCGTGACGAGCAGCGCGAAGCACACCCAGAGCAGGAACGTGTACCACGCGAGGAACGCGCGGTCGTTGAGCAGGATGCCCGCCCACCCGATGAGCGAGGTCACGATCCCGAGCGTCGCGGCGAGCGTGGAGAGCACGAGCTCCGTCCGGTCGCCGACGCGCACAATGTCCGAGTGCGTCCACACCGCGAACCAGGTGAGCAGGCAGAAGATGAGGCCGACGAGCGAGTAGATAGACAGCTGGCGGGAGAGAGATGCGATGGGTATACATACACACGCTCGGCTGTGTAAACTGGGAGGGACGCACCAAGAGGTTCCCGAAGAACAGAGTCCACTTGAACTTGTTCCAGCGCATTTTCCGGCCGGCGCCCTGCCCGCCCAGCCAGCCACCGCCGACGCCGTCGTAGTCCTCGTCGCCCGCGCCGGGCATGCGCGCCTCGTCCGCCCTGAACGCCTCGCGCCCGCCCCCGCGCTTCGTCACATGCGGCGCGCCCTTGCCCTTGCGCCGCTTGATGCCCGCGATCTCTGAAAACTTGGACGGGATGTAGTTCGCGCCGAGGTTGCCGCCCGAGCCTGGGGACGCCAGCGCGGGCGGCTCGAGCTTCGGGAGCGACATGGACGGCTCAGGGTGCATGCCCGCGAGGATGTGCCGCGTGGAGGCGTTCGCGGTTGTGGTGGAGGGGGTGTGCGACTCTGCCGACGACGCTCGGCGCGAGAGGCTGTCGATGCGCAGTCGGGGCCGGCGTTCACGAAAAGGTGAACAAGCACGGAAACGTGAGCAAACAAGAAAAGTTTAAACCGTAGAGGTAGAATGGGCTGCACTTACGGGTTGCTGTCCATCTAATGAATGGAAAACGAGGCGGCGGAGGCAGAGGGGTTAAACGGGTGTGGCTGAAGCTGGCAATCGGGAGAACTTACTGACGGTCGGACGGGGCCTACGCCGCGACCGTTGCTGGACTCGAGATACGTCGACCAGAGCCGGTGCATTGGGCTATCGATACAGCTATGCTACACTGCTATTGTACAGATTGCTACAAAACACGCTGGCGGGATGAAGATGACATCCGCTGAGGACCGCAGTTGATGCAATTTAAGAATAGACACAAGGAGGCGGATTTGATTGCTAAAGACGGGGCGGTAGTCTAATAACTACAAGGGAAATAAATAATGCTACAGAGAATATAGTCCGTGAGCGAGCCAAGCATGCTCTGAGGACTTCAAGCGTCCGTAAGCGCTGCGCTAAGCTACAGTCCGTGTTAAGTGACGATGATTGCAGCCATGTCCAAAAGTCCAGGGTCCAAAGGAGAGGAGAGTCCTAGCGACTGACTTTCATAGTCTATTTGTGCACAGGCACACTCACTATCGTGGACCAGGTAAGTCGCGCACGCAATCTCAGAGGGGAAGAGGCTACCCACCGTCTTTCACGTTTTTCGCAAAATCCAGCACGTAAATCTCAGAGCTCTCCGCCGCGCAGACACAGAGCCGCCCAATACTCTCATCCCACGCCATAGCCTGCACACCCCTCTCAAACCTGTTGCGGACCTCTTCCTCCAGCACGACAGGCATAAAACAGTCCCTGCGCGTCCCATCTGGCTTCCGCGCGGGCCACTCTGCGTCTTCCTGTTCCCGCGGTAGGAGGTCCGCGTCGTTCTCGGACCGAATGAAGCTCCAGATACTGATGAGCTTCGGCGCGTCCGTGCGGTCGTCCGCGGGCACCGCCCACAGCGCCGCGCGCCCATTGCCCGGGAGGACGAACGCCGTGCCGAACGCCTCGGGGTACTGGAACTCCGCGACGGGGTTCATCAGGTCGAGGTCGTAGAAGTGCGGTAGGTACAACCTCGCCCGCCAGTCGCCCGCCTTGCACTGGACCTCCTTGATCTTCTTGTACAGCTCCCACTCGCGGTCGATATCCACGATGCGCGGCGTGCACTCCATGAGCAGGAACCGGTCGGGGTTCGCGCCGCGGCAGTAGATGGAGATGACCGGCGGCCGGAGGAACGCGCCCGAGCCTGCCTGCCGGCGCGCGGCGTCATCGCCGAAGTAGGGCAGCTGCGGCTCGGCGATGTGCACGCTGCGCACGGCGTGCTCGAAGGAGTAGCCGTCGAGCGCGTCGCGGTCGAGGTCCCAGTCGTACAGTGGGTGGTAGAGCT
This sequence comes from Gloeophyllum trabeum ATCC 11539, assembly GCF_000344685.1. Classification (NCBI taxonomy): domain Eukaryota; kingdom Fungi; phylum Basidiomycota; class Agaricomycetes; order Gloeophyllales; family Gloeophyllaceae; genus Gloeophyllum; species Gloeophyllum trabeum. The sequence goes on along the minus strand of NW_006920410.1, from coordinate 56,910 downwards.
CGATGGACATCATGGGCGTGTCGATCTCCTTGCCCGCGGCGTCTAGCGCGCGCCGGAGGAAGCGCTTGACGACGATCACTTTGCGCTCGAAGGGGAGGTTGCGGTACGCGAGGATGGTGTGGTCCTATGTGTAGAGAGGCGTCAGCCGCGCCGGGAGAGAGGGAATGGGAATGGACAGACGTGGTCTTCCGGGGTGTTCGAAGGCAGGCAGCCGAAGCAGTGCGCACTGTTCTCTTCCCGCTCTAGGTTTTTGTACATGAGCGTCCCGGGCCGTCGTACGATGCAAAGGTACGCCATTCCGTTGAGGTACTCGAGGGACGGGCAGCATAGTGGGGACCGCGAGCGGATGACGGCGATCCGCTTGAAGGGCGCGGGCAGGTGTTCGATGTACAGGCGGTACTCGTTGGTGCCAGGGCGGAATTGCGGTTGAATGTCGGCGAGGGTCTCAAGCGTGGTGAGCGATATGAAGGTCACGACTGTCTCGTAGTTCATGCGCTCGTCGATTTCGTACTTGTCGGATAGAATCGAGGGGTCGGGGCTGGTCGTACGACAGTAATCAATTATTATTAAGGACGGATCAGAAAAGAAGTGGAGGAGACGTACCCAGGACGATGCTTGGGGTTCTGTCTCCGCGTATAACTAATCGCGATGCCATGTTCCTCACCTATATACATGTACTTCGCCTGCATGTCGTACGCCTTTGTCTTGACAGAAACAGTAGCGAGCGGGTACGCCTGCCGTCCCTTGCTCCGATAATCCAGCGCGAACAGCACAACCTCAAACTTGGTCCGGCCCTTCGTCGACACCGACGCCACAAGAAAGTGTCCGCCGGGCAGGATCGTCATGTTGTGCACGCGAAAGTGCGTGTCGAACGAGTACGTGTCGTAGGGCGTGGGCTCGGGGGAGGCCCAGTTGCGCGTGAAGGTGAGCGCGCGCGAGAGCTGGCGCTCGGCTTCGAAGGCGTGCATCTGCCCGAGGGAGTGACGAGCTGTCGGCGGTAGGGGCGGGCGCGGGCCACGGTGCTGCTCGAGGAGGCGTTTCCAGATGGCGGCCTCTTGCGTTAGGGTGCTGAAGAACTTGTTCGTCTGGGATCGGGTTACTGGGAGTGTCTGGAGCACAGCGGGTAAACGCACCCTGCGGAGAGACAGCACGTCCTTGACGTCGAGGAGGGAGAGGATGTGGTCGACGAGTATGTCAAAAGGGAGGTCGTCCAGCGTCTTCTTGGACCGCCTAGCGCGGTAGATGGGAAAGGGCGCGTCTATGTCAGCTTTGGGGGGCGTAAGAGTGTTTACTCTGAACGTGAAATTCATGATGGCGTGTAGTGAGAATTACGATACGGGACCAGCCCGGGGTATTGAGTCTGCAGATGGGTACGAGACGCAGCATCTACCACCCTAGAGCGCACGGATTTATGCTGTAGGGCCCGAAGTTGATCGTTGCGTGACCTTGTATTGTTTCGAATGCTGTGCCGCCGAGATTTCTTGTATTGTTATAGTCGCAGGTTAAGGGAGGGTGGCGAGGCGGACATGTGGGTCCACATGTAGACCACGAGCAACGATAACACAAGGACCCACAACGCGACCCCTACAATCGAGGATCAATGTTTGTCTCGGGACCTTTTCGGGTTACAACAATTACCATTTCGGGAACATTGACAAAGGTCCGGCTACTGTATTCCGGTTTAATCCCAGGCTCCTAAACCATCCGTCCTTAGCGTTCTCGCTCCTCCTTTACTAGGGCGCACGTGCAGTGTTATATAATACAAATCTATTTTTAATTTATTACCGGATACAGAACGAACAAGAGGAGGAGAACGCTATAGGACGGCTGGCACAAATGTCGTCGCCGAGATCCCCGAGGCTGACTAAGCGGAGGGTGGCTGAAGCCTCTCAGCAGTGGCTGGCGGGCGATGTAGAGAGCGTCTCGACACCTACCTCGTTGAGCTCACGCAGAACACATATAAACGGGTGCTAACATAGTTCAAGACCAATGCAAATACCTTTGGTATACTTCTGACACTCAGAGGGGCTTGTCTATAGCCATTATGCCTCTTCAGCCAGATATTCAGCCTTCGGTACTACTGATAACCATTGCATGAGTATACCATTCAGTTAGGACATTTTTAAATTACTATAAAGTACACCGAGCGGTAAATCCAAAGGTAATAAGTTGTAAATGGTTGCGTGAAGGCCCGCCGACCGCTGGTGAAAGGCTTCAGCCACCGTCCGCTTAGTCAGCCTCGGGGATCTCGGCGACGACATTTGTGCCAGCCGTCCTATAGCGTTCTCCTCCTCTTGTTCGTTCTGTATCCGGTAATAAATTAAAAATAGATTTGTATTATATAACACTGCACGTGCGCCCTAGTAAAGGAGGAGCGAGAACGCTAAGGACGGATGGTTTAGGAGCCTGGTTTAATCCCTCTCAAGCTCCGCTTGCGCTCTTGCCTTCAGGACGATCGCGAGGCGTTTCCGAGGAGCTGCCTTTCAAAGGAGCTGCCTTGCAGCCTCTCCAAGGGGCCACCTTTCCGAGGTGCTAGCAGCCGCCTTTCCAAGGAAAACAGCGCTACCGCTGGGAGTACAAACTTGGTAGCGGCATGGTACCAAAAGTTATTGAATATGCTGCTCACCCTGGGGGAATGGCAGAGGAAGTGGAGAGGTCCAATATTCCGCCTTCGCAATGTCCTCTAGGCCAGTAATCCGCGCACCGATCACATCCACGAAGGGCGAAGTATGCGCAGGACAGTATGCTCGGCTGCGGGGTGCTCCGTCCAAGAGTGGCGGAGCGGTACTGGAGGCTTGTTGAGCGCTGGGCGAGTTCACGGCGGGCGAGCAGAACTCGTGTAAACCGCTCCTTTACAACGATTACCATATCTGGAACATGGGCATAGGTGTAGTCCTGTAGATATTCCGAAATTATTCTAATCCCCCTGAAGCCCGCTGCTTCATGGAAGACAAGGCTGCGTTGTATGGGAAGTTGAGCACGGGCTATACTAAGGCCATCCTGTCATAAGGACACGCATACTTGTCCGGGTTCAGTTCGACTATCGAGCGTGATCCGCCGGCTCGAAGAGCAATCCAGCCGTTCAGTTAAAACATACATAAGCGAAGAATTCCAGTAGCATTCTCAGAGAGGCCTCGCGAGCTGTACTGTCTGCAGAACAATCCCGGTTGGCCTAGCGTGTCGTACGGCTGAGAAAGATGCGAGCGAGTCATACGCAAGGCGTATATTACAGGTCTTGTTGCAGAGCGCAGAGCTTCTCCAGAACAGTCTTCGAAGCAAAGGACGTCCGTGTCGTCCCCGACAGCGCACATGATGAGCAGCTTGACTTCGCAGTCGTCTCCGTCGCGAGGCCAAACGGCAGGCTGAATATGGCGTGGGAACGACGCGCAACACGCTCAGTCACGATCATGTCACATCACATCCCCTCATTCTGCGGCGTCCACTTTGTCCCAACTCGCTGTCTTCCAGTTTACCGCCTTTCCAGCTCATTCCTTCTGGACTATGGCTAGCAACGTGATAACGGCGGAAGAGGACGTGCTGAGTGACGTGGTCCCAAGCAACATTGTCTCGCGTCAGGCAAGTATCGGTGTGTTGTCCATTGTGGCTGATGCGCTCAACTCTGTTTCGTGCAGCAAAGCGAAGGCGGAGAAGAGGAGTACGAAGTCGAGGTACCTGACGTTGAAGAGGAGGACGAGCTAGAGAGCGATAACGAGGAGAAGGTCGGTCGTGCTCGTGCTGACGCCGCTCGTGGTGCTGACTGTCCCGGTAGGATGATGTGCCCTCCACCTCGAATGCAGGGAGGGGAAGAGCAGGCCCAAGCAGCGCGAAGCGGCAGAAGCGCAAGGCGGACGAAGGTAACCTGAAGCAAAAGCGGCAGGAAATGGACAAGGCCAAAGTACGTGGCCTGTATTTCGATTGGCACTACTCCTTGTAACACGTCCCGCGACAGATTGCAGATGCTGTCAAGCGGTACTCTTACCTTCTGGGACAGACCGACTTGTTCAGGCATTTCGTGGATATGAGGGTACGTGCGTAGCACCCGGCAGGCGTAGCTGTACTCACCCTATCGCAGAAAGCACGTGATCCGCAATACGCTGCTCTCCTCGATGCGCAACCGAAGCCCAAAGGACGTGGACGGAAAAAGGCTGTGTAAGTGGCTGTAGCTACCTCTTCTATGCTAATCTACTCAATCCGCCGTCTACAGTGATAATAGTGCTCGTCACCGCAAATCGGAGAAGGAAGAAGACGAAGAGCTTTTGAAGGGAGGAGCGTTAGCCGCAGACGACGAGGATGACCAACCGTTTGTATTCGAGGAGTCGCCCAGCTGTACGTGTCTTGCGTGTACCTTCTCCGTCAGACCGCTCACGGAGCATCCCGCCATCAGTTATCCATGGCCAAATGCGGCCTTACCAGCTTCAGGGCCTGAACTGGATGGTCTCCTTGCACCATAACGGTCTCAATGGTATTCTGGCCGACGAGATGGTGCGTCCCGGGAGGTTGGAACTCAAAACCGCACGCTCACGCCGTATACTTTGCACAGGGCCTCGGCAAAACTCTCCAGACCATCTCCTTCCTTGCATACCTGAAGCACCACAAGAACACGCCCGGCCCGCACCTAATCGTCGTCCCCAAATCGACGCTGCAGAACTGGGCGCGGGAATTCGAGAAGTGGACGCCGGACGTGCGCACGGTGGTGCTGACGGGCTCGAAGGAGGAGCGGCAGGACCTCGTCGCGACGCGCGTGCTCCCGATCGACTTCGAGGTGCTCATCACATCGTACGAGATCTGCCTGATCGAGAAGAACGCGCTGAAGAAGCTGTCGTTCGAGTACATCGTTATCGACGAGGCGCACCGCATCAAGAACGTCGACTCGATCCTCAGCCAGATCGTGCGCTCGTTCATGTCGCGCGGACGGTTGTTAATTACGGGCACGCCGCTGCAGAATAGTATGAAGGAGCTGTTTGCGTTGCTGAATTTTATTTGCCCGGAGATTTTCCAGGATTATGCGGATTTGGACAGTTTCTTGCATAAAGATGAGGCGAGCGCGGAGGGCGACGAGGAGAAGAGCAAGAAGGTAGTCGATGCATTGCATAAGATCTTGAGGCCTTTTCTTCTGCGGAGAGTCAAGGCGGACGTGGAGAAGAACCTTCTACCTAGTAAGTGGCTATTCTCGTTTGCGGTTTAATTAACCGCTGAACCCGCCTATTCAGAGAAGGAAATTAATATCTATGTTGGTCTTACGGAAATGCAGAGAAAGTGGTACCGGTCTGTATTGCAAAAGGACATCGACGCCGTGAACGGTTTGACCGGGAAGAAGGAGGGCAAGACGCGGCTCATGAACATTGTCATGCAGGTCGGGAGATATCATAACTTCGATTGTGCTCGAACTGACTATCTACCGTAGTTGCGTAAAGTAACAGACCACCCGTACCTATTCGACGGCGCTGAGCCGGGACCGCCTTACACCACCGACGAGCACCTTATCCAGAACTCAGGCAAGATGGTCATCCTCGACAAGCTGCTCCACCAAATGAAGGAGAAGGGCTCGCGAGTGCTCATCTTCAGTCAGATGAGCCGCATGCTCGACATTATGGAGGATTATTGTTTGTTCCGCGGTTTCAGTAAGTGCCATGAATATGATTGAGACTGAACTGTAACCACTGCACGTTGCAGAGTACTGCCGTATTGACGGAAGTACCGCCCATGAAGACCGTATCGCGTCTATCGACGAATACAACAAGCCTGGAAGCGACAAGTTCATCTTCCTACTCACGACCCGTGCCGGTGGACTGGGTATCAATCTCACCACAGCTGATATCGTTGTGCTCTATGACAGCGACTGGTGTGTCTGCTCCCCGGCTCGGATAGACTCAAACTGACGTCCGTTGTAGGAATCCCCAAGCCGACTTGCAAGCCATGGATCGTGCTCATCGAATTGGGCAGACAAAGCAGGTGTATGTCTTCCGTTTCATCACGGAGAACAGCGTGGAAGAGCGGATGTTGGAGCGAGCAGCACAGAAGCTGCGGCTTGATCAACTGGTCATCCAGCAGGGACGGCAGCAGCAGCAGAAAGGTGAGGCGTGCAACTCTATCATCCTGTAACGTATCTCTAACTGCTGCCCTCACCCTAGCTGCGAGCAAGGACGAACTCCTGGACATGATCACCCATGGCGCTGAACAGATCGTCAATTCTGATGCTGAGCAGTGAGTTCTTTCTGCAAGCTGAGCGAGGAATCCGCCTCATATGTGTATCTCCTCAGGTTGCTTATCGACGACGATATCGAGGCTATCATTCAGCGCGGTGAACAACGAACGCAGGAACTCAATAGTAAATACGAGAATCTGAACCTCGAGGATCTAAGCAACTTCAAGTCCGATGCTTCGGTGCAGCAGTGGGAGGGCGAGGACTTCCGTACCGGAGTAAGTATCCCGTTAAGAAAGCATTACGGTGACGCTGATCATCCTACCCTAAGCCGGCTCGGAAACCATTAAACTTCAACATGTTGGCATTGTCGAAACGGGAGCGTAAGACGAACTACTCGGTAGACAGTTACTTTAAGGAGACAATGCGCGCCGGGCCTTCGAAAACGGAGAAAGGTCCCAAGATCCCTCGAGCACCGAAGCAGATCCAGATGTGAGCCTTATATTAATTTGCTCACATTGGAGTAGCGATTTACATAGTCTTCAGCCAAGACTTCCAGTTCTTCCCCCCGAGACTGGCGGAGTTGCAGCAACGAGAGCTAGCAGCGCACAAGAGAGCCAACGATATTCCGGCGACGCTGAGAGAGCCTCAAGGTCCGGAGGATACCCCCGAGAAGCTCGAGGCTGAACGACAGGCGGAGCAAGAGCTCATTGATAACGGTAAGCATGACAGTGTTGGTACCGTTAATGTGTACTGACAGTTGGCGTGCCTACAGCCGAGCCTCTGACGGAGGAAGAGCTAGCAGAGAAGGAAGCTTTGATTGCCCAAGGTTTCGAAGACTGGAGTAGACGAGACTTCCAGCAGTTCGTGCGCGCACTCGAGGCGTATGGATGGTACGGTTGAATCTCTTCGAAGATGGTAACATTCTGATTGATTCACAGGACCGAGGACTTCGAGTTACTCGCCACAGACATCCAAGATAAGACGCCCGAGGAAGTTGCCAAATATTACCCGGTGTTCAAGAAGAAGTGGAAGACACTGGCCGGTTCGTCTATCCCTCATTTTGAGTTGTATGTCATCGGATTACTCACATCGCCACTAGAATATCCCAGGATTCAAGCCCGTATCGCGGAAGGCGAGGCGAAACGGGACCGTCGTTCGAACTTGGAGAAGCTGCTTGCGGAGAAGATCGCGTCTGTGCGGTACCCGATGCAAGAGCTCGAGCTGAACTACCCCACGACAAAGGGCAAAGTCTACAGCGAGGAAGAGGACCGCTACCTCCTCTGCCGGCTGAACCACTACGGAATGAGCTCGGAGGACGTGTACGACAGGATCAAGAAGGACATCACGGAGTTCCCGGTGTTCCGCTTCGACTGGTTCTTCAAGAGCCGCAGCCCACAGGAGCTGGCGAGGAGGTGCACGACGCTGCTTTCGATGATCGAGAAGGAGGCGCAGGAGGCGAAGGCCCAGGAGGACGCGTCGAAGGCGGCGAAGAGCAGTACGAGGGGAAAGGTGCGTTGCGCTGGGAGGTGTGCAGCGCTGTCGCTGACTTTGAACGCAGAAGAGGAATATCGAAGAGGTGGGGAAGGCGGAGAAGGCTTCCAGGGCTGCGTCGCCGACGCCGAGCGGGAGCGCCGCTGGAGCACCAGCGAAGAGGCAGTACAAGAAAAAGAAAACATAGACTCCCCTTCATCTCCCTCGTTCCTCTCTTCTCTTTGTACTACTCGTCGCTCGATTTGTTTTGTTATTAAGATGGACCTGTTATGTCTCCTAAAATTACATATGCCTCGTATGCGTATATACGATAATAATGCAAGATGTTACAGATCACCTTCAGTCTATGACGGGATGGTTCATCTTGACTTTTGTGCCTTTTGAGAGGCGATGTAGTGTTGCCGTTTTTCAAGGTCTGGTGAGCACGTACCGTGAGTGTATGGGACGGATCGTACGAGCGGTAGTACGCACCATGAGCCCACATGGCTGCGCCGATTCTGTTGGAGACGGAGAAAAGCAGGCCAATGACGGGGAGGCCTTCCAATAGAGCAGCTACGAAGCCGAAGGCTAGAGAAAAAGGCGTAAGTGAACCGTGCAGAGCTGGCAAAGGCGCATTCAGCACTGCACGTACTCCGGTACTCCCATTTCCGCTCTTCAATGAATACGGCTACCTGGTGCTTGGACATCTTCTTGGCTTCAAAGTACTAAGCCCCTGGTGAGTGGTGTTGATATTATGGAGGTGACAGAGCTGGACAAACCGGTTGGTGGAGGTACCTAGCCGTACCGAGAGCTCGGAGCCAGGCGGATATGAATATTCCGACGACGGGTACGATATCAAACGGCAGAAGCAGCACTGAGATTATAGCGTTAGATGCTGGGTGTATGCGGCGGAATGGAGAGTGACTGACCCCGCCTGACAAAGAATCGCCCGAAGTAGCTTGCAAGCATCTTCTCCCAGATCCCCCACCCGCCCTCGCTCACCTTCGGCGGGATCTCCCACTCCTCCACGTACGGCTGCCAGAAGTCGGGGCCCTTCCCGCGAGAGGCGACAGTGTGCTCCCATGCGCGCTGGCGCGCGATCCGGATGTTGCGCGAGAGGAAGTACGTGAGGATGGCGGTGACCTGCGAGGAGATGAAGAGGAAGGTGGCGTAGGTGGTGAGGTCGAAGGGGACTTTGTAGCCGAAGATTGAGTCGTTCGAGAGGCCGGTGACACGGGGAGATCTATGCAGAGTATCAGCAATTTGAAGCTTGCACAGACGACTGCAGACTCACTTGATGAGGAACAGCTCGACGAATTTCCTTTGGATCGAGAATGTTATGAAACCCTTTCCTCAAGGCAGGGATGAGCACCCTATACTAATTCTCTCAATTGTGCAAGCTCACCCAAGCACCTCCAACAAGAAGACCTCTAACAACACCGTGCTGGCACTTCTTCCATGCTGGCACGTACAGCGTCTTGTCCGTGAACAACCTGTAAACACCCACAATCACATACGAAGGCGGAAACTGCATTCGCGACTCGGCACGAGCGAGTTCAGCGGGTACATCTGCAGGCGCAAGCTCGTGCTCTGGTCCAATTGCGCCTGGCATGTCGAGAGTCGCGTCCGACATCGTCGTCGCAGAGTGTTTCCAAAAGCCGCAGCGCTCGCGCGCGTCATGCGGCACGCTCGACCCCTCGTTGTGGCTGTGCTCGACACGCGCGAGACCAAATGTGGGGACCTAACCCGGAAGTCCAGGTAATTTGTGGCTGCAGGTTCATCGGGGCAGATAATCACCCTGCCAGCGCACCTCAAGACACTTCACTTCTGCAAGAATTGAGCTATCTATCAGTTGCCTCTTGGTTCCAGATGTGAGTGCCAGCATCAATTTATTCCCACAATTGAGAATGCAGTTCAAACTCTCAGCACGCCAAGATCAGTAAACCACTGGCTCTTACTGCAACATGGCACAGTGCAGAGCTTGTATATCAGTCACTCACAGGTATATATGTTTGTCTGGTGACCAGGTCAGGCTTGCTTCCACCAATCCATAACCATGGGTGGGCCACACAAACCAAAGAGAACCAAACAAGTCACATCATGATGGAGTCAGGGCCTAGGGTTAGGAAATTTCAATTTTATCGCATTTTTCTACTATCCATGCAGTGTCCAGGATTAACCATTCAGCCCATGTCCCCATCTTCCTTGGAACCACATCAGCCCTGTCTCAAGGACCGCAAAAATGTCCTCCCATCTGGGGTGGTTGTCCAGTGGGAGGGTGGATACTTCAAGGAGCAGATAGGCTTGAGGACTGCTTACCCGTTTCCTGTCTTCAATAACACCATACATTATTCCATCTTCATCCACAGTGGTGACCCCCACCCTGCCCTGGGCCACCCTGGAGATGCATATGTGGACCTTGCTGGAGGCAGGCTCTGGGGAAAAGTAGGGCAGGATGAGTGGAAGGCATTTACATCCATGCAATTCAACCTCACCAATACACAAGTCCTCTACCATCCCTACTTCCCCCAGAGAAGGCTCCTGCACATTGATCCCAAGGGCAATGTTGTCTGGACGATCTCAGACACAGCCAGAGGATGGAAAGCTGAAGCAAGGCAGGGTTTTGAGCGAGCTTTAGCTCGTCTCATTGAGTGTTACACTCCAAAGCTTGAGCTTGCATCATTCCCTGCCACAGATGTTGATGGCAGTCCACTCAATCTTTCCACAGATTGTGAGTTGCCTGAACAGTGACATTTACTCGCACTTACCTTGCCTGACAATAGATATCACACCCGGTGGTGCTCCCTCGCATGCCAGAGACTTATATCTGTCCACTGGAGACTCCAAGTCAAAGTCATCTGTTGAGGCAATTGGTCCTGCCCTTGAATGGAGGGAGAAGATGGATATTCCAGACCCCCTGGACATGTTCAAATCCAGGGAGATTGTCCTAGAAGTGGCTGGAGATAGGTTAATGAAGGAGCCTTCACCAGAGACTGCTCTCACCACACACTTTGACGTTGGATATGATCTCAAGGATGATCCATCCAATTGGGGGGCCCTAGGGGATGTCAACGGTGAGTCCCTCCCGTGCTGAATACATTTAAACTGACTCTGATAACCTCTCACCATCAGATTCATCACTGGGGATCAACACCGGCAAACACAGACACACCAAGATGAACTCGTCCAGCCCCGGTGTCTACCCTGGCCAACCGGGTTCAAGGACCACTGTCAAAACAGATCCCGAGACATCTGACTCGAAGAACAGCAATGTTAATGAGGAGGACTGTGTTTCAAGTGAAGATGAGGCCTCATCCGGTCGGTTTCCGCTGTCCTACTGCCGCGCCGACGACCATCATCCTGCCAGCAAAGCTCCCGACGTGTGAATGTGATGTCCAGAACTCATCTCGATGGAGGCCGATGGGTTCCGCGATCACTTACTATCCGGTTTCGCTGCACACTAGTACTTGCTTTGATATGTTTTCCGATGTTTCTTGCTTTCTCGCTCTCGCTGTCATACGTAGCATCCTCATAAGTGTTTTGCAACTTGAACCCAGGTCATCCCTAATTGGAACATTGCCTACATTCTATTATCCGCATTTGAGAAAGTTATAATTTACAGGAGATGCAACGAAAACTGCCACAGCAAGAAAGCTTTAACAGACGACAGCGAAAACCGTCCAAAGCACAACCATACCAGAAAACGACAACTCGCCCATGGGAAGACTCAGCCACCCGCCCGCGCAGGAGGGCTCTTCAGCAGCTGCTTATTCACCGCCTCCCGCTTCCTCACCTCCCCCTCGTTCCCCTCCCGCCTATACAAGTCCAGGAACCGCTCCCCGCACCACACCCGCAGGGGCACGTTCCCCACAGCGACGACCTCCACCTTCGTGCGGCCCATGCGCCCGCCGACGCCGACGTCGCGCAGCCTCTGCACGGGCGCGCCGAGCCCCATCGCGAGCTGCTCGCACGTCTCGAGCATCGCGCGCGCGTGCTCCTGCGCGGTGTGCAGGTAGTGCGCGGCGATGAGCGCGAGCACGAGCGCGCGGAGGTAGTTGTCCTGCGCCCTGCTCGCGAGGCTCAGCGCGTGCTTGAGGTGCTGCCTAGTCGTCGCAGACCGGATGTCAGCGTTCGCGTACATACAACGTCGACGCAAACAGGAGACGCACTTGGACTTGAGAATCTCGGTGGCGAGGCACGACTCGAGAACCTGCCCGACAGCCTCGAGCGCGGCGCCCTGGCCCCGGCAGCGCTTTGCGAGCACCTCGAGCTCCGCGCCCAGCTCCTTCATCTCACCACCGGCATCATCCCCGCCTGCAGTGCGCAGCATCCCGAGCCTGAGGACCAGCTCCCCGGTGCGAGCTGCCATGTCGACGAATTTATCCTTCCCCGCGAGGAAGGACGCAGTGTCGTAGCACTGCAGCGCCTTGCTCGTCTTTCCGAGCGCGTGCGCGAGGTGCCCCTGGTGCAGGGCTGTCCGCGCGGCGAACAGCTCGAAGATGTCATATGTACGTGTATGCGCGATGAGCAGATCCAGGTTCTGATCGAGCGGTCAGTACAGTAGAATCGGGTACCGTGACAGCAAATTCACACCCACCCGCTGAGCCTCCCCGAACTCGCTCCTCATGATCCCCACTGCCACGAGCTCACACAGCAAATCCGCCTTGATCCGCGCCATCCTTTGCTGCACCTCCTCCACATCGCCCACGCTCGCCCAGGCCGGCACTGTCTCACGCCGAACCACTTAGAATTCACAATATCACCACACGAGAGAGACGGCCACTCACATACCACCTCCTTGCCCATCTCGCGCTCCCAGGCGGCGAGCCCCTCCGCGGCGAACACCTTCCGCTTCGGCTTGCGCCCGACCGCGTCGCGCTTCGCCGCGCAGCTTACGAGGAACGTCAGCATGTACAGCACGCGCGGGTGCGTCACCTGCACCGCGAGCGGCGCGCCGCCCTCGAACGAGACCTGCGAGAAGCACACCGCGCTCAATGTCTTAGGGGACATGCGGGAGGAATGGCGTCACGCACCTCGACGACGCCCGCGGGGAAGCGCTCGAGCGCGCCCGCGTCGAGCAGGAGGTGCAGGTGCGCGAGCCGCGCGGACGCGTCCGCCGCCTGCCCCGCGTGCGTGAAGAACGCGACCCCGAGCACGAGCGCGTGCACGGCCATCGCCGTCTCGAACGGCTCGTCGAACTTCCTGTAGGAGGTCTGTGGCGGCTGAGCAGACGAGTGAGGCTTGGGCGTCGAGGCGGCGTCGTACGCCAGCCCGAGCGCGTCCTCGACGGGCTGGAGCGTCGCCTGCACGGTGTCCCACATCTCCGCCGCGACGAGCGTGCGCAGGCGCAGGACGCGGGACAGCAATACCACTTTCTCGTGCGCGTTCTTCTCCGCCAGATTCTGCAGCGTATCGATTGCCGCAAGCGCCGCGTGTACGTCCTGAGCAGAGGGCGCCGGGGAAGCGTGTGGTGCGGAAGTAGGTGAGGAAGCGGTGATGAAGTTGTTGATCCTGGCGAGGTGCGCGGCGTAGACGATGTGCGGGGGGTCGGAGGGGAGGAAGGAGCTGGTCAGCCGGGCGAGGAGCTTCCGCGCGAATTTGGTGTTGTGCTGCCACTGCGCGAGGCGGGCGTGGAGGGCCGTTAGATGGTGTAGGTAGATCGTCAGTGATGGATGCTGGGGTTGCAGTCGGTGAGCGACTAACAGCGGGACCAAGGCAGGGCTAGCGGCGGGCGTACCTTCTGAGCGATCAGTGTCTGGGGAACGAAGTTGGTCAGTATCAGCTGGTATATACCCAGGCCATTCGCGCCGAATCTCGACTCGAGTCCAAAGGCCGCCGAAGCGGGGGGTTCGACCATGCAGCCACAATCCACCTACGCAGAGGAACGACAGTTCTGGAGCTGCTCATCGGCTCCATTTAATACTAGAAGCCCTCCCCCACTCAGTAGGGAGTGTATCAAGCCCCGCAGGACCTCCCATCCCAATGTGGCTGAACCACGGCGCATACACCCACCCAAAACCCCCAAGCACACAAAACAGCACTCACCCCCTTCGCGATAGCCTTCTCCACCTCGCTCTCCACGCCCACCGCCCACGCCTGCGCCTCGCCCGCGCCCCCCCCGCTAACCACCGCCATCCCGACCTCCGCGAGCGCCGTCCACGCGCGACACTCCACGTCGGGGCTCAGCGCGCCCTGCGCGAGGCACGCGCGCACCGCCGCGAGGGAGAGGCAGAGCGCCTGCGCGTGGAAGCGGCTGGAGGGGGGCTGGGCGAGCAGCGCGGGGAGGGAGAGCAGGAGGAGCGGGGGCGGGAGCGGCTTGAATTCGGCGTCGGCGTCGGGGTGCGCGGGCGACGGCGAGCGGGCGCGTGCTCGCGGCGCCGCGTGCGTCAGTTTTTGTCGTTTTGCGGGTCTGGCTGTCGAGGCCATCGGGGGCGGTGGTGAGAGACGGTGTGAGGCGGGCGAAGCGCGAAGCGTCACGCGCACGCCCGGTCACGTTCCGTCACACTCATTTATCGCGACGCGTCCGGCTCGAGCGGGTCTACAGTCTGCATAATATTTGTTCGCAGCTGCATCAGAATACATATACATCTACTTCTGTCTATAGTCTATAATACACCTGTAGTTATATTCTCTTGCCTTGTTCTGTGTTCTTGATGACCTCACCCGCTCTTCGCGAGCAACGACCGCCCGGTCATCTCTATCAAGGCCAAGGCATCAGCACTACCACCCCACCGTGTCAAACCCAGGCAAACGCACCTTCCGGCTGCGGCAGCCCCATCACATCCAGCACCGTCGGCGCCACATCCGCGAGGGCGCCCTCCTCGTGCTCCTCCTCCCCATCCTTCTTCGCCTCGTCCTGCACAAACTTGAACACGGCCGGGTCGCCCGTCATGATGAACGGCACGGGGTTCGTCGTGTGCGCGGTGTGCGGCGCGCCCGTCTCCGGGTTCACCATCTGCTCCGCGTTCCCGTGGTCCGCCGTGACGAGCAGGATATACCCCGCCTCCTCGCACGCGTCGTACACCGTCTTCACCGCCTTGTCCGTCGCGCCGACGGCTTTCACCGCCGCGTCGAACACGCCCGTGTGCCCGACCTGCATCCGCAGCGCCGTCAGTACCCGATACACGTGTGTGCCATAGCACGGAGCGCACCATATCCGGCGGCGCGAAATTGCACATCACAAACTCGTACTCGCCGCCCCGCACGAGCTGCGCGACCTTGTCCGCCACGCCCTGCACGCTCATCTCCGGCTGCTGGTCATACGTCGGCACCTTCGGGCTCGGCACCATAAACCGCTCCTCCCCGTCAAACTGCTTCTCCACGCCGCCGTTGAAGAAGAACGTGACGTGCGCGTACTTTTCCGTTTCCGCGACGTGCGCCTGGCGCACGCCCTGCTTCGCGAGCCACTCCGCGAGCACGTTCGTCATCGCCTGCGGCGGGAAGGCGACGGGGAAGGGGAACGCCGCGTTGTACCGCGACATCGTCGTGATGTGCTAGGGAGGGGATGGGCGTGGGGCGTGAGGCGGGGAGAATGACAATAATAATGGCGCAGCGACGTACGAGGTTCTCCGGGATCTGCGTGTCGATCGGCTTGTCGGGCAGCCCGAACACGGTCACGATCTCGCGCACGCGGTCCGAGCGGTAGTTGAAGAAGAACAGCGTGTCGCCGTCTACAACCCCGTCAGCAGCCACCCACACACACCACAGGCCACGCACGCACCCTTGATCCTGCCGGCCTCCCCGTTCACGATAATCGGCTTCAGAAACTCGTCCGTCTCGTCCTTTTCGTACTTCCCCTCGATCGCCTGCACCACATCGCGCGCCTCCTCGCCGACCCCGTTCACGAGCCCGTCCACGGCGATCTTGATCCGCTCCCAGCGCTTGTCGCGGTCCATCGCGTAGTACCGCCCCACGACGGTCGCGATCTCGCCGTACTTTTCTTTTTCGAGGAACTCGAGGAGCTGCTTGGCGTATTTGGCGGCGGAGCGCGGCGCGGTGTCGCGCCCGTCGCCGAAAAAGTGGATGTAGACGTGCGGCACGCCGACCTGCTTGGCTGTCTCGAGCAGCGCGAAGAGGTGGTTGATGTGCGAGTGCACGCCGCCGTCGGAGACCTGGGTGTATGGGTCAAGTTTAGGAGAGGGGAAGAGGAGAGGGGAAGGAGGAGCACGCACGAGCCCGAGGAGGTGCAGCCGCCCGTTCCCGTCCTTTGCGCGCCGGAAGCTCTGCAGGATCTTCTCCTCCTTGTGGAACTGCCGCTTCTTGATGGACACGTCGATCTTGACGATATCCTGCCACACGATCCTGCCTGCGCCGATATTCAGATGCCTTCCGCCGGGCGCGTCAGAGCCCGCACGTCCGCCGCGTGATGAGTAGGAGAGCGCGCTCACCCGACCTCGGAGTTGCCCATGAGCCCGTCGCTGAGCCCGACGGCGAGCCCGTGCGCGCGCAGCGTGCGGTGGGCGTGCGCGTTGGCGATGGCGTCCATGTGGGTGGTGTCGCCGGCGTCGATGGCGTCGCCCTTGATGCCCTTCTCGGGGGCGATGCCCCACCCGTCGTGCACGCTACGACCACCGCGTCAGCTTCACCCCGAGTGCAGCGACGAGACCGTGACGCACATCAGGCAGACTTTGTTCTTCACTTGCACCATCGTCGTCGAGGTGGATGGACTAGAGATAAAATTGCAGAGCGCGGCGCAATCGATGATAGAGTGGGTTGCGGCGCACGCGTGAGTGATCTAATCTCGGCCGCGATCTGGCCTGGCCAATTGGACGCCGAGGCTTGGAGTCGGCCCTCGAACCTCTGGACAGCGTGTAGAGCTCCTGTTCTAGTTTACGACTCGGAGCGCGAGCTCGCGTACGCGGCCTCAGGGTGTAAGTGTACACGCGCCAGGAGACGGAACACTATCACGACCCAGAATGAAAACCCGAGTAAAACCAGGCGATGGGAGACTCCTAACGGCAAAGTGAGCCGGACGGTCGTCTGCCGTGAATGCACCAACTCACGGGTAGGCAAGGAGGAGGGCATATACACGGTTGCGTCGGCGTAGGAGGAAGGGGTGGGTCGATACATATTGTAAGGGTCAGTATGGCCGAATTCCGGGAGTAGGGACAGTGCATGAACGAGACCGACATAACCTAGTCGGGAAATGGTCTTGCCATACTTGGCAGGTACGGCCCGGATCTTCGCTCGGGCATCCAGACTTTTTAGATACATAACAGGCTGCAGCACGACTACTTTGGAATATACGCTACCGCTTCCGGTCAGCCACATTAGTATACAGTGTTGGAGCGACCAACCCTCGTTCGTCGCCATCGTTCCTGGGTGGCATCCACCTCGAACAAACAGAACCATACCCGTGTGCTCGCCCGCTTGCCTACGTACCACAAAGACGCACCACCTCGCCGTCCCGACGACACCATGCCCAGGACGCCATCGACCGCTACCTCGCGGACGCCCGCACGCTCGTCGGGCGCAACGTGGGCGCGGAGGAGGTGCGGCGGCGGCTGGAGCGCTCTGTGGCTGCGGCGTGGTAGCTGGTATATGTGTGGCCTGATGGACATCCCCACGTGCGTGACACCGCCACCGACCGCAGAGCACACCATCGCGGGATCGGATGAGGACTGGGCATAGGCTGCAGCTGTGTATAAAAGGCCAATGTCGAGCAGTGTCTGCTCCCATAACCCTCCGCCGCAGGACGTGTCAGCAAGCAGCGGCTGACATAGCCCGGAGAACCGTGGAATAATACGTTCTGCCGCGATGACGTGGCGCGTCTCCGGCGCCTTCCACTCCAACCGCCGCCGTATAAAGCCGGCTGCAGCTGCAGCCTGACCGTCGCAGCACTACATACAATGGCCAGCCTCGTCCTCCCGAAGGGGTAAGCCCGCGCGTTCTCGACGAGCTGGGAGCGTGCTGAGCTCCGCGCAGATTCACGTACGTCGTCGCGTCGACGTTCTCGCCCGTCTGGCTCCTGCTCTGGCAGAGCATCGCCGTCGGCCGCGCCCGCCGCGCAGCCGGCATCAAGTACCCCCAGCGTGCGTCCCTCCCATGATCGCCGCCGCGCCGTGCTCACGCTCGCACAGTGTACGCCGAAAAGGCGGAGGCGGACGCGTCCCGGCAGGCGATGGTGTTCAACTGCGTGCAGCGTACGTCCCCGTCCCCCTCCCCGTTTGGCCCGTGCCGTGCCGTGCCCCGCCTCACCTGTGACGCGCAGGCGCTCACCAGAACACCCTCGAGTACCTCCCCGTCGCGCTCATCGGGTACGCCGCCCCCAACCCCTAACTCTGCTCCCCTACTGACGACACCAGCACCCTCGTGACGGGCCTGCGCCGCCCCCTCCTCGCCGCGTCCCTCATGGGCGCCTGGACGCTCGGCCGCGTGCTCTACACCCTCGGCTACGCCTCCGGCGACCCCGAAAAGGTGCGTTCATCGTCGTGTGCGTGCGCGGGGTGCTGATGCGGGTTGGGCGGTAGCGCACCCAGCGCGGCGGCTCGCTCGGCTCGCTCGCGATGCTCGCGTTGGTCCTCACGGGCACGTGGACCGTCGGCGAGTTCGTCTGGGCGGAGATGCAATAACTCGGAAGTGGGCCGGGCGGGAGGGCGGATGTTCAAGTACGTTATGTAATGTGTGATAATGGATCCGCCGGCTCGAAATCCGTTTCCGCCCCTGTCGACGAGCTGTTCTCAACCTGGCGCGGTTCATCACCTGCTGCCCGTGGCTTACAGCAATCGGCGAAACGATAGAGAACCTCAGAAATTAGTGTGTATGGTGCTGGTGACGCAAGGCAAACCGTATAAGGCAGTAGGAGCCACTTGCGCCACTACCCTCTCACAGCATTACACCTCGGTATTCGATTTAGTGTCTGGTAGCGTACATCGGGTCTGTTGATGATGACTTAGCGAATATAGCCATATGTCAAAGGCGAGTTCCCCGTAGCCAACAATATATGAGTTCCCCGTCTGCGAGAGGTATAAAATACAGCAAATATGCGACAGACCATGGCACCCGCTACTGAGCAGACTATTTGAACTTATCGTCGCAGCACTATCATGTCTAACCAGAACACTAACTTCGCCCCAAGCACGAGCAGCAACCGCAGCCTTCGCAACGGCACTAGCATCTCAAGGTTCCTGCTCGGAATGGGGCCAATGCCCCCGCCCAGGCCAGAGGACATCGCGGTCGCTGCGATGTACAGCGCCATGGATGGGACTCAGCAGTCGCAGGGATCCATTGCGTCTTACTCCCAGGATCCTGACTCCGGAAGTCAGCAGTCAACGTCTGTCGGCTATGGGTCCCAATCTGCCTCCCAGGTACAGGAGGCATCAGCGAGTCAGGATCAGACGGGCAAGAAATGTAAGTACCCACAAGATCATGTCTTATCAGCACTCACCATGTACGAAGTGGATGAAATAGATGTCACGTTCCCGATCAATACAACCGATCCCAATGCCCGACACCTTGTAATGCGCCTTCTCACAGTCAAGACAAGCATAGATCGGGCCGATTTCCTGTCCCGGATCTCTTCAGGCATGGGTCTTGCATCCCACGAAGGAAAGTTAGGCTGGAAATATGTGGATGAGTCCCAGAAGACAGCCCGGAGGAGACTCGAGACGCACCAAGATGTTGATGCCGCTTTCGATGCCATTATCGCACGGAAAAGAGCTGCGAGATCAAAGCCCATCACAATGGAGATATCCAATTTAGTATGTGCAAATCAGGTAATCTGATCGCTGGACTTACATGTGGTGGAATACAGGACTTCGATCCCAAGGGCACCGAATCTGGTAAGAAGAAGGAGGGTTCGAAACCCACTAAAATGACGGAGTGTGCATATGGCGAAGAGCTTCGCACCGTGCAAAACAAGCTCGCATGCACTATCCACGGGAAGGACAAGGATCGTTGGTGCTACATCGATCCAAGTAAGCCCAATGAGCACATCCCTTTGGACCTAGAGACAGTACAGCTGTGGGCCCGGAAGATCGTAAGTGAAGGCTCTGACCACGTCACGGTCATAATAGTCTTACCAATGTTCAAAACAGCATGATGGCGAAGTGCCTTCTAGCTGTGCCGTCCTTCCGAACGTGTTGACTCTCGACAAGCTCCGGAACAAAGCTAACGAACGTACCACTCGTGCTCGCCATGCAGCAGCCAAAGTACAACCTGTGGCACCACCACCAATGCATTTTCACTTCGGTGAAGCACTCGACAACGTCCCGCACCATCTTCCTCATGTGCGCGGGAGCAAGAGACTGGCACCGGACCACAACTTCCAGGTCGACGATCTAGAGGAGGAGGAGGAACCTGTCCCGATCGTTGAGGTCCTTCAGGCCCTGGACGTCAAGCAGCCTCTCGCTAACTACCCTACCTATGAACAGGCCCTTGCGAGACACGGCATTTATTACGCACGCAATGCGCTCGACTTCGACACCGAGTTCTACGCCGAGGAGGTGGGAATGCCCAAAGGTTTGATCGTGTCATTCCTCCGGAAGGCGCGTGCCCTGGTCCTTGACAGTTTCCGAGCGGGAATAACCACCCATGGCGAGAAGGAGAACATCGAGCGAACGCCTAAGCGGAGGAGGGTGTCGGCAAAGGGAAAGGGGCGGGCGCATACCCGAACTCCGACCGCTTCGCCAAGAAGCATTCGGTCGTATACGACATCTGTCAAGATCTGATTGATTAGTATTGTATCTGCAACCAATGTGTGTATACTACAGGCAAAGCCTTCTGCATGCTCCGTTGACTGCAGACCACCTGTTGTATCTCAATTCCAACAGTACAATCAGTAACCACAATCGTAAAACCATGCATGGATCTTCTCCGGCGTCATCGTCTCGTACACCAGCCTCCATAGCATAGCGTGTGGATCACAAGAGGCAGTCTGCGAAAGCTTCCCAAGTACAAAGTCCCGGTCCTTCCGAATGCTTGCCTTCATGGCAGAGAATCCCTCTTCGATCGGGTTGAAATCAGGAGAGTAAGCTGGCAGGTATAGGAGCCGCATGCCCCTTCAGAATGTTGCATGAGCATGAATGACCATGCTACAGCTCAATGACTTACCGTGCCTCAACAAGCTCCCTCAGGCCCTCTACATGGTGAGAACTCCCATTGTCCATGACCAAAACTGAATTCTTCTGCGGGAAGGGGTTCATGCGATCCAGGAGTAAGTCTACATAGCGCAGGAAGTCCTCCCCGGTCCAGGAGCGCGTCAGAATGTCGAGATGGAGTACGCCGTCAAGACTAATGGCGGGTAGTATGGAATATCTGTTATGCTGTCAGTAAATCTCACAAAGTCACTTAACTATGCTCACCGTATGCCCCTGACGAAGTAATCATGTCGTCGGGCCCGATCTCCATGGGGAGCCCATGCTTTCCTGCGTCTTGCAGTACGACGGTCACATGCAGATTCGTCCAGGAAGACGAGCATGTCGGGCGAGCAGGACTCGGCGATTGTCGCGCGGAATATGGCGCGTCGATCCTTGTTCTGTTCCAAGGCGGGGCGTGAAACCTACAACGTATGTTAGGCTCCAGAGGCATTAGTTAGCTCGGCGAACGTACCACCTTTCTAGTGAACCCCCTCCGTTTGAGAGTCCGCGATATTGTTCGCTGATCTACCGAAATGCCACATGCATCTAGGAGGGAGTCCTGCAGTTCCGACAGGTATGTGTCTGGTCTTCGCTCGATGAGACTTTCGAGGTACTACGGCAGCATGAGCAAGAAGGGAATGTATGTAGATGATTGACATACCATTTCTTCCACAGAGGTCAGTGCTCTTGGTCGTCCCAGATCTGGCGGTTTGCGTTCGACCTCTCCGGTATCGCGCCAGAGGGCTAGTATACGGCTCACGGTCGATCTTCCCATCTTCGTCACTTCTGCTATCTCCCTCGGTTTCATGGACATAGACATGGTGATTACGAGCTGCTTTTGCTCAGGTGGTATATAGCGACGGTTCCCCATTTCGTGTATGCCAACGGGACGGGATGAGGTCAAGGGACGACGACCTTTTACCGCCCATGGGTGCTTTGGTGTCGAGTGGCGCAACCCATTACTACTTTAGGTCTGCCGAGGGCCGGCAGACATGTACGCAAGATCTCGAAGTTCTCTATCGTTTCGCCGATTGCTGTAAGGAAAGGAGTGATTAGAATGCCTGTGGATACGTGCATTCATATTGCGAGAGCACCATCGGAACTTTTTTTCTCTTTCAAGAATGGCTGTAGAACAATGTATTACCATCACATCGCCACGCGTCCGCAAACGCATTCCTGCATTGCATAGTATATCTAGACAAGAACAATATGCAGTCTACTTCGGACCCTTGCTGGGGCCGGCTTGCGAGCTGTGCCAATCAGGTCAGCTGGGTATACGAACCGCACTCGGCGGGCATCCCCTCGTCGGTGCACCGCTGCCCGGAGTCACTGCTCGGTCCTTCCTGGCTGCTCGTCCCGAAGCACCACCCGCTCCGGCATAGAAGTTCCCGACACTGCCCCCCTCCCGCGAGGGGTGCCCTCGACTGGGGCAAATGGCTTCGCCCAGGAGCACGGAGGGATCGGGGCCCGTTTCTGGTTGTCCGAGCGTCCTCGTGGAGTCGTCCCGTTCTGCAGGGTACACGTGCTCGCTGGGATGCGCGGGGCGTTTCGCGGTACTGACCCGACACGCTGTGGTTAAGGCGAGGACCCTCAAGCGCCAGCGCGTCCCGGGTACGGGTACCCGGCAAGCATCGCACGGCTGGTCTATGACCCCTCCCGTCCCGTGGTTGCGAAAGGCCTCCCGTTTCCCGTCCGCGCACGCGGGGCGCTCTGATCCATTTGCACGACGTTGCGGGCGGGGAAGAGACGCGGACGAAGGCCCCTTCCTGCGTGGCGCCGCCATTGGAGGGAACCCCGATCGCGCCGCCGTCTGGCTTGCTGTCGCAGAGATCCAGACCGCGTTTTCCAGCACGATCGGCGCTGTTGACGGTGGCGTGAACAGTATCGTTTCCTCGTGGGGTGGGGTATGCGGATCGATTCAGCATGCATATTACACGGTGCGATCGGCAGGGTGGACGCACCCCCCGGTTCGAATTCCAGCGCCGGGGCTCGCCGTTGTCGTACGGCTCACGCCTGCGTGCGGGGCGCAGAGACGTGACCGGCGTCTGGGCCCATGGCCAAGCCCGTTTCGAGGTTGCATGCGCCATCGCCGGTCGGTTCGGCGAGCCAAAGCTGGCTGTGACTGTGCATTGGGTTCCGGGCGTCCTTCTTGGGAGCACAGACCGCGTCAGTGGGAGCAGGGCGAAGGTCGAGGACCGTGGATGGCTTTTTGGCTGATGATGCAATATACTTACTCCTTTGGAGACTCATGCGGCAGGCATGGCGGACAGTTTCGAGCTGAGGGAGTTTCGAGTTGGGGAGGTTCAAGTGGGAGACTTTGAGTTGGTCAAGGATGGAGATGGAGATGAGTGGTGTAGAATGCTATTGCTGGTCAGGGACGTACCTGGCTCCTTCATGAATCCCCGACGACGCGACGCTGCCTTATCGCGACAACAGAGCTCGGTTGGTACCTGTGCAAGTTGCGCTCGTGGAAGAGTAAGGGGTGGCCTCCTCAAAGTACTGCACTTACAGGACCATGTGAGCTGTGGCACGAAACACGGAGCATTGAGAGTCCCCCTCTAAGCAGGACGTCGGTGAACAACTAGGACTGTTGTTTGGTCACTGCTACCACTGGACGTTGTCAGCCGACGGGTTGACGGCCCTTACCCTCTTATTCCTTGGGGTGTTAACAACAAACATCACAGCGAACGTCTGGCAGATACCGGGTACCCTTGCAGACGTCGGTTCTATGGGGACACCGAACACACTGAATGTCAGTACTATTTGTAGCGAACGCCACAGGGCAGAGGCGGACGTAGTCATCGGTAGGAGGGAGCAAGTCCATAGGTATCCGACGAGAATTGGGACCAGAAATCGTACATTGACTTGTCGCCACAAAGTCAATTGAATATAGAGGACACTTAAGGTTCGACTTACTTGATACATCTATAAACAAGCAACAGCCCCCGTATATTACACGTCGTACAACAAATCCACTCGCCTCTTCACGCATCTCATGAGTTCCTATCCGACCTCTGCCCCGTTGACCTTCACAAGCACCTTGAATGGGAACGGCGATATCCCCGTGCTGCTCGTGATGAGTGGGACAGCTTTACGCCCGGTTTCCGAGGAGATGTGGGTGAGCATCGTCTGAAGGGCCTTGGTAAGGCTAGAAGCAAGGTCCGCATTGAACGATACGCGATCTTGCTCCGACTTTGGCTGACGAATCTCGGCGTTGACTATCCTGCAGGAGTGTTAGACCGAGATAGGTCAGAGAGGACGAGGTGTGTTGACCATTGCTCCCAAGGAACCTCTTCCTAATGTACTGGTTAACTCAACGGAAAGAGCGACGACATGCTGGTATCGCACCTCGCCCATGTAGAACCAACCCTTCCTAGCCCGCTTTTCAGCAAAGGTGACTATTATCTGGAACGCCTTGAGGCCAACACACTTTGGGAAATCGTCCACCCGTACCTGTCCGCGCTTACTGGGACCACCCTCCATCGCTCTCCAGAACGCATGGACCTTCTCGTCCACGAGCTGCTTCGTATCCGCGTCGTCCACACCCGGCTGGTGGACTGGTCAGAGTGAGAAGGCCTAGCAGTGTCCGTGATCCTCACAATTGTAATGTCCTGCACCTGGAACGTCGTTGGCTTCACTGTGCCAAAAAGACGGTGAAAGAGTATTGCATGTAAAACCGCGCTCAGCACTTCGGTAGTCGAGCGCCGGTCGAGGACCTAAGCTACCGGCACAGTTTGTCAAGTACAGCGGCACAGCATGCAGTGTAAACAATTACGAGGTCTATGGTGACCGTCGGCAACGCGTTTGTGTTCGTCGTCATCGTCGACGAGGACGATGTGCGAGAGCAAGCCACTGGCACAGCGCTTCGATGTATTTCCAAATCCGGCATTTGTCGAAAAGTGGCGACTCGCGACTTCAAGCGAGGCGTTCTCCTTTCGTTCTGCCCGTATACTGTATCGTCTGCTCCCTAATTACACGCCAAAATGCAGGCTGGACAGACTCCTGTGTTTGTGATGAGTGCGTAGTGCTGTTCAAACGGGTATTTCATTGTGGCTGAGTGCTGTACGCGACCAGATGCTGCGCCGGAAAGGCAGTCGGGGAGAAAGGCGCAAATATCGAATATCACGGCTGCAAAGGTGCGTTCAATATCCTCTTGCTTTGTCCCATATAACTGATATAAGTATTGATAGACCGTAGCAGACGTAATTCGGACATGTCTGGGCCCAAAAGCTATGCTGAAGATGATCTTGGATCCTATGGGAGGTATCTTGTGAGTACGCCAGGTTCAGACTGATATTTCGTTCTCTCACCTTTATCAAATAGATTGACGAACGACGGCAACGCCATCCTGCGAGAAATTGATGTTGCTCACCCCGCCGCCAAAAACATGATCGAGCTGAGTAGGACACAGGATGAGGAGTGCGGTGATGGTACAACGAGTGTCATTATCCTCGGTACGTACCTCACATGCCAAACTATACGGATGCAGCTATAAGCTTACATGGCTCAGCCGGAGAGATCCTAGCGCAATCCCTCGCCCAGCTTGAGCGCGACATCCACCCTGTCGTGATCATCTCTGCGTACAACAAAGCCCTCAAAGAAGCGCTCGACATCGTCCAGCGCATCTCCATCCCGATCGACACCTCCGACGACGCGCAGATGCTCTCGCTCATCAAGTCCTCGATCGGCACCAAGTTCGTCGTGCGCTGGTCGGACCTCATGTGCAAGCTCGCACTGGACGCGGTTCGCACCGTCTCCGCGGACGAGGGCGGCTTGACCACCGTGGACATCAAGCGGTACGCGCGCGTCGAGAAGGTACCCGGAGGGGAGATCGAGGACAGCAAGGTCCTGGACGGGGTCATGCTCAACAAGGACATTGTTCACCCGAAGATGCGCAGGCGGATAGCGAAGCCGCGCGTTGTGCTTCTGGATTGCCCGCTGGAGTACAAGAAGGGGGAGTCGCAGACGAACATGGAGTTCACGAAGGAGAGCGATTACCAGCGGACGCTGGAGATCGAGGAGGAGCAGGTCAAGGCGATGGTGGATAAGATTCTCGAGTTCAAGCCTGACCTCGTTATCACGGAGAAGGGTATTTCTGGTACGTCCTGCCTTCATCCCAACGGTTTACGCTAACGTACGTGCAGACTACGCACAACACTTCCTCGCTAAGGCCAACGTCTCTGCTCTCCGGCGCGTCCGCAAATCCGACAACAACCGTATCGCACGCGCCGTGGGTGCGACGATCGTCAACCGTGTCGATGATCTGCGCGAGTCGGACGTCGGCACCAAGTGCGGGATGTTCCACATCGAGAAGCTCGGCGACGAGTAAGCGCTCCAGTCCTTGCACATCCTCCTTTTCACTGACCCTCGTTCGCAGATACTTTACCTTCCTCACAGAATGCGAGGACCCGAAGGCGTGCACCATCCTTCTCCGCGGGCCGTCCAAGGACATCTTGAACGAGATCGACCGTAACCTCGCGGACGCAATGTCCGTCGCGCGCAATGTCGTCTTTAACCCGGTCCTCGCGCCAGGCGGCGGTGCGACGGAAATGGCCGTCAGCGTGCAGCTGCATGCCAAGGCACGGTCCGTTACGGGCGTTGAGGGGTGGCCGTTCAGAGCTGTTGCGGACGCAATGGAGGTTATCCCCCGGACGCTGTGCCAGAACGCTGGAGGCAACGCGATTAGGGTTTTAACAGAACTCAGGGTAGGCGGAGCGCATTCTCGTATACTGTATGACAGTTGCTAATCGCTGGTATGTTATTTAGGCGAAGCATGCGAACGGGGAGCACTCGTGGGGGATCGACGGCAATACGGGCAAAATCGTCGACATGAAGGAATACGGGCTGTACGAGTCTGCCAGCGTCAAGGTACACGTCCACTGCGACCATATCACCGGCACATAATCTGATAATATTGTCTCATTTCAGATCCAAATATTCAAAACGGCTATTGAGGCCGCGCGCGTGCTGCTCCGCGTCGACGACGTCGTCCAGGCCAAGCGGCAAGATCGGGAGGGCCAGCAGCCCAGCGCACCGCCGGAAGAGATGATGGGCGAGTAAAGGGAGTACAAAACGAACTTGTATCTATAGCTTGCACTGCTCAATTAATCACCGGGATCCTGGTCACCTTCGATTCGTAGCATGGCATGAGGTACAGTAAGTAGAATAAATAGGGTTTATAGTGAGGAGGTGGACTCTTCTTCGATAGGTTGCTTCACGCTGCGATGGCCGCTGCTGCCTGGGCGAGGGCCGTACTCTTGGGAACGGATGCCGGAGTACATCTCGGCTTCCATGTCTACTTCTACTTCGCAGCGCACTGTCTTCTCGACGTTGATCTCCAGCTGCGACGGAGGAGGTGAGACATGCAGAGTAGCCGGGAGTAGGCAATACCATTACCTTTGTTGCGCGAGAGTTCACGCCGCTGCGGTCCTGCCGGGGTCAGAGAGTGAGCAAGGACGTGACACCGAGGTGAAGGGATGACGTACGAGGAAGCGATTGGATGCACTGGAACGATGAGGGAAGAGGACAGGCAAGGGGTGACCTCGCTCCGACGAAGGGTGAGACTTTTCTCGTAGGGTCTCTCGTGTGTTAATCCTGCAGGGATCTGCATAACGAGAGAGATACAACAACAGTGTGAAGAGATACGTACGTAGCCATGAATGAGTTCGCGTACACTGTTGGACAGGGTAAGTGAGTAAGCAGGCAGGCGTGGAAGTACGAGACTTACGTTTGCTCAGGGCAAAGTGGATACCGAGGAAAATCAGGTTGTGCGGCATGACGACCCACTAATGAAGATGCATCAGTGGGCTACGGCGTTTGCACTCGAGGAAGAGGGACGCACGCAGATAAGCGAGATGACGGTGCATACACTAGCACGTTATACCTGCGTGAGACGAGCAGTGCACGACGCGAAACAGCAGACTACGTACCACGTCAGGATGCCGTTGTTGATGGTGTAAATCATGATGGCATCGACGACCTGGTCCATACTAACAAAACCCGTAAGTGGAAGCGCGCCACTCGTACTAGCAAACGCTTCCCGTCTACCTGGAAATGCCCGTCCGGTTTTGGGCTAGGTACCAGCATAGGGAGACGGTGATGAGGATGTCGAGCGTGGCTGCGGACGAGAGGCCAAAGGTGAATACCCACTGCCCAGTTACAGATACAAGGGGTATTAGTCGGGTAACCCCTGGCATATGAACGGTATCTGGACTGACAGAGTATCCCGTTACGAAAGCGTCGAAGCTGCGTAGGTGCACCCTGGAGATTGCTAAGCACCCTATTTGCTTGGTATGTGAAGGTAACTCACATGAGACCAGTCGATACTGCTGCTGCCACTGGTAGGGCGTTACGGGACCGTATCATACATTCATCAAAAGTAGACTCACGTAGACGGCAGAATGCGAGAAGGAACTGCATCGAGAACGGTTAGTCAGGCGTAGTTTGATAGGCCGTCGGCTTACCATGGGACCTGAGATGAACCAATTGTTCTTGCTTACTGGACATTTATGAGCAGAGACGCCACGGAGCGGATAGTAGGGACTCACGGACTAGGACTCGGTGCGTGAAGAATCTGGGGCTGACGGTTAATTCAGTGTTAGGCGATACAGGGATTGTGAACGAACGTCTGGACAATGAAGGTGATTGTGGCCTGTAGAAACAGCTATTTGTGAGGACACGAAGATAGAACGCTGGACGCTCGACTTACGGTGTTAATGACTGTAAGCTGGCGAAATTCCGACGGTCAGGTTGCCGCCCGCTCAATCGCGATCCGCCAACGAAAGTACTCACAGCGACAGCTCTGTTTGAGTGGGAATGAGAACGGCACTGCCTAAAAAAATACGAGTAGGGCGCTCACAGAGGTATCCAGTCTATAATATCACGGTCTCCAAAGTTTTCGATTAAATACTGCCAGTTGCCCGCGCAGACCAGACCGGAGTGCATCACATCGAACATCCTTTTCATCTGAAATCAGTAATCCAACAGCAGCAGTGAGATCGCTGTGAGGGCGCACCATACAATAATGACCTGATTGAACTCGCGCTCAGAGATGCGCTTGGATTCACACAGAAGATATAGCATACCGGGATCCTGACTCTCGCAAAGTCGTTCTTGAAAGTCCTGAAATACACATATGCCTGCATACTGACGATACCGGACAAGCTGCCACATTTATTAGCCTCTGCTGTACGAAGGTTATAGGGACACGTACCCAAGGGCAATCAACCCTCCAAGGAGGACGGGGCCAAGATTATTGGCGATGCGAGGGTCAGCCATGGTGGACGTCGTGCTCGCCTTATCCAGCGTCGACGTCGCAGAGCATCACTCGAAGGAGGGCCCTCCGTTCGCCGGCATGGCCGCAATATAGGGCGCGTTGCGTCCTGAACCATAGATCCAATGGAAGATGCAGTCGTCCACAACGCTCCGACAGTTTGACAGATTAGAATGGCGGGCTAAACCTGATTGGGCACAAGTACGATCCGGCTAGAAGCTTTTGAGTTCTGCACGATCGACCGTGTCTACGCGAGATCCTCTTGGCGTACGAAGTCTTCATCGTCTGAATCCAGCAGGAATTCGAGCTCCAACCAAGGTACTTACTGAAGGAATTAGAGGGGACGATATAGGTGGAAAGGATATATCTTCCCAGTACTGTCATGATATGGTTTGATACGAACGAGTCTGATGGTCACGGGAAGACAGGGGTTTACGAGGACCTACATTGCTGCAGGCACCATCAAAGGCAAAACCTTGCTGAATCCAGAAACGCCCGATACAAATGCCACGGGCGCCCATGGACCTCACCCTCCTCGCAGCCCGTTGCCACCTACTTGAAGTACCACCCGCAACCACAAATCACTGACCGGGCGCACGGTGGGTTTCACGCATACGCATGCACCTCAGGGCATTTATATTATATCCGGTCTGAAACCTTTCTACAGCAGACATCGGAATAGTCAGCGCTCTCCTGAATCGCTGCGACGATAAGTACGCCAGGAAGGATCAGCGTCAGGCCCAGGTCGCTGATCCGTACAAGGAAGACGACTGAACACTGCGCATCGCAGTGCCTCATCCAGCCTTATTGCTATACCTTCATCAGCTTGACGGCAGATATCATGAACGGCCACTACAGTGATCCGTTGCCCGGTGCACGCTTGATGGCAGTAGACAGTCCAAGTCCTGTTGATCAGCGCCCTGAGAGAAATATCGTGAGGTGCTCGTGCGAGTCCAGGGCGCGGTTCTCGGGCTGAATCTGCAATTCTAAAAGGGCGAGGACAGGACAGATCCGAGCATGGGCGAGCGATACCATCGCCAGAACAGGGAAATCCAGTAATCGGCCAGATGAACGCGGTCTATAGGCAGTTAGTAACCATCAAGCGACTTCCCTGGAGCAACGACATCCTCGACATTCCCAACTGTGACGCGGTTGACGCAGTCGCAGGATCTCTCCCGTGGGGACGGGACGCGAGCCAGCGGTGTAAAGTCAGTGAGACGAGCGCGGTTCCATCTAGGGATCTTGGATTGGTACGTTATTCCGTGGCTTGAAACATTCCATGCCCCTTACGAATTACTTCGACAGGAATGCGAGTCGCAGCTTACGAATTAGCGGGTTGCCAGCGGGAGACGGGGACGGTGGGCGGGATCCCGGGGATCCTTCAGGGAGGCTGAGGACTTGGGCAAGCTTCAGTCCGCATACTGGTCTGGAGGACATATTACCCCAAACTACAAATTAGTTATATAATACCTGATAGCATGCGTGCCATATAACAGTCCTCGACATGTGTCGGTAATAGTTCGGGAAATATGGGCAAGGGGCGATGGGTAGCACCGTTCAGTCTTTGGGCCGACATGGTTCTATCCGTCGTTCCTCGCTCGTTCGCTTTCCGTGGAATATCCAATATCAGATGAACCGGTAGGAGGTTAGCTATGGAGAGTCGGGAGGCAAGGAGCAGCAGGACCAGACTTCGCGTCGACGAGTGCAAATACCACCAAACAACCCCTTGCCGAACTTTCCTCCATCCCAACACCATCCCGTCTGATTCGTCCACTGCTTTCTTCTGCTCAGACTCCTGTGCCGCTTCACGGCTACGCTTGCCCAAGGATTGAAGACAACAGAGCCGCACCAATTACAGCTAGGTAGCGCAGCAGATAGTATACATACAAGTAGAAATAAGTACAAGATCAACGTCTATAGTACAAGTTATGGGGAGTTCTGTGGTCTTCTTCAGAAACACATCGAGAAGCGCTGAGAAGACCTTATCCTGGTCGTAGCTGTACCGACATAGCAGACGCATGGGTCATGAACATCATCTAGGCGGATTGCACCTCAATGACGGGCTGCTTCACGAAGTGATTGTCGCTCGTAAACTCCGAGGTCGGACCGTCGGCATTCAAGTTTGACAACTTTCCTACCCCCAAGTCTGTCTCTGCGTCGCACCTGCATTCGATCGTCTTCGCGACATTGATCTCCAGCTGAAGCGAGAGGATCAGGGACGGCAACACGTAGCTAGATGTAGGTCATACCTTCGTAGTGCGAGAGTTCAGACAGTCGTCGTTCTGTGACAAAGGAAATGAGTACGTGAGAAGGCAGAAACGCACACAGGGCATTGGGAATGATAGGATACCTTCCGTCGATCTGGGAAGAGGACGGACAGAGGACACGGCCTTTCAGCCGATGGGTGTGCTTTCTCTCGCAGGGACTCCCGAGTGTTGAGCCTGTCATGGAGGCAAGACGTCAATGATCTGACCATGATATAACGGAGAGCAGACGAACGTGGCCATGAAGGAGTTTGCGCAGACTGTCATGTAGACTCAGCGAACAATATCGGGTCGTAGGTATTGACCGTACGTTTACAAATAGCGAAATGAATTCCCAGAAATACTAGATTGTGCGGCATCCTTATCCACTATCGGAACGTTCGTTAGCCGTTGAATTCATCTCAGAAGTTAATCACGTACACAAGTGAGAGAGACAACGGTGCAGAGGCTGTCAATCGAGAGCTGGCTAGATGAATCATCAAGTGGATGAAGATTCGGGTACTAACCATGTCAAGATGCCATTGTTAATGGTGTACAACATAATCTCGTCGATGACATGGTTCATACTATGAATATCTGGTCTGAGCGGCTTACCCACTGGGTAGGTTGCAGCGCACCTAGGAATACCCGACCGGCTCCGTGACAGATACCAGCACAGCGATGCGGTGACTAAAATGTCGAGCATCGCTGATGCAACCAGGCCTAACGTGAACACCCACTGAAACGATGACATAGGCGTGGATGAGATGATTGCATAACAGGAAAAGAGCATATAACGCACTGCGTAGTGGGCCACAAACAAATGGAAGTTCCTCAGGCAAATCCTTCCTATCGTTCATTGGGATGATCGGTCCGGTTACAAACTACTTACATCTCTACGGTCGATACTGCATGGAGGTACTCATTGAATGATTCGATAGTAGCAGGACGTGATTAGAGTACCTGCGGATGCGCCTGTGGAGCGCCTCAGGGGCGTTGCTTACCGAATGACTGCTTGAAACTCACCTAAACGGATAATAGCCAGGACAACCTTCAGGGTTGTAATCAGTACGGGTGAGCATCTTACGAGCCTGACTCACCATCGGGATGGTTATGGACCAGTTGCGCTTGCTTACTGTAGTGATACTATGATTCCAGCGGTCCTACTCGATGTATACTGGATGCAAACTTACAGACAAGGACTCCCTGAGCGAAGAACCTGGCATTGTGGATTAGCCAAAGCTCCGGGGAAGGAGCAGATGTCAGGACACAGGGACGAACATCTGGACGATGAAAGTAATTATGGCCTATGACATAGAGGCATTGTGAGGAGCGATAGAACCAAGGAAGGGCTTTTACATACAGTGATGATCAATGTAAGCTGGCGTTGGCAACCTGATTAGACTGCTGTCCAACGATAACTCCACTGAGGCACTCACCGGGACAGCTCTATCGTAGGGTTTGCGTCAGCCTTCTGAGCTTCAAGATCGGCATCGTCACGAGCTCACAGATGTATCTAGTTCATGATACGGTCGTCGCCGAAGTTGTCGATCAAATATCCCCAGTTAGCCGCACATACCAGACCGTAATGCGTTAGATCGAGTAACCTAAGGAGATTGAGCGATCCACAATTAATGCAGGGAAACGATGATAGCTCGCGTACCACACAATCAAGACCTAAGAAGTGCAGGATAAAAGACGTATAGCTGCAACAGGATAGAACCACCATACCAAGATCTTGATTCGAACATAATCACCCCTGAAAGTACGTGAGTAGATATACACCTGCATGTTGACGATACCGCATAGGCTGCTTTGCTCCTGAGTCGTACTCTGCATACCAAGAGAGGAAAACACGAACGCAAGAGCAATGAATCCTCCCAGGAGGACGGGTCCAAGATTATTAAAGATCTTGGGGTTAGTCATTTGACTGGAAGATAGGGAATCCTACTGAGGAGCAGTCGGGCACGAACACCCCAAGGTTATAAGCCAACCGGCGTATACCACCTTTCTTTATGACTCGGTGGCGTGATTCGGAGGCAATGCAATTGCACCACAGTCCAGTTACTTCGATAAGCAATTCTGACAGGTCGAAGATGGCAAACCCAGTCCCCCGAACGTACCAGGGTGCATTTTGTCACAATCGCTCCGAACAATGTAAGAATACGCTTTGATATATTAGTCACGAGGTGATTGGAGTTCGGAGGACATACAATACTGGAGGTCAGGCGCGGAAGCAACAAACCTCGTCAAGAATAACTGATAATTTGATGCAAAATAGGAGCATCATGTATCTCGGTCTAATCACACAATATGTACATACCGGCCAATTCAGTCGCCTTGGGTGGGCATCAGATCTAACGGCGTGTTGATAGATCGTGTGTACTATCGAGTCTCGAAAGGTATCGCCATGTCCTCCGCCGTTCGTGAACTTCGCGAATGCATATGAACACAGTTGCGTGACTAGTTAATTTCCGCGCTCGTATAGGTGGTCGCCAGTCCTATCCGCTGTCCAGCTGTATCAAAGACTGTGTAGTACCTCTCCAGAAACGCGAAGCCGTTGATGAAACCAAGACCCGTGCCAGATGTGGATCCCATATCGCCTACGATGAGATAGATGTTATCCGCTGTCCTACCGATCTATGTATGGAGCGCTCGCGGCCATATCTGGGCGTTTGGAACAAGCTCGTAGGATACCTAGCTCACGAATCAGTATCTGCCCACGTAGAGGACATGTGATACGAACGCCATTGATGTTGAAGTACAGGCTCTCGAGACTTGCATACTGAGAGGCGGTGAGCGTATAGAGCCCCGTCGTTTCGTCATAGGTCGCTCCAGTCGCGTTTGTATGGGCATTCAGCGCATCCGATAAAGGCTCCGGCATTAGCCGACGATTACCATAACGTTGTTCATGTGAATTACCAGTTGCGAGAAGGATCAAGGTCGTCCCCGTATCGAGCATCCCCGCCGTCTGCGACAAGATCGTGGTGTTGCCGTACGCCACGGACTGGTCGATCCCCCGATACTGATTCGCCGGTGCAGACGTCGTCAGCGGTCTGTGCAAGTCAAGTCAGCCATCAGAGGGGGAGGAACTATGGTGACAAACGTACACATAGTTGAGCCTTTCGTTATACTTGCTCGAATGCGTCCCACGGAACGTCAGTTCTCCGTTAGTCGCATTCGCCTGCGTCGTCGGTATATGGGGACTTCGTGAGCAGAAATGACGCCCTGCGAGAACGGGTTGTCCGTGAAGGTTGGTACAATCGAGGTCAAAGCCGGGAATAGCATCCCTTCTGTAAGGTTGGTAGGGCCGATTCTAAGATAGCGATCAATCTAAAACTAATTGGAATGGTCCAAAATTTCAACCATACCCGAGAATACCGTCCGTTCCGGTGAATCCTTGGGTAGAGTAGGCGTCGCCGATCGACTGGTTATTGATCGTCAAGTTATTACCGAGCGATACAGTGTCGGTCACCTCTGTACCTACGAAAGCGAATGACACGTAACAAATCATCGACTCCGTGGATCTCCCTTCCTACCGTACATAGTGGCCGAGCCATACTGGATGTCCTATATCGATGTCAGCATATCGGTCGTGGCTTCTATGAATACAGGACGTACCACAAGGTTTCCTGCTAGCTTCGTTCTACTAGTTCTCTTGTAGGCGGTTCCCACGCCAGCCCAGGTGTTCGAACTCCCAGTGTCGACAGTCAAGGTATCTTGCCACGAAAACCGAACGCCTCAAAGCCTAGACGTAAATGCAAATGGAATATACGCACAAGTAGTAGCGGGATCGCCGATAGCGAGCTACTCGTCATATAGCCGTAGCATATTGAGTAAGCGAATCAGGGTCACCGTGGCCTACGTATACACGCCGTTCTTACAGGAATGGCGTAAGTGACAGCTTGGTCGTCGCGGCTACGCTACCAACTCCGTCTCGTTTGCAAACATCCTTGTTGCGCCCTCCCAGAGTTCCCGAGCGCAACTGCGCCGCTCGAGCTTGGTTGGATTTGAGGATGTTAGCAATCCCCGTGACAGCAACTCGCCTGGCAATCGGAAGAGACACCAGAGATTTAGGACCGCGAACACTAGCACTCGTAGCAGGAGCGATGACGGCAATGGAGACAGCGAGAACAAAGAGCAGCGGTGACATGGTGGGCGCCGGAAGTGCGCATGCAGCGTGGAGGAAGTTGAGGGATAACCTTCTGGAAAGTCGTTGCTAAGAAGGGGTGCATCATGAGTAGCTGTTGACTCGGGAACTTAAATTAATGCATTTCGAGGACTAATGAGAAGGCGAGAACGTTGCAATCACATCGCTGCCAGGACTCATCCTCACAAGAATCCGCAGTTCTGCGGGAGCAAGAGCAGCGTTCATGATCAATTGACATCAGCATTGAGGAATAGAGACGCTTTCTTGCGTGAATTCCGAGATACAGCCAACCCATGGTCCGAAGAGGACTCTCGAACAGACAGATATTTCATCGGGATACAGCATTATAGTCGAATGAGAAACTCACAAAGTGATAGCAGGCGCAAACCCACTCCACGACGCTGGATGTCTGTAGGAATGTGCGCGGACAGCATGTCTTCCAGAACGTGAGCATGCGAAATATCTCCGTCCGTAGTCAGATTATTACCCCACTATTTGCATAGCCGTCTCTTCCGAAGTCTAAGGTCTACCATCGCGAGTTGCCTTGAGAGCATAGATACATCCGCATACTTTTAGCTCGATCGGACGATGCCCTCCGGACATAATCTAGATGGCCCAGAAACGAGAGCCCGCAAGTAGACATGCGTAGGAAAATACCAGAATGCGTCCAAACAGGAGACATCCTTGTACTATCCCTCGCTCGTCAAATCCAGGTAGCCCTCTTGACTGATGCCAACGAACGCCGGCGCAGTACTTTTGCGTTCGGAGCTTAGCCAACATATGAGCACGGTTCATACCAACCTTTTTCCTATATATTCGAGAGGGCCTTGGAACGAGACGTGTACGACGGATAAATGTGTACATTGACCATGGAGGTGGAGGAGACACTCGAATTCAAAGTCGACTTGGTCCAATGTCCACGATCCGCAAATAGGACCAAACAGGTCTCGCCACCTGTGTACTCTGTGCATCTTTCCTCATTCCATCCGACATCTACCAAAATTCACCGACTCGTCCAGCGCTCGTCGCGCACCCCTTCCATCCACAACCTCTTGCACCTGAATATGCCTGCGTTGACCTCTGGACCGAGCGCTGCACAAAACACGCCCCGTCGCAAGCTGGGAGGATACGACTTCTACCGCGAAGTCTTAGGTAGTCCGAAGTATGTCGTAGCGCCGATGGTCGATCAGAGCGAGCTGGTATGTCGTCAGTATCATTGTCGTCTAATCCCAATATTGACGGGGCCTCAGGCATGGCGGAAGCTTTCCCGACGCTATGGGGCGCAAGTGAGTAAGCATCGGCTCGCGTCCCTGTCCAAGTCAATAAATTCTGACCGGAGATGGTAGCTCGTATACACGCCGATGATCAATGCCAAGGTAAGTTATATTATGTACATCATTAGCTCCGGAGACCCTCATGTCGTTTACGCAGATGTACGCCGGGGACAAATCAAAAGCCTATCGCGAAACCAACTTCAACCTCACGCAGGGCGAAGAAGGCGGACCCGAGGACCGGCCACTCATCATCCAATTTTGCGCCAACGACCCTGATCAGCTCCTCACCTCCGCACTCGCCCTACAAGGTCATTGCGACGCCGTGGACATCAACCTTGGGTGCCCCCAGGATATTGCGAAAAAGGGCCGGTACGGATGCTGGTTGCAGGATAACTGGGATCTGATATATAAAATGAGTGCGTAACGGTTTCTTGTTTACGTTATTATCTTGTGTTGATTCGAGCTAATGGGCATTCGTTCGACGCACAGTCAATACCCTGCACGAGAACCTGTCCGTTCCTGTTACCGCCAAGTTCCGTGTCTTCCCAACAGTGGAGAAGACAGTAGAGTACGCGAAGATGCTCGAACGAGCGGGTGCGCAGATCCTCACCTGTCACGGGCGGACGCGGGAGCAGCGAGGGCATAATTCAGTGAGCCTCGGTGTGCATCCATCTGGCAAGGAGATACTTATCGACTCACTGCTGGCAGGGCCTGGCGGACTGGGCGAAGATACGCGCAGTCAAGGAGGCTGTTTCCGTTCCCGTATTCGCGAACGGGAACGTCATGTTCCACTCCGACATCGAGCGCTGTCTGCGAGAAACGGGCTGCGATGCCGTCATGAGCGCTGAAGGTAATCTGTATAACCCGACCATCTTCCTCCCATCTTCCTCCTCTTCATTCCTACACTCCCCCTCTCTGTCCGCCTCTGACGCCGACGCGATCGCGACCGCTCTATCCGGTACGTACCGACCGCACGCCGATCTCGCGCTGGAGTACCTCGACATTGTCACCTCTCAGAAGACTCGAACGTCATTTAGCGCGATCAAGGGTCACCTCTTCAAGCTTATGCGACCCGCGCTTGCGCGAGAGCGGGATCTGCGGGAGAAGATGGGCAGGATCAGGTCGTCGACGGTGGAGGACTACGTCGAGGTGGTGAAGGAGATGAAAGCGCGTATGGAGGTGAGTGGTTTCTGGGGATCCGGCCTACGTGAATGCTTAGGCGAGCATGTGATAGCGTGATATGGCCGCTGCGGGGGACGCGCCGCTGGAGCAGCTCGTCACGATCGAGCCGACGACGGGACTACCGGTCCTCCCACATTGGCTCGCGCAACCGTATTGGCGGCCGTTACCGAAGCCGAAGGAGGCCCCGCCGGAGGCAGCAGCTGTAGAGCAGGAGGCGACGCCCGCAAGCAAGAGACGGATAGAAGAAGCAGTCAGCGAGGGAGAAGGAGTGGAAGAGAGTAAGAAGGCTCGGAAGGACGTTGTGGGATCAACGGCGTCGGCGATACCAGGCCCAGTCGTGGCAGGAGATCCGCTGCCTGTGACGGCTGTGGTAACTTAGATTGCGTCTTTTTATCTCGGCCCTAACTGGAGGCTCGTCTTATTGTACTGACCGCCGTAATTGACGTGACTGCATCGCTGTAGAGTCTGTTGATGGATTCCAAGATACTACTCTATGCATTCAAAGCACTTCGACTACGGGTACAGCACAAATAATTAACTTCTCTAGCGCACGAACATACAGTTCTCAAGTAGGGAGCGACGCGAGCCGATCCAAAATCGTGTCCGTTTACAGTGAGCCCAGACCGTGATTACAAGCCACCCCCGCTGAGTATGTACTCGATCGCGGAATGCACGTTGCCGCCCGTCGCGAGCAACGCGCGAATGTTCTGCGACGCGTTGGTGAATCCCATTTCTTGTAATTGCTATTCCAGCACACGTAGTGAATGTCGGAAGCAGGTAGCACGAGACGGGAGGATATGAAACGTACCTGTAGCTGCGTCTGGAACCGTTCCTCAGGCGGCCTCGTGTCCGCCGGTGCAGGGGGGCTCCCGAGACCGCCACCCAAGCCACCGAGCCCGCCTAGCGCGCCCAAACCGCCCAACGCGGCAAACGGGTTCACGGCCGCCCCTGCGCCTCCAGCGCCAGCGCCGCCGCCCATCGCTTGGAGCATGTTCTGGAGGAGGTTGGGATCGAAAGGAGGAAGTCCACCGGGTGCCGCACCCGCGCCCGCACTCGCACCCGGCGCGGTGGTAGGGGAAGTGGGATTCGTCGAGGTGGTGTTGGTCGGGTTCGAAGTGTTGGGTTGGCCGGGGACGCCTGGAGCGGGGAATGAGGGCTGAGCACCGCCGAGACCGCCCAAGCCGCCGAAGGGGTTGGCAGCCGCCCCACCAGGGTTGAACATGGACGCCATTTGTAGCATAGTGCGAAGGGACTCGGGGTTGGAGCTGAGATGAGGAAGGGATATGAGATAAGACGTACTTGCCTAAGATCTGCGACTCACATCATCTCCCTGAACCGCTCGCTCTGGAACACCTCCCGAATGTGCGGCCCCATAGCCGCGAGCTGCGGGTTCGACGCGATGATCTGATCGAGGACCTGCGGGTTGCTCATCGTGGCGGACATCTGTTGGAGGAATTGCGGTGAGCTCATCATCGTCTGCAGCATATTCGGATCGTTGGGGTTGAGTCCCATCTCTTGGAAAGGGTTGAAGCCGGCTAGTGCACCGTAACCGAGATGGCTGTTGAGCTGCGTAAGAGGATCGTGCGGGTTTTGACCGGCCTGCATACTAGGGAGGTGCTGCGGTGTCGACTGAGCAGGGGAAGTGGACGCAGAGGCACCGGAGCGAGCAGCGGACTTGACCATGTGAATGGTATGTCCGGATTGAATCTTGTAGTTGGTCAACGGGTCGTCGTCCTGGATCGCGAGCGCGGGGCATGCTGTGTCAGTACTTGCGCGATGTGTTAATCGTGGTCATGTACCTTCAGTACTCGCCCTGCGCCTCTGTGAGCCCATATCCATAATCAAGCGTAAGCATACACACCTGAGTAGATGAGTCTCTGTCGATCAGCCTCGACGTCTGACTTCGCCGCCACAGCTTCCTTCAGCTCCCGTACCGTCTTGTCCGATGCGATATTGATCTGGAGCTTGAGTTCATTGGGGCCTGCGTATATCCGTCAGAACGTCATCTACGAGTCCTGGAAGGAGGGGTATACCTTTGATATTGATCTGAAGCTCTGGAGACGCGGATTCTGAGGACATTGTGGCAGAAGAGAAGTTACGCTCGACATCGAATCCGGACATTCCCAGACACTTTACTGACAGTCGTCGTGTCATGTGATATGAGACCCCGTAAACCCCGGGTTGTCATGGGGCGCTTTCGAGGCCGCCATCGTAGTGACTACGCAGCTTGGTGCGCTCCTGTGTAACAGTACGTGACTGAATACTGAGTAGTGATACGTACCCACGCATGAATTATTAATACATAAATGGCACTGGCACTGTCATCGCACCTAGACAGCCCAGACCCGAGGCCTAATTAGGCTGGCTCAGCTGACCCCCGGTCAAGCCTAACAAGGCTCAGCGCTCAGGACTGCCCGTTGATTGATACCAGCGGTCGTACCGGGGCTCGGGGCTGTGTTAGTGCAAGTAGTATACTATGTAGTAGTACTGTAATACAGAGTGCCGCTTGAAGCCGCCGCCTACGTCGTCGGGCGTCGTCGGCGCTTGCCGGACTACCTGATCGGGCAATCGGAGCGCCTCCCGCCCGCCCTCCCCGACGTCGTTGGTGACAGTGTGCTACAGCATCACTGCGGTGGAATTAAAATGCGCTGTAAATCCCCTCGCAAAACTTGCATCAAGGGCTAACTAGCACTGCCAAAGCGATGTGGAGTGACACCGCGGTTGCCGCCCGCCACTCTCCTCATCGTTGGTGGCGACGGCGGAGCAGCGTGTGGTATACGAGACCAGTTAAATTCGCTAAATTCATGCATAAATCAGATTATATTTGGAACGTCAATATAGAACTTTATTACAGAGTATTGTACGTCTAAGATAGGAATCGGCGCGAATATACGCAATGGCAAGTGTGGCACTTGAGAGAATAAAATATAGATGCTAGTAAACGCGCATCTACCTGGATATACCGGTGGAATACCATCAGGGGAGTTATATGCGGCATGGCTAGCGTGTTAGCCCACCAACAAAGCGTACAGGACAAAGGGAAACATGCATTTACTGGGTGGGGAAGAGGCGGGGGGAAATAGGTCGATGGAGCAGTCCCGGCAGCCTAAAATGGTACCAAATGAGCACATAGTGTGCATGTCAAAGTCTTAGCATGCATCTGTGACGATTAGTACTTTACCTTGGTGCATATGAGGGACTAGCAGAATTGGAATGCCTGGATAGCACAAGGTGTTCGGGGCTGCTTCAAGCTAATGCAGCCTGGGATCTATGTTTTAAAAAGGAGACGTTAACATTATGCCGCTATACATGAGGCATATTCATCTTCTGGAAGACAGAATGAGTCTACAAAATAGAATGAGTAACAGAGTGCTTAGAAAGACGCACCAGAGTGCCATGGATAACAACAAAGCTCCAAAACATTACAAACATCTGGAAAAGTGGTATATAGCTTACAGAAGCAGCACCAGAAGATTGCGCCGAGATTGAGAGGAATGAAGAGGAAGGCAACTCACCTGCTTCTGGAACCCAGTACTAATGAGATAACCTAATTTCGAGAAAGCGCCAGGATTTGATTAGGGCACGAGAGAGTGAAGGCAAATTAGCAGAATGAGATGAAGCTAAACTATAGCAGGAGAGAGCAAGATGTTCGCGAAGGATGCCGAGATACGAGTTATGCGGTCTTCAGCCACCGCAGGCAGCAAGCGCAGTTCGTCCGAACGAAATTCAGACGTCCTTCATACCGTGACACTGGCATACCCTGTGACACCACCTTGATTCTGCTCTCCTTGGCCTCTTTTACCTCCCGGACTACTCGCACCCTGGTGTATCGTGTACTGATGATTTCTGGGGATACTCTAGGACCCCCACGCAAGTTTCTGCGAAAATCTGCGCCCAAGGGAGCTTTTGTAACATATTGGGCCCATCCTGTACGTTTCTCAGACTTGTGTCAGTTTTTGCGACTCCTGACCTCGTCATGGAGTGGACTATCGTCTCTTATGATAAATGGTATATGGTATGAGCTGGCACTCTGCGAGGTTGGGAGCTGATTCAATCCCTAGACACCAATCTCCCCAGGTACACTGCTTTCGGCACTCAGTGCCATCTTGAATCAACCGAGCCTCGCTGATCACGGGCGTTTACCTTATACTGGAGAGGTAGTTACTTTGTGATCCTTCCATGCTCCAGGGATCCCTTTCTCTTGTACTGAGGTGAGCAATGTAATGGACACCCTCCTAGCATAATCGCTTTTTCTCACTTCCTACCTTTATGCATCGAGGCAGTTATGCATGCTGACGCTTTAGGTATACTATTGGTGCTAAGCTTCCAAAAACTGAGGCAGTTCCGGCCGCTCCATCAAGCAGTTTACCCCCATTGCATCCCCACCTAGTAAGTTCATGTTCCCCTTTGTCCTGTATGCTTCGCTGATACCCAAACATGCTGGCTATGCAGAACATAACTATCCGAACGGTATCCTGTCAGTATATACAGGTAGGTGCACGCTTATGGACATCTATAGTTTATTTTGTCATGTGCCACACTTGCCACATGCGCCTATCCGAACTATATCACGCTGTAAACGTACGATACTCTGTAATAAAGTGTTATGCATACATTCCAAATATAATATGGTTTTGTCCCGAATTTTAGCGAATGAAACTGGACCCATATACGCCAGGCTGCGCCGCCGCTGCCACCAACGATGAGGAGAGTGGCGGGCGACAGCCACTGTGTTATTCCGAGTCGCGCCGGCGGCGCTAGGTAGCTGTATACTTACTTTACACAACATGATATATATCGCATTTTTACCCCGCCGCAGTGACGCTGTAGCACGCTGTCACTAACGATGTCGGGCGGGAGGCGCTCCGATTGCCCGATTACGCAGGATCGGCAAGCGCCGACGACGACCGACGATGTAGGCGGCGGTTTCAAGCAAGACTCTTTATTATAGTACTACATAGTATACTAGTGGTACTAAGACAGCCGCGATCCCCGGTACGACCGCTGGCGTCAATCAGCGAGCAATCCTGAGCCTTGTTAGGCTTGACCGGGGGTCAGATGAGCCAGCCTAATTAGGCCTGGGACCTGGGCTGTGTAGGCGTGTCATCGACGTTTCCGCGTTGTCCTTACTTATGTCCACAGGCAGAGCTCGAGTGGCAGCGGTATCACTCATTTTGAGTATCCATACGAGGTCTATTGTGAGCTTAAGCTTCGGTTGCTATGGTAGGCTTGAGTTATAGGCACTCCCTAACGCGGCCACACGATGGAATAGGTCAAGAGAGAGGCGGAGGGGAGTGTGCGCGCGACCGTGTTTGGCACTCTAGATCTCAGTTCCAGCCCGGTCCTAGAATTGTAGGCCTTCCATACGAAGAGTATAGCGGGACATGGATATTACCTGTAATATTCACTGTTTCAGCGGGTCCTCTTTGGCCCTGCCCATGTGTGCTTAGGCGACTGAGTCTGGTCTGTGCTGAGCAGATCAGTATGCTGAACTAGGTACAGCGCAGGATGTGATCAGGTATGCTCAGGTTAACTGATTGCAGGCGGCAGACCAGCTCGGCTACAAGCCTCTCAATCAGTCTTACGTAGCTTGTAGTAGTAGGCAGACTAGGGGTGCTCAAGAAATGATCGTTCGCGTTCGATCGTTGTGCAGCAATCCAAAAGTGGACGGCCGCCAAATCCGTCGCTCAATGAGGACGAACTCAACGAACTACTTACGACTTTGCTGCGAATGCTATCACAATTCGAACTCCGGTGACCGTGTAACTTACACACGAGCATTGAATAATTTTGGTCATTCGTTCGTATTTCGCGAACTAATAGTGTAGCGACCATTCTGCGATTGCTGCACAACGATCAAACGCGAACGACTGATGCCTCTGAGTTGTCTGCAAAATCTTAGTGTCCTCCTGATGCATATTAATTACGCATTGCGGAGAGAGTCAGAGTTCGAAATAGTCTTGAGCTTCCCCCACTCTAGCCTCTGCTCGTTTGCCTGACTGTATGCATTTCTACCTGACTCTTATGCGTTCGTGGCGACGTCCGCTGTCAGGCCGTTGCGAAAGACCAGCTGCGGCGCGCTCGAGGCAATGCTGCTCCCGAAGTTCGAGAAGATCAGCAAGACGGACGATATGAAGCAGCAGTACGAGCTGGTGAGTCGCGAGCGGTGCTGCTATCGGTAGTACGTTGAACGGGTGCTGTGAACAGCTTGAAGTTCCAAAGACTCAAACGAGGAGCTGGACTAAATGAGGAAATGTAGTCCTGTAAGTGATTCTGCCTTCTTTCGAGGACTTCAGTATGCACGCACCATTGGTCATCCAAGTCGGCTTGCAGGTCCACGCGACTGCTGAAGACTGCCTATCACCTAGTTATGCTGGATCGAGCACTGCGCGGTATCGAGAGGTCGAACTGCAAAAAGTTCAGTAAGTCTCTTACCACGCGTATCGCCAATAGGTCTGAAGCTGATCATGTGATGCAGGTGGGGGAGCTGAGGCAGCTTCAGATCCAGGAGAAATCCTCACATTTCTCACTGACTCTGGTTCTCGTGCCG
The DNA here is from genome assembly GCF_000344685.1 of Gloeophyllum trabeum ATCC 11539. NCBI lineage: Eukaryota > Fungi > Basidiomycota > Agaricomycetes > Gloeophyllales > Gloeophyllaceae > Gloeophyllum > Gloeophyllum trabeum. The sequence goes on along the minus strand of NW_006920410.1, from coordinate 12,548 downwards.
ACTGAAGGATGTGTTACGTCATCGTCTCAGATGACAGCCTCCAAGCGGGTTATACAGATTGTGGAGGCATGCGCACGCGGTGGCGAAGCAGCTCTCCCTGCAAAGTGATAGGCCTTGGGCCCCGAGACGAACGATCAGGCGAGCTTGATCAAGGCTGGACAAAGCCGCTACTCTACACCACGGTCGTCGACGTTGTGATATGTGCGCTAGCCGGCGACATGGTACCGTTCAGCGGAGGTCACAAAGCCCCAGGGGGCAGTCAGTCTCTCCGTCATGGCGTGGTCTGGCGTGGTGCGCGCGCGATCTCTTGCGCTCTTCGGATAGCTGCGACGGACCCCTGTATGGAATCGTGTACGTTCCGTGCCGTGCGGTGGCAGAATGTGTCATAGCCCAGTATCGTTAGCTATACCCACTGTCCATGTGATCCCCTTCGTTAACTCATTTGTGGTCGAATACGCCTGTACTGAATTGATTTGGTACGGGTATGATGATATAATTTCAATTTTACAGTGGTTTTCCGAACGTAAGGCGCGGCGTGACTCTTCGCACGCCAAATGGCCTTCGGGCAATAAAAATCTGCAGCAGCCGCACTGCGTCGCGGATGGTGCTGTAGATTTGTATATAGTGGCTTGTGATATAGAGAAAAAATGTGGCATTGAAAGAATGATGAAAATCGATACAGGAGTGCTGTCTACAGGATGGGTAGCAAGCATGCACCAATCAAGGAGTATTCAGGCTGTGAATTAGGCAACAGATATCCAACCACCTTGGTACTTGCCACACATAATCTACAGCATGGTACAAACATGTCTGAAATTTGCTGGACTTGTGCATCAAGCGGGGACTGAATGGGAAGCTTGCTACTCCTCCTAAAGAGTGATTTTCTTGTACATGCTCTCTAAAATCGAATACAGCCTCTCAATTCGCAATGTATATGTCAATTGATTCTCTGCATTATGCTCAGTCTGACGCCGTATTTATAGGCCTGGACGGTCAACGATATATTTCTGTCGTGTCCTGAATGATCCCCGAGTTGTGCCCGTTGCAGGGACGACGCGTCAAGCACGCGTGACGTCACGCGATAATGAGTTCTCACGACCTCGTGAGCGCGTCTCGGTCAGAGCTTGCAGCCGTTTGCAGATCGATAGACCACCAATTCAGAAAATGGCGTATAGTCGGAGTGGGTCGGAGTGGATGCCAGGGACGTCGGAGGAAGGTGGGGAAGTCCAGATGGTCTGATTTCCGTCTCTCGGGGACTTACAATTGCTTGTCTGACGTGGTCCGACTGTAAATGATTTTTGAAAAGTGGGCCCATCAATCTGCAAACGGCTGTGAGCACTGCTCATTTGTATTGCAGTAACAGAACACATTCCTGAGTATTGCAACTCAAAGAGGGACATGTATGCATGTATTTGAGGCTGTCGGCAGCTTACCCCTCCTTTGTGTATTAGTTGAGCTTGAGTACTACTTATTGCACAAAAATTACTGTATCATAGATTGTTGAGATCAATGCCTCAGTTTATATGTTCACCGGGCTGGGTGAGCTTCGGGGTCCAGGAGGTCCGGTTCTGTTGCCCGGGACACGCATGATGCGTACATGTGTACATTATCTAGATTGCGTGGTTCCGAGCTCTTTCATGTCTAAGTGCGGCTTCATTGCATGCAAATGTCGTGCAATTTCCACTTATAAGTGGCGGCAAAACAACATCAAATATACAGACTTTTAGTGAGCTCCAACTCCATACATTACATTTCAGGTGGACTGCATAAGATTTAATCAAGCAACCATGTACTGTGCAGCCTAATAAGTCATTCAGGTCTACCGTCTGATGGATTCAAGGTTGATTCGAGGCAAGTTCTCATTCAGTAGTGGCGCCACTAACTATGGCACGCCGGGATGTGCCGGTCGGTCGAAAAGTGGTCCACATATTGGGGGTAGTCAGAACCCCTCCCAAAGGAGGGGCATATCATCCGACATTTGGTGCAACTTCAGACCTGTTCTGGGAGTATATTAATCAGCTAAACGCAGCTGGGATGTGTGGCGAGTCTGGCGACTAGGCAATCGTAAAACACAATACTGCAGGATCGACATGGGAATTCCCTTTCTAGGCCGACGGATTCAGAAGGTGGTGGGACTTGGCGCCACCTGCGTGTGCTGTCTTGGTACATATGTCCGACGAGCTCGTACAGAACGTGAGCTGTAGGTCGCGAAGTCTTCGCAAAGAGTTCCGAAATCTACCTGCCTGCTTTGTTTGTGAACACGGGAATCGGGGAATTGGAGAAAAGACATGTCGATTTCGCGGTACGTTGGTGCACATTGCCCCTAATAATATGATGGACGCATGTGACGAGTACCAAAGGTTTCCGAGTAATATGTTATGAGGACGCTGGGGAATTGGCTATCCGCGTATCTTTCGATGCGTCTGAGGCTCGTTCTCCACAAGCTCCGCAGGTCTTCAACCGACCTCAAACTCCAGATACTTTAGTCCCTCAGCTGGTACGGTCTAAGCCAGCTTGTATAGCAGCTACTAGCACTTATGTGAATTGATTCAGATCTGTTGCGCTCAAATCCTTGAACCTATCCTTATCCAAGAACAACTGCACCAGAGACAGCCTCAAGCCATATACAGGCCGCGTGAAATAGATGTTCGCGTAACATGTGGTGTGTTCCACACATCTGAATATTATCCCCTGAAGTTCTCCTGATATCGTGAGTCAGACTATTGTTCGACATCTCTCTTTGCTCTGGCGTGGCTGTGCTTGGAGTGCGGGAGGGAGATCTGTCACGACTGCTACACAGTACGCTCTTTATACGTCATCCGTCATAGACATTCAACCATATACCTTAGGAATGTACTCCGTGTAAGGAGCATCGTCCTGGATGTCTCCCAGTTTCACGCTTCTCCCGGGAGGAGCTCAGCTCTCACTTGGCGAACATTTCTGATGTGCTCCGTAAATTTGGGACTGGGTGGGTTCCAATACACTCTCCAACAGAATAAATGCAGCGCTCACCAGGATTAGAGTCGCCAGAGCTGCGACGGGTCGAAAACCTGATAATTATACGGTGACTCGACTGACAGCTGGCAGCTTCAATTGCGATGAATTCAGGCGCCTCTGGAGTGAAGGCCAGCCTATCATAGTCGCTTGTGTTGACCGGTACCTTCAAGGTTCCTGGGATCCTGACTACTTCTCGCAGTCGTTTGGTGCTGAAAACGTCTCGGTCGTGGATTGTGAAACAAATAGGAACTATAGAACAACGGTGAGGAGCTTTTTCGAAGACTTCGGTGCCAAAGATCCAAGCAATTGTACAATACTCAAGTTGAAGGTATGGAATATATTACTATGGCTGTGGAACGACAACGATACTTACGACATCCAAAGGACTGGCCCCCGCAGACTGAGTTCAAAACGAAGTTTGCTCATCTTTACCAGGATTTGATACAAGCCACCCCGGCACCTGATCTTACACAGCCCGATGGGGTGTGGAATCTAGTCGCACATTTCCCGTTAAACGGTGTAGTACCTGATCTTGGTCAGGCAAATGAAAGGAATCGCATGTCATTATAGTCTAACTATTCTCAACTATATGTAGGCCCCAAAATGTATAATGCGTACGGGACTCAACAGGATGATCACCACCACGGATCGACGCGTCTTCACATGGATGTTACTTCTGCAATTAACCTGATGCTCTTTGCGACACCTGAAGATAATGGCGCTTTAGGTGGAGCAATCTGGCATATATTCCCGCGTTCCGCAACTCCGCAACTCCGGCGATTTCTCTCCGAGACCCTGGAGAAAGGCAGCAATGGTGACCCGATCCATAATCAACAGACATATCTCACCCCATCGATGCTGGGGCGCCTTCGCTCCGACTATGGCGTCTCAGCCTATACAATTAGGCAGTGTCCTGGTGAAGCGATTTTCATCCCCGCCGGTTGCGCCCATCAAGTGAGTCTTAGCTACTGATGTTCACTTGTTTGTGTGACGACTATGAACGAACCCACACCATAGGTGAGTAACAAGACAAACTGTATCAAGGTGGCGGCCGACTTCCTCTCCATCTATGATATTGGTGCAACTCAGGGACTAGTGCAGGAACTCCGAGCTCAGAGGGTTCAGAGTGGCTGGGGAGAAGATGTTCTACGTCTTCCTGAAGTTCTGTGGTACGCGTGGCTGTCATTATGGAATCAGATGGAACACTGCAGATCTATGCAACCCGGACACTCCCCTGGCATATCTGGTGAGTGATGGTATCTTTGCCGCGGACAGTGTTCTTAGTGTTCGCCCTCAACCAGCTGCTGTGGACTGCACCGATGCCCCTCAGCTTCTCCATAATGATCCTCAGACAAATTTCGATCATACAGACGACATTCACGCAGGGACATCCACTGCGAGCTCTCACAACGCGAAGTCGAAGGAAAAGAGACATCAGCAGCGCCTTCGACAGAGAGCAAGGAGAGCAGTAGGTGTCCGCCAACGCTCCAGGCCCGGCTTCGATCTCCAGTGCCCACAGTGTGAAGGGACCTTTGACCGAAATGGGCTTCTAGACCATTTGTGAGTACCCTTCTTGACCACATTAGCTTGGCTGATAGTTGCGAAGAGTGTCCACCCACAAATGGAGGTACAAGGCCTTTCAGCTACGTCGTCTTCGTAAACTTCCTTGGGATGAATTTTTCAGAGAGATAGACATCGCTTGCGCGTTCAATAACTAGTGGTGTGCTGTGGGGTTGAAGTGGGATTAAAGTAGCTCAAGTGTGGATGTGTCATACACTGCTATGATAAGCTCGCATAATATGTTGGTTCTGTTATCGAACACGAAGTTACCTGTGAGAGACAGTGTCACACTCCCTCTTTGGCACTCCTTATCCTTGACACAACACGCTCGGCATCCCCGCTCTCATTGGCAATCACTTGATCAGTGAGTTACTCTTTTCGCATCCCGTGCTTTAGGACAAGCCACCTCTGTGTAACCGTGAGCCTCCGTACAAAGAAACGTTTCAACCCTCAGGACGATTCGATTGGCGATAGATACCCACGAAAGATGTACCCTCAGCCAACGGCTGCTTGTTCTTATGAGTCCACGATGCCTTCACTTCTCAGCCACAGGAAACCGCAATGTTGCTATCGCGGAACTAGATGGCGCTTGTGCACGACACGATATAAGGGCCAGCCGGATCAATGCTCCCTTCATCATGTAGGATCATCTAGGGCCATGTCGCACGTACGGAAGAGCACATTGTCTCGCTTGAGGAGAGGATACTTTGTTGACCTTCGCTGTTATGTTCTAATCCAGCGGTCAGCATTGATCTGACAGGGAATGGCAAGCCGTGTACTGCACCCACCACCCCTCGTCCCGGTTCGCAGAAGGTCCTTTTTCCTGTTTGCTCAAGGGTTTCTTGATAGATACCCGATCTTGCTACCATCTTGTGAGGCAAAAAGTCCACCGGGAAGATGTTACGACTTCAATCATACGTTAGGAGGGACTGAGAGCGAGGGTACGGCCTATGCTCATTCATGAGCGACAGTATTATAGTCGATCTATGACTTGTTTGGCTTCATCGCTAGCATTCGAAGTGTTGGTGACATAGAACATACTTTGTATGCTCCTCCGAGGTGTCGAGACCGATACGGGAGCTCTCGCATGGTGGTAAGGATTTACGATAACTGTACAGGCGCATACAACAAAGCCCTCCTTCTGGGGGACAGGTGTGCCAACTGTCTTGCTATATCTGGAGCACCTTTCCTAGTCCGCTTAACTTCTGAGGGAGCGTGATAGAGGGCGTATTCAGACATACCATCTCCTGAAAACCACTTTGACCAATTCCCAGTCTTACGCGTGGCGACATCTGTAGTATTTGTTTTATTACGTGATGCGCTGAACACGCTTAACCTCAGGCGTGCTTATACAGCCTTCCCTGGCAGAAGTTCCTCACGTTACACAAACCTTGTCGAGGAAGGACCAGCGGGTGTGGTGCCAAGGTGTCCTTGAATATTTTAGAGCCGCACCGTACTTGCCCGTGTATAGTCATCTCACATTCCTGCACACTTGAATTTGAAGCCGGTGCGTGCTTCACCATCACTGTGCGCCATTCAGGTGTATGAGAAGAAGATCCGTCAAGCTGTCCTGAATAGCTGAGCCTTGGATGGTCCAACACCTGGTAGTGGGTCATCACTCACCCTTGCGCGGCGGCTTGTAAAGCAAATGTCTCGATCTAATGGAGAGTGCGAATGTGTGTATTATCATTGAGGTGGTCCGATCCAACTACTTCTGTGGGTCTCGAATGAACAGCACTGCCTGGTTCTCGAACATTGAGCTCACTCCGAGTACAACTGAACTCACCAAAGGAAATGTATCAGCGTTCCTCGCATTTTCGGGTAAACAGCCATTTCGGCTCTTGACGATGTCCCTACGTACGATGAAGTGACCTGACACCTCCGAGTGATGCCAGTGTTGTTGTCCTAAAATACCGAGTGCCAGTGATCGCTGATCTATCCTGAAAAATGACTTCCCGGTATAGACATCGTGATCAAGGACGTGAGATAACAGGGGTTCCACTAAGATTTGTGCCGGTGCGCGATGACCTCGGGGACGAGTGCGGATGAGTGTAGCCGCTGCAGTTGCATTAATCAATACCAAGTTCTTTGCTACCTTGGATGTAGACAAGGGACGAACACGGGAAGTTTTAACCTGGAAGGCTGAGCAACTGTCAACTGCCTACCTCACATTCATCACGTTGCCGCCTGCGACGGTGATCAGTTTGACTGCAACTGCTTTTCTTTCCGGAGATACTCATCAAGTCAATCACACCTCGAAGTTCGGCAATGCAAAGACAACCTCACCCTCTCGTCTTCATTTCAGGGATAACGAAAGCCCCGCCAGGGTGACTTGGCATCTCACCGATGTCCGAGGTATTCCTACAGGATGCACCCTCGTCTCGTCATTGCGACCGCTCCCCATGGCAGGAGGCTCCCCACGTATACCTGACGTCGAAGTCCGATTAATCACTTATCTATGGAGAGGCTAGAAGGCACCGGCTGAGGTCAATGGTCGTATCTCAGCCCTCATTGAAGAAGTCAGCCCTCATTTTCACTGTCCCTCCAATGAGGAGGACCCTCGCCGCGGGAAGTTTCCGGTGGCTACATGCGGTATATCACACGGAGTGGGTCGCAAGGTGAGTCCATCAATACCATCTGCCCGACGCAAAGAGTATTTATGTTCCCAAAAAAAGGCTCCAGGAAATATATCTATACCTGCAGGGAATGCCGCCGTTATCTCAAGGCTCATCCGAGACCCTTCAGTCAAAAGACTAGGGCGTTTCACTGCAGGCGCGTCAATACCACTCTGATGAGACTGTGGGCTTATTTGTATTACACGTAGGCGCATTTGCTCTCACCGGGCCAGAACTCCATGACTACTATGGCACGATGCTTCAAGATCTAAAGGACCGCGATCCTCGTCTCAGAACTCCTTTTGAGTTCAGTCCATGGGCGTCTTGCTGCTTCAACATGGGCAAGCAAGTTTGTACATACCGTCATCGCGATCACCTCAACTGCCCGTTTGGGTGGTGTTCAATAACCGCACTGGGGCACTTTGACCCGCGCAAGGGGGGTCATCTTGTTCTCTGGGACTTGGGCCTTGTAGTCCAATTCCCCCCAGGTTCAACGATATTCATCCCATCAGCCCTCGTTCGCCACTCAAATTTACCAGTGCAGCCGGGTGAGACTCGATATTCTTTTGTGCAGTGGTCCACAGGCGCCCTTTTCCGGTGGGCTGAGCTGGGATTTCAGCCGGCATCCGTCTTCAAAAAAGAACATGGCCAAGCTGCCTCTGATGCTCACAACAGGAAGAGATGGAGGACAGGAGTCGCAATGCTGCCGAAGCTATCTCACTTCACGCCCTCCTCGGTTTGATGATGTATACTATAGCTGCTAATGTCTACCATTCCTGTCGTAATATATACAATTGATGATTTCGCTTGATGGATATCCTCGCTCCCCACTCTCAATTCCTTGCCTATCAATATAACCTCGCGTGGTTGATAAGGACAGGGTAGGTCCTAGGCTAGGCCAAGGAGGGGAGACCACGACAAGCTACGTGGTCACCAAACAGCCCGGCTGCACAAAAGTGCCATTTATGGAAATACGGTGCAGCCGGGCTGCAGCATGGATAATCGTGCAAGACTTAGTTCGATGGCTTCAGGTAAGTTTCCCTTTCACCTT
>NW_006920410.1:0-3724 GCF_000344685.1 Gloeophyllum trabeum ATCC 11539 | reverse complement strand
CTCAAGGCTCATCCGAGACCCTTCAGTCAAAAGACTAGGGCGTTTCACTGCAGGCGCGTCAATACCACTCTGATGAGACTGTGGGCTTATTTGTATTACACGTAGGCGCATTTGCTCTCACCGGGCCAGAACTCCATGACTACTATGGCACGATGCTTCAAGATCTAAAGGACCGCGATCCTCGTCTCAGAACTCCTTTTGAGTTCAGTCCATGGGCGTCTTGCTGCTTCAACATGGGCAAGCAAGTTTGTACATACCGTCATCGCGATCACCTCAACTGCCCGTTTGGGTGGTGTTCAATAACCGCACTGGGGCACTTTGACCCGCGCAAGGGGGGTCATCTTGTTCTCTGGGACTTGGGCCTTGTAGTCCAATTCCCCCCAGGTTCAACGATATTCATCCCATCAGCCCTCGTTCGCCACTCAAATTTACCAGTGCAGCCGGGTGAGACTCGATATTCTTTTGTGCAGTGGTCCACAGGCGCCCTTTTCCGGTGGGCTGAGCTGGGATTTCAGCCGGCATCCGTCTTCAAAAAAGAACATGGCCAAGCTGCCTCTGATGCTCACAACAGGAAGAGATGGAGGACAGGAGTCGCAATGCTGCCGAAGCTATCTCACTTCACGCCCTCCTCGGTTTGATGATGTATACTATAGCTGCTAATGTCTACCATTCCTGTCGTAATATATACAATTGATGATTTCGCTTGATGGATATCCTCGCTCCCCACTCTCAATTCCTTGCCTATCAATATAACCTCGCGTGGTTGATAAGGACAGGGTAGGTCCTAGGCTAGGCCAAGGAGGGGAGACCACGACAAGCTACGTGGTCACCAAACAGCCCGGCTGCACAAAAGTGCCATTTATGGAAATACGGTGCAGCCGGGCTGCAGCATGGATAATCGTGCAAGACTTAGTTCGATGGCTTCAGGTAAGTTTCCCTTTCACCTTTTCGTGCCTTTTGGGATATACTAGGTTGGGTTCATTAAGGCATATAAACCTGCAGACAGTGTGTTATTTGATTGCGTAGATGAAAGTTATTAGAAAGCATCAGCGCGTGGGGGAGGCAAAGCGAGATAAACTCGTCAGGGAAGTAGTTGCATCTGAAGTAGCCTACTTGTGTCTAGATGTCACAATAGAGATGCTGTGCCATGTACTACAACGTCTTTGGGCGTTTGATCTCCACAAACACGAACTTCTTCAGACAAGAGAGATTGATGCGAGACTTGCCAGGATCCAGAAGCTCACCGCCCAGACGTTTGTGAACCATCTCTCGTATCTTGTTGACATCTGACGTGATGCGATTCCCCTTCAGCACAGCGGTAACCACCTGTTGAGCGTATGCGGTTTCGCCTGCGACCTCGCGATGGTACCGGCCATCGGGATAATATTGAGCAGAGCCTAACCCCTTTGTTGGTGCTTCATACGTCTTGGAGTCAAGGACCATCAGTGCGAGAGCCAAGAAGGGGACTCTGGGGAGAGTCTTATCTGCAAGGTTGGGCAGAGCCAGTGCGAGGTTGTGGATCAATCGTTGGGTGGCGGGATGAGACTGATTGGTAGTGACATCTCCATATAACCTGTCGATGTCACACGATAACTCGGTCAAATGACAGAGGTTGTAGCAATAAAAGTGGCCACCCGTGGCCAGTGTCTTGATGGGGGTGTATACGCAATGCATAATATTGGGGGGTTGGATGCTACATCCCAGAATCAGCAATTGGCCATCCAGAAATCAGTGGAAGACTTACAGGACATCTCCTGGTACGAGACAAACGGTGCCGATCCATTCCACCATGTTGCAATCATTGACCAGTTGGTGCAAACTCGTTTTGGCAGCTGTGTCAAATCGGTCTTGCACGGCCTTTCGGGTTTTCAAACCTTCAGTGCGGACTTTCAACAGAGTCCAGAACTTCACTCCATCTCTGATCGCCATCCACGTTGCCGCGCCACCTGCATCGTGGTGGGTGTGCGAGACAAATCCGGCGTGCGTGAGCAGGTCCCACATGACCAACTGAAAGGTATCAGGGTGCAGTAACTGTGGGCCAGCTATCCTTGCCGCCTGCTCGAGGAGTTTGCGGGCCTCTTCAGTGTCTGGCGGCGGGAATGCAAAGTCGGTCATGCGATTTTGATACATCGCGAGGTACTGCTCATTTAATGCGCTGGGGAGTAAATGTCAGTGCACTCCAAAGAAAGCCAGCGAGACGGAGTAGCGTACGCAATGAACCAAGGAGTTCCCACATGGCTGGGTGCATATGAGTCCAGCAGATTACCGCAAACTTTGGGGCGACGTTGGGTACCGGGCCTTGTAGCCATGTCAATGAATTCCCCTAAAGTATTTTCACTATGGACGACGGGTGGTGTGGCAAGGAATTCCGCTGTGGCCTTCCTCTCCTTGACCAGCCGAGCATGCTTCAGGTCATACTCCATTCGCTTTTTAGCATCTACAATGCGCATCAACGCCAATATCAGGACTCAAGGACTTAGGATACAGAGAAATCGAACCTTGGTACTCGACTGTATTGCGAAGAGAACCTTTACATAACTCCAATGAACGACGATCAAACTTATATTGTGTACCAGGAAGTTTGAACCCGCGCACGAGGACCGGAATACCCTTGGAGAGCTTCTCCTTGATGAGGCCCACCACTGTGATCGAATCCTCCGTAGAAGGATGAATGCTGTCTTGACACATGGACTGAATGTCCAGGGTATAGACTAATGGCTCGCCGCCATCAGCCGGGTTTAGAGCGTCAGGTGCGGTGGCCATTGCACGGGCGACATCAATATCCTATGACCAAATTGAGTGAATATGGGTCTGCGTCGATTCCATAAGACGTACCTGGGTGTATTTACCTTCCACAAAGGCCCAAGGAAGGAATGATCGGACCCCGTTTGCCCAAGTGACCTGTTCAGTACCGGGGGGGAACTGCGGTCCCTCCAAACCATCAATTAAGGAAGGTAGTGTCATGGTATCTGTTGAATCATGTCCTTCAGGTTGATCCAGGGTCGCGTCAGCATGCTCAGACGTATTTGGGGAGACTTCAGGAGCACAATCCTCATGTCTGGGGTTGCCAAAGGTTGGGAGAGCGAGTTCACTACCCAGCGGAGTGAGAGCTCCCTCGAAGGGGTCATTAGTACCAGGCGATGTCGTCCCAGGAGATGTTGTCCCGTCATGGGCTGGAGACATTGCTGGTTCCTGCGTAAATGAGGAAACATTGGGGGACTCATGTTCGCGCGTACCATCATCAGGCACCGGTTCTTGCGGCATCGGCAGTAGGTTATTGAGGACAGACACGTCATTGATCTGGATCGAGGAGGAAGGTTGCGGCAGCTGCGCATCTTCCTCAAGCTGAGAGAGCCTCCGTTTGGTGCCACGGCCATGTCCGTGCCCTTGAGTGCGGGATCCACGACGGGAAGATGCGTCTGCTTTAATATCATGCTGACGCAGGGTAGCTGCAATATGCCGGGCTACATCCTGCCCCTTGATTATCCCATTTTTGAGGAAAGTGGACTTGCCTTTCAAACCGCGTGAGCGTGAGTCCATCCAGCGAGGCTTACTCAGGTGTGCGCCGCTTAGGGGTTAAGGTTAGGGTTAGGGTTAGGGTTAGGTTAGGGTTAGGGTTAGGGTTAGGGTTAGGGTTAGGGTTAGGGTTAGGGTTAGGGTTAGGGTTAGGGTTAGGGTTAGGGTTAGGGTTAGGGTTAGGGTTAGGGTTAGGGTTAGGGTTAGG